>NW_006399754.1:8081573-8085730 GCF_000299155.1 Elephantulus edwardii | reverse complement strand
CTGGACTCTATGGAGAGGAATGTGGCATTAGGATTGGTGGGAGATTTATAGATAACCTGTGTTATGCAGATGACACAGCCTTGCTTGCTGAAAGTGAGGACTGACAGCACTTATGCCGAATGATAAAGGAATGTAGCCTTCAGTATGGATTGCATCTCAATGTCAGAAAAATGAAGATTCTTACCACTGAACTGATAGGCAGAGTCATGATGGATGGAGAGGATACTGAAACTGTCAACAGCTTCACCTTACTTAGATCCACAATTAACATCATTGGTACCAGCAGTCAAGAAATAGGAGGTGCGTTGCACTGAGAAAATCTGCAGTTAGGGACCACTCCAGATTATTGAGGAGTAAGGATGTCAGTTTGAGGACTAAGATGCATCTGATTCAGGCCATAGTCTTTCTGATAACTTGCTATGCATCCAAGAGCTAGAAAATGCATAAAGATGACAGAAGGATCATTGACACCTTTGAGCTGTGGTGTTGGAGAAGAGCACTGAACATCCAATGGATAGCCAAAAGAACATACTGATATGTCTTGGACAGGGTGAAGCCGGTGCACTCTTTGGAGGCAGGAATGGTGAGGCTTCACCTCACAAATTTTGGGCATGTTGCTAGAAGGGGCTATTTCTAGGAGAAGGATATGATGCTGGGAAGGGTGGAGGGTCAGCAAAGGAGAGAAAGCCCCTCAACCAAAGGATTGAGGTGGTGACTGCCACAATGGGCTCTTGTGTGTCAGGAAGTGTGAGGATGGCGCAGGACAGGACTGGGTTCAGATCGTTTGTTCATGGGGTTGCTATGAGTTGTACTCAACTCGACACCTAAGAACACAACAACAACAACATAATATGGCTAGAATAAACTATCTTTTTTTCACCTTTTAGATAATTTCTAAAACTAGAACATAATTTACTTGACATTATTAGTCAGAGATTTTGCTGAAGTGGCACCAAATTTCATTTTGTAAAATACATTCATAATAATTTAGAAATCACACGTTTTTATTTTTCATCTAAAACTCATGGACCAATTACTAACACTTGTAGAGACATCATTATAAGCTCAGTTATCTTCAACATTTTTCAACTTTCAATAATGGAAAAAATACTTTTAAACATATATGTTATTATTGTTGTTGTGCACCATCGAGTTGGAACCAGCGCAGAGCTGACCCTCTAGTAGGTTTTCAGAGGCAGTTAATCTCAGAGGAGGAGACACCCCTCTTTTTTTCACAGAGCAGCTGGGGGTCATGAACTGCTTGCCTTTGGGATTGCAGTGAAGCTTCTTGCCAGTAGGCCACTAGGGTGCTCTTAAAGATAACATATATGTCTGTGTGCGTGTGTGCATTTATGTAATATTTTTTAAAGGACTAATCATGAGTTTGTATTTTACATGTTCAAAAGATTAGTATTTCAAAATCACCAGAGATGCTTTGAATAGGAAAGACGGGTGGTCTTCATCATTAAGATTCGTGACCTCAGAAACCTGAAAGAGGGCAGCTGTGAGTCAGACTTGTGTTTATAGCTCACTCATTCTCTGTCACTGAGTTAGAAATGACTCATAACTGCTCTTCATTGGGTTTCAGAGGCTATAAATGGCATAGGAGGAGACTGCCTATCTTTGTCCCAAGAAGCCACTGGTTGATTGAAATTGCCAGAGTCAGCCTTTACGTTAACAGCGCAACTCCCTAGGCTCTAAGCCACCAGAGTTCCATATATTTAGATATTGTTGTTTTTCTGAAGTGTTTGTTAAGGAAAGTGAGTAGATCTTATGTTTATTTAACAGGTTTTAGCCTCATTTATAGCTCTGTGTGTGTGTGTGTAGTTTTTATTTTATACTGGTTTACTTAAAAAGTTCCTATATGTTGTTTTTCACACTGGATCTTTGCCGTTTCCTTTACCTACCCATCAAATTGCATGACCTTATCATTACCGCCCCCCACTCCCACTCATCCTCACTCACCTCCCTGCTCCCCCACCTCCCTCCCCTCACATCCTCATACACATTTTATCAGTTATCTAATTTCTACAATAATGGCCTTATGCGATATTTGTCCTTATGGGACTGAGTTCACTTAACATAATGCTCTCCAGTCCCTCCCAAGTTAGCAGTAATTGTAATTTACAAAATCATTGCTCCTGTGTGCTGTACAGTATTCCATTGTGTTAATGTATTGCAGTTTCTCAATCCACTCAATTGTGGTTAGACATTTGTGCTGTTTCCATGTTCTTGTGATAATGAACAATGCTGCTATGAACATTGGTGTACAAGTCTCACTTTGTGCTTCAGTTCTCATTTTCTCATGGTGTATTCCAAGCAGGGAACTAGCTGGGTTATATGGAATTTCTATGTTCAGCTTTCTGAGGAAATGCCTTACTGCCTTCCAATGTGGTCGTACCATTTTATAATCCCGCCAACATTGTATAAAAGTTCCTATCTCACATCCTCTCCAACACTTAAAACGTTGATAAAATTAGCTTAGGGAGCTCTGGTGGCCTAATGGTAAGAAGCTGTGCTGCAATACCAAAGGAACGTGCTTTGGCTCCACCAGCTGCTCTGTCGGTGCAGGATGGGCAATTTCCTCTAGTTTCATTAACTGCATCTGAAAACCTGATGTTGGGTCAACTCTGGGTCATTTCCGACTCCACGGTACACAACAACACAATAGTTAGTTGGCCATTTTTTGCTCCAGCACAAGCCTTTCAAATTTCTGGGAGCGGGTCTTTCTCACAAATACGAAATCTAAATCTAAAGAAATAACAAGGTCATTATCATTAACCTCCATTTATTTGAACTGAAGTCTGATTCCAAAGATATATTACTGAAAATTACAGTGCAGTATTTCTGACTTATTCTGAACAGAAAAAATTTTAAATATTTAAAAATCTTTTATCTAGTTCTACATTTCAAAATAAGAACACAACTGTCTCCCAAAGGCTACCAAACTGCCAGAGAAAAGGCTCAAATACTCTCTAAATAGAATCTGCACTAATTTCTTCTGTTCGAGACAGTGATAATTACATGTTAAGCTCCGGATATTATTGAACATATTGTTTCCAAAGAATACACCGTTTCCTGACTCCGAAATTTTACAGTATCAAAATCAAATGGAAGGATGTGCTGTCAAAGACATAGAAGAAATCGAAAAACAAATGGGAATAATGACACGAAAAGGAGAAAAAAAAATTAAGGCAGACGTGAGCCAGAAAGCAGATATTCAGGGACTTGTGCCGGCTTTTGAATGGAAACGAGATCTGTGGTGAGAATCTCTCTAAAAGCTCATTGCACTATTTCTTCCTCTCGTCGTTGAATCCTTTTACTTGCTTTTTCACTTGCACTCAAGATGTTCATCTTTGCCACCCTGTTCAAGACTGCCCAAGACCTCTGGTATTGATCACTCACATGCTCATGACCGCCAAGGCAGAAATGACTCATAGCTCATTGGGTTTCTGTGGCGGTAACTTACAAGGGAGGAGGTTGTCTATGAGGGAGAGAATAATTTACAAGTATTATATTTTAGGGCATTATGTTTATCGTAAGAGTACGGAATGAGGGTTGCAGAGTGGATTATATTTGGGGTTGGAGGATGTGCGGGGTGGGGGATTTTGTACCAATGAGGGAGTTTTTCTTTTGCTTTTCAAGGAGAGGAGCAAACAGAAGGGGTGGGGGGGAGGGGGTGGGCGGGGAGAAGGGTGCAACAATGAATGAATGGAATTCCAAAATCGCTGTAGATGTTCATTGAAATGAAAAAGAAATTAATTTAAAAAAAATAAAAAAGAAAGTCAAATTTTCCCAGAATGGAATTCCAGTAGAGTGAGTGTTCTACCCTATAGATTGAACATTTTACGCTGGCAACTAGTCAATAACTTCATAAAGATAAGAACTATCAAAAATTACAGCCACAGATACAACCAAAACTCACTCATGTTAAAGGAAATGTAGTCTCTTTTTTTTTTATCATGTTCTACTAATTAAGACTCCTTCTCTACCAAAAAGTTTGACCTATTTGTATTAAAATGTTCAAATGAAAAACTGGATGAAATATGTTTACGGCATTGAAATCTATGGGAGAGAGAATAGTCTAAAAGTATTATATTTTAGGGCATTATTTTTATCGTAGGAGTATGCAATGAGGGTTGTAGAGTGGATTATAT
>NW_006399754.1:8074938-8081473 GCF_000299155.1 Elephantulus edwardii | reverse complement strand
GAGAAGGGTGCAACAATGAATGAATGGAATCCCAAAATCTCTGTAGATGTTCATTGAAATGAAAAATAAACAACCTAAATTTAAAAAAAAATGTTCAAATGAGTAAATAAAAATAAAAACAAAACAAAACAAAAAAAAAACAGAAAACAAGGGAGGAGGTTGCTTGGCTTTCTACCGTGGAGCTGCTGGTGGATTTGAACTGGCAGAAAGGTGCTGCCTTTGGATTAATAGCACAACTTCCTGCGGACAATGCCACCAACTTTCCTTCTGATATTGATGGTTCCCTCATTCTTACTAATTGTCCCGCTTTTCTAAATCATTTAATACAAAGGAAAGAACCAGAATGTTAAAAGCTCTAGGTCCTCGTTTATTCTTTGAACGTCCGTAGGTCCACAGAGAAGAATGTAAGGACATTCTGGCAGAGATAAGACAAAGGCATACAGACGCACCACAAAGACCAACAGCACTGTAGCTCTTGCTTTAAATCAAGCATCATCAGTGCAGTACGCAGATGTTTGCCTTGTTCCCAAGACTGCTCTCTGTAGAGCTGTTAATGACAGCTGCAGCTGGCAGCAAGTTATTTTGGTAACAAAACTGTAGTGATTGCTAATCCTTCTTTTATTATCTCTTTCACTTTATTTTAATGGAGGTCACCACTTGGAATCACTTGAGGGATTAAGAATTTTCCTTCTATATAATTTTGAAGAAGCTTCTCCTCATTAACAGTGTTTCTGTACTCGACATTCTAGACAGAATGTCCCAAGGGTAGGACATCAAAGGCACTATTCTTATTGTGTCACTTTGTCATGACAGATGGTGTCATCATCCTTCGGATAACTAAAACATCAGTTCTGCATGAGGTCTTCGCCTGATTCCTCAGTCTAAACTCAGTCCAACAGTTTTTTACTCTCACGGTGCTGTATTTCTTCCTTGTTGGGCTATGACGACTGTCAATGACTTCTGTCATGAGACACTTAGGTCTATCCCATTGCAGAAACCAAGTTTGTTTGGTTTCTCACAAATCCCTGCCCATTTACACTTTCTGGAAAGCATTACTCGTTCAAAATTCTTTTGTGAACAAATTTCATGCATCTCACTTTTGGAGGCCATCCAGTGAGGTTCGTGTGCTCTGAACTTCTAGATGTACAAAGCAAGGGAGATATTGCCTTGATAAAGGCTTAACCAGTAAGGTTTTCTAATGATCATATATCTAGGAAAGCACTTGAAGTCGAGTTCTCAGTGGTGCTGCTTTAGATGGAGAAGAGAAGGAAAGTCAACAAAGTGAACTTGGACTAGGGCCTCAATTATTGAATTGACATTCAACTACAAGATGGAAGTTTCATAACTCTAGAGTGTTCCTTGCTTAGAAAAAGATGTGATAAGCAAATTCCGATAGAAGAAACTCATTTCTTCTATTTTTAAAAATAGCATTTGCTTCAACTCCTAGAATTCTGAGGACACTTATTTCAGTTTAGATCTACCACATACTGATATAACAGTTCCCTTAAAGGGAAATAAAATTTTCAAACTCTAATTTGAAAGAATTTTACCCATGTTGAGACATCTGAGATTAAACAATTTCTCCATTTTCTTAGATTCTTTTGTCAGCGGAAATCTATGATTAATTTTTCTGTGACTCATATAAAAAAAATAGATAATGTCTACTTGAATGTGACCTCATTGTCTTATTCATGTTAGAATCCCTACTGTCTAAGGCTGCGCCTCAGAGGCAAGGATTCTGAAGTTTCATTTGACATACTTTGGGCAAGGAGGGACCAGTCCTTGGAGAGGGACATCATGTTTGGGAGGGTGGGGGGACAGCACAGGAGAGGAAGACCCTCGATGAGATGGATTGATTCAATCACTGGGGTAATGGGGATGGGTGTGTCAGAGACAATCAGATTAGCAAGGGATAGAGCGGGGTTTAGAGCTGTTGTACATATAGGGTCGCTATGAGTTGCAGGTGACTAACAACACTAACTGTGTAAGGCAGTGTGGGTCATATCACACAGATGCCCAGTCACACAAAAGTGTCACATCTTTTGTCCTACATCCTCACCCTCAATACCATTAAGTTTAAGAACACAGAAATAATGAGGACCTCTCTGAAGTTAAGGAGATACCACCAACGGCAAAGTTTAACAGAAAGGGAAATGATTTAATGGGAATTTTCAAAGGATGTGGAAAAGCCCCTTTATAAAAGATCAAAGAGCAGTCTCCTATAAGGTCTAATGAGAATATTTCTAAATTCCTTGTGCAGGCATCCAAATACCTGTAGGACATTTTGGAAAGTGAGTTAAATATGATGGATGTTGGGTTGAAATGGGTTCAATCCAGGCAATGCGTGTAAAGCAGTAAATTAACTGGACAACAAAACAGAACTTTGTTGGCAAGGATAGTCAGCATCCTTGGAGATTAGGATGGTGTCTTCACCATGCAAGAGGGCAGGAAAAGCCTGTCTTTCCCAGAGGACAGTGGTTCTTAACTTTTTCAGTCACTTAGTGGTAAGGAGTTGCGCTGTCCAACCTAAAGGCGTGTGGTTCAAATTCACCAGCTGCTCAGTGGGAAAAAGAAGGGCAATCTCTTCCTGTGGGATTTACTGTCTCTGAAAGCCAGTGAAGGGTCATCACAAATAACTTAAGACTAGAGTTGGGCAGAACTGATACCCACAGTATTGGTGTTAAGGAAAACGTATCTTCCTGTCTTGTTTTGACCAATAGAAATTCTTAGGGGATTTTGCTAAGGATTCCTGAGCTCTCCATCTCTTATGTTCTTCGGAAATTCCTATGGAAGTTCCCTCAGGGTCCCTGGGCTTTCTCATTATTTAGCAGGCTGCAGGTTAAATGATTTATCAGATTGATGCACTCAGTAGGAATAAATCAAACGTGCCCTGCCTCTTCCTCTGGGGAGCAAATTATGACAGGGAACAGGTGTTCAGCCCTGCTCAGCTGTCTGAAAGCAAGATATACACCAGAACAGGCATCCTTTCTAGTTCTCGCAGGTTTTTTATTCCTATCTGAAGTTGATGAGGATAAAGGACTTACTTGTTAGTGCCACCTTGGACACCTCCAACATTGAGTTCAGGGTTGTGCTCAGGACAGACTGTCCCTTGTTTTAGTGAGTCATTGACGTGTTCATGTTCTGACTTTAGGCAAATCTCGGGGGCATCTAGCATTCTTTTCAGAGATCCTAGGTAGGAAGTTTTTGCATATTCTGCTATAAGATCATCTGAAGTTATAAAAATTAGGAGTATTTTTAAGATGGAAATCCTTTTATGTAGAGATTAGTAAGGAGAAAATTATGTCTTTTATAAACTGTTCTCAGGGAGAACTATAATATATATATATATAATAGACTAGTAGCTGAGAAACATGGGTTTCTTGAACAGTGTTGCTGTTACTTCCCCCACCCCAACATTTATTAGTTTTCATTAGATTTTTTTTACCCTACTTACAAGGCAAGTTAAATGGTGATGAATCAAAGAAATAAATAGTGGTCAGCAAGACTGTTAAACGTAATTGCTGAACTAAAGTTCTAATTTTAAATCCCCAAACCCGGGCTGTGTAAGAATGTGTAAGGAGACTGCTTCTGACTTGGAAATTTGCTGTAGATTTTACCTTCATAGATGTCAACATTGATCTTGCTGAAAGGCTTTAAAAACCATTCAAATGGATGCCATTGAAGGAAAGAGTGGTTCATGAATGGAAGAACACACCGACATCCCTGGGGGAGAGAGGTGGTGTCCAGCTGATTGTTCTGGAGTTTAAGTTGTGAAGAACAAGTTGAGCAGGTCAGACCACTTTCCATCTGGGCATGCTATCAGCAAAGGCTGATTAAACTTTAACTCCTCACTAGGAGCTCTTTGTAGACATTTGTGGTTGAGAAAATGGAAAGTATTTGTGATACAGGAAATGCATTTTTGGAATAGTTCCTTCCAGGTATTTAGTAAGTACTGTGTGTGTCTATCCTAACAAAGTTAAGTGATAAGACGATTGATACAGTCCCAGTGTTGCATTATCTTTCCTTCAGTAAGAGGCATATGCAATCTTAAATGAAACAAAAGCTGTGCACAATTATATATATATATATATATATATATATGAAGAATAGAATATATTTTAACCTATATTTGAAATAGCTTTATCATCTTGGATTTGGAGGTAGTTAAGTCTTTAATTCATACACTGTATGAGATTGTCCTCACAATTTTGGGTAGATATTTCATACTTGATATAAAGGCATTTATCTCTAAATAAAAATAAATTCTCAGAAATTGCAAAAAAATCAGCCAGATTTGAGTAATTTATTTAAAGCAAATAAATCTGCTTGATTTCTATTCAAGGGGGGGGGAAAGTAATGATACATCTGAAAATTATTTATCCTGTGTGACCCTGAAATGCTAGAATTACTGGATACTTAATCTTATTTCCATTTCTGCTAGTTATTTTGTGATAGGTAGACTCAGCTTTGATGACAGAGTAAGTGCATGACAGTTGAACATAAATCTTATATGGGGCAAATGATGAGGAAATGAATAGTGGATTCAGAGACTGTAAACTTTGCTTCAGGCTGTTGCTAAGATTTCTGTTTGTTTTGTTCTGGTTTTAATTTGTTCTTTTCACCCCATCCCCCAACCCCTACCCACTCTACTCCCCCACCCCCATCTACTCACACTCCCCTACCCACCACCCACTTGCCAATAGAAGGAGAGGAAGTCCCCAAATGAGAAGGACTGACATCGTGACTTCATCAACGGGCTCTAGTGTGTCAGAGGTGAGGATGGCACAGGATAGGGCAGGGTTCAGGTCGCTGTCCGTAGGGTTCCTATGAGTCTTACTGAAATCCATGTTGTTGTTGTTGTTTAATGCCATCCATAGCACCCCAGTAAAACAATAGTGGAGGCAAGCATCCAGAAGCAGCACAGGTTACACAGTTTGCATTTATTAAAGAGAATATTTTTTAAATCATTTAAAGCCACTAGGAAGGCCTGAAGGAGGCTTGGGGGTACAATGGAGATGTATTCTGCAGTTTGAACTCACCAGCCACTCTCGGGAGAAAGATGTGACCCACTGCTTTAGCAAAGACTTAGACCTTGGAAAATTGTAATTTTTTTTAATTTTTTATTAACACTTTAGCAAAAGTTTACAGAAAGCTTGGGTTTCATTCATTTGTTGTTGCACATTTTCCTTCCTACCCCACCCCCAGCTCGCTTTTCTCTTTAGAAAGATTCTTTCATTGTTGCATAATTTCCTCCCTCCCCCCATCCCCTAGTCCACTTTCTATGCACCTCTTATTCTGGACTGTTGTCATGCAAATAATACCTAATCATAGATTCCTTTTAAACAGCTCATTGTAACCTTGGAAAATTTAGTCCATTCTATAGGATCTTTGTGAGTCATAATTGATTCAATGTCAATTGTTCGTTCATTCGTTTGTTTACTTTAGGAGCCATAGGGGAAATGGTTAACACAGTTGGCTTCTCATTGAAATGGTGGAGCTGTGAGTCCACCAGAGCTCGAGAGAAAGCTCGTGTGATCTACTCTGGAAAAATCTGCTGTTGAAACCCCAAGGAGTTAAGTTCTACTCAGTTGCATGTGGGATTACCATGATCAGTATTGACTCTACAGCAAATGGTTATTTACCCAAGGAGTCACATATAAAAAACAATGCCTAGTAGGAAGAATGCAAAGGATGAATCAGTTGAAATTAAGTTTAGAAAAAGAGCTGAAGAAAGGTAGAAATTTGATTCCCAGCATAGTTAAAGTTTAACCTGAGTCCTTTGATGGCAAATATGGTTGTTGTTATGTGTCATTGAGTCACCTGCAACTCATTACCCTATGTACAATATTTCTGAACCCTGTCCTTTCCTGAACCAATCTCACTGTCTCTAACAAAACTGCCCCTATTACTCCATCACTGTGTCAATCCATCTTATCCAGAGATATCCTCTCCTACATTGTCCCTCCACCCTTCCAAGCATGATGTCCTTCTCCAAGGACTGGTTCCTCTTGGCAACATGTCCAAAGTATATGAGATGGAGCTTCAAAATTCTTGCTTTGAGAGAGTAACTTGGTTTCACCCTCCAGGACAGATTTATTTGTTCTTTTGACAGTCCATGGTATGTTCAAACTCTTCTCCAGCCCCACATCTCAAAGGCATCAATTCTTCTTGGGCCATCTTTAGTCATTGTCCAGATCTCTGATGCATAGCAAGTGATTGCAAAGACCATGGCCTGGATCCACCACACCTTAGTCTCTAGACTGATATCTTTGCACTTCAGCACTTTGGAGAGATCCCTGACAACCAGCTTTCTTAATCCAATTTGTTGTTTGTTTGTGTTTTGGTGTTTTTTGTTTTTGGTTTTGCTTTTTTTTTTTTTTTTTTGTGGGAGAAGACTGTCTAGCTTTCTCTGATAGAGTGACTGATGAATTAAAACCATTAACCCCTTTGTTTGACACCAGTGCACCTTTTAAAAATAAGAAAGAAGATACCACAAAGAATGTAGAAGGGACTCTGAAACTTGCTCCTGAATCAA
>NW_006399754.1:8010202-8074838 GCF_000299155.1 Elephantulus edwardii | reverse complement strand
ACTCTCAATCTCTTCATCTATCATGGTGCTGCCATTTGGCCCAATTGTGAGAATCTTCATTTCTTGATGTTGAGCTTCAATCTATTTTGAAGACTGTAGTCCTTGACTTCCTGCATCTAGCACTTCAGGTCCTTCTCGGTTTCAGCAAGCAAGGTTGTGTCATCTGTATAACACATGTTGTTGATAAATCTTCCAATCCTGATGCCACATTCATCTTTGTGAAGCTCAGCCTCCCAAATGATCTGCTTTGCATATAGTTTCAAAAGGTATGGAGACAAGATGCATTCATGTTGCACTTCTTTCCTGTTTTTGAACCATGCAGTGTTTCTTGCTCTGTTCTTATGACTGCCTCATAGGTTTCTCATGAGCACAATCAAGTGTCTGGGATTCTCTTTCCTCTCAAGTTTAGCCACAATTTGTTGTGATCAACAGAGTTGAATGTCATTGAAACACAGATAGATCTTTCCCTGGTACTCTCTGCTTTCTGCCAAGATCCATCTGACAGTGGTAATAATGTCTCTAGAGCCATGGCCTCTTCTAAACACAGTTTGTATTTCTGATAGTTCTCTGTCAACATACTGTTACAGTCATGTTTATATAATTTTCAACAAGATTTTGCTTGCATGTGCTATTAGTGATATTATTCAATAATTTCCACCCTCTGTGGGATCATCCTTTTTTGTGATGGGAATAAATATGGATCTCTTTCAGTCATTTGGCCCAGTTATTTGCCCTCCAGATTCCTTGGCACAACCTGGTGAGCACGTCTTATATAGAATCTGTCTGTTGAAATATGTCAATTGGCATTCTATCAATTCCTGGGGCCTTGCTCTTTGCTAATTCCTTCAAAGCAGCGTGAATTTCCTCCATAATGACCACTGCCTCTTGATCATAAGTATCATTAAATTCTTCCATATCAGCCAATTCTTCTGTATCTTTTTGGTACAGTGACTATCTACTCCTTCAAATAATGTTTCCTGGATCATTCAGTGTTCTGCACATAACATCCCTAAGTGTTGCAACTTGAGGCTTGAATTTGTTTTTTTTAGTTCCTTTAGCTTAAGAAATGGCAAGCAAGTTTGGCCCTTTTGATTTTACAACTTCAGCTCTTTGCACGTTTGATTATAATACCTTTGCTTTGTCTTCCTGAGCTGCCCTTTTAAATCTTCTGTTCAGCTTCTTAACTTCTGCATCCTTCTCTTTGCTTTGGCTTCTCAGCACTCTAGTGCAATATTTAGAGTCTCTTCTGACATCCAGTTGGCTCTTTTGTTCCTCGTCTGTCTTTGTAACGAGGTTTTGCATTCTTCCTGGATTACATTCTTTACATCCTCCCATAACTCATTTGGTCTGTATTCATAAGAGTTGAAGGCCTCAAATCTGTTACTGAGACAGTTTTGAAATTCAGGCAGGATAGACTCAAGGTCAAATTTTGGTACCTATGAATTTCATTTAACCGCCTGATGGTAGTCACAGGAATCAAATCAATTACATCTATGGAAAGAATCATTAGAGAAGCTCAAGATCAGCATTGAAAACTAGGCCAGGTGCTAATTGTGGAACACACCATCAACTACTCCTATGCAAGTTTCAGTGAAGGCTAAGGAAGATTGTTGTTGTTGTTGTTGTTGTTGTGTACTGTTGAGTCAAAACTGACCCATAGCTCACCTTCTGGCAGGTTTCTAGAGGCATTTAATCACATGGGAGGATATTGCCCATATTTGGTGAATTCTATAAAATATTGACATCCATGTGTATTCTGAACAAATTAAACATTCCAGTACCCAGAAAGTGACTTCTTTCCTCTTTTCTGCCAGTATTTATACCTCCCACACTCAGAAACAAAGGATCTAATTGCCCTCACACATATTGTATGATTGATCTTTGCATTGTATTTCATGATCTCAGATTTTTTCCAGCATATTATAGTCTTTTTGTTTCTTCTCTATGTTGTAGTCTAGATATTGCATCCAATGTATTTTTCATTTTGTTAATTCTGTTGTAATTCTGCTATAATCAATCTGCTGTTAAATCCTCAGTTAAGTTTTTCATCTTAGAGTTTTATCTTCCATTCTAAAATTATACTTGGATTTTAAGTGTAGTATTTGTTTCTCTGTTGGAATTCTCAACTTGTCTTTTATTTCTCTGAACATACTGAACATCATAATTTCAAGTTCACATCTTTTTATATGTTATCATATTATCATAATGCATCTATAATCTAATATCTAGGTTTTATCAATTTGGATTAGATTTGTCTCCTGGCATGCCTGGTTATATTTGATGGGATAATTTTAAGTTCTTGAAGATGTACTTTTCCTCCAGAGAGAATTATTTTTGCTTCCCTCAGACAGTTATTTTAGGAGCAGATTCTTTCAACTCCAGCAGACACTGAACTGGTTCCATATTGGAACTGCTTCAATCATTATGACTAATCTATTTCTGGGACCCACTTACAGGACAGATACAACTCTTCAAAACTAAAAATTGACTACTATCCATGGATGTACAACATGGTTATTAAAATGTTTCCAAACATTTTGGTAGTATCAGCTTCAAATGAACTTGTTGGACTTTACTCATTGGTGCAATACTAATTTTAGAATTATTTTAACTCAGATTTCTTCATTATAAATGAAGTGAATATTCATTTCTTGCTAGCCATTTATTTGTAATTTTCTTCTTATTCATTTGCATTTTGTGTTCCTTTCAATGATACTCTATGACATTGTCAAGATTATTCACTTTGGATTTTAGACTTATTTGTTTTTGCTTTTGCAGTGTTTCTTGGGTTAGGTTAATCATATTTTACATAGTAACATACTTAAAAAAGTTTACTTTGGACTTTTTTTCCCTCTGTGTGTAATTTAAGAGATGAATATATTTGCAATTTGCTTTTCAAATATGGGCTATTTGATAACACTTTTCAACAATTTGTTGACAAATTATTATGAGTTAAAAGTTTTCTATTTTTTAATGAAATTTTCTATTTTAAGACACCTCATTAAAACAGTTATCAGAAGATGAAAAGAATCTGGAAAGGCAATCTTAAAGGAATCTTTAAGAAATTGTTGTGCTCTTTCACTTCCTGTGGCCATTGCCAAAGTGGCAGCGGCCAAAATGAAGTTCAATCTTTTGTGACTTCTGACCAAAGCAAAACCATAAAAGGCATTTCAATGCACCCTCTCGCGTTCGAAGGAAGATTGTCTTCTTCTCTGTCCAAGGAGCAGAGACAGAACTACAACATGTGGTCCATGCCCATCGGAAAGGATGACGAAGTTCACGTTGTACGAGAACACTATCAAGGTAAGCAAGCTGGCAAAATAGTCCAGGCTTACAGGAAGAAAAGTGTCATCTATATCAAACGGGTGCAGCGAGGGAAAGCTAATGGCACAACGGTCCATGTGGGCATTCATCCCAGCAAGGTGGTTATCACTGAGCTAAAACTGGATAAAGACAGAAAAAAGATCCTTGAATGTAAAGCCAAATCTCACCAAGTCAGAAAGAAAAGGGCAAATGCAAGGAAGAAACAATTGAGAAGATGCAGGAGTAAAATATTATTATACATAACTTCATTAAAAACTGAAAATGAAAAAAAGGAAATTATTGTAAATACAAACTTACCACAAATTTTCTATAATAAAGCTAAAAATAACTCATTTTCCAGTGGGTGGAAATTGTTAACACTGATTCATGTCATTAAAGAAACCACAATATTTCAAAGGGAAGAAACAATCACTAACCCCTCTTATTTTCTTACATTAATTTTACAGTCTGTACTACCAAGTAGGGGGCTGGAATGCAGTTTGAAAGTCCTCTGCAGGAGCCAAGTTCTACAGAAGCTTGTTGGCTGGGATTGGTGAGCATTAGGATGGAACGTTGATTTGCTAAGGGAAGTGAAACAATGTGATAAGGCCTCCTATTAAAAAACTCATTAAAAAATCTCAAGAATAGTGTCTGATGTATTGAACACTAGTAATTATAAAAAACCCAACAAACAAACAAGAGGATTTGTGGGATGACATAAAAAAATATCATCCAGGGGAATAGCATAGATTACAAAGGCAGGAGAGAAAGAAATGACCAAAGTGAATGTCAGAAGAAACTCTGAAAATGGCACTAGAATTCAGAGAGGCTGAAATAAAGAGAAGTACTGCCTGCAGAACAAACCGGTTCATCCTAGAGAGGGTGAAACGAGGCTGTTCCTTGGAGGCAAGGATTCTGAGGCTTTATCTGACATACTTTGGGCATGTTGCAAGGAGGGACAGGTCCTTGGAGAGAGATGTCATGCTTGGGAGGATGGAGGGACAGCACAGAAGGGGAAACCCCTCTATGAGGTGGATTGATTCAGTGACTGGGGTAATGGGAATAGGTGTGTCAGAGGCAATAAGGTTGGTGCAGGAATAGAGCAGATTTCAGAATTATTGCACATACAGTCTCGATGAATTGTAAGCAACTTGATAGCACATAACAATAACAAGAATGACAGAAAAAGAACCAATACCTTTGACTCATGGTTAGAGAAGACTATTGAACATCCTAACATCCTACTATTCTATCTGGTAGTCTTTTTCTCTACCAAAAAAAACCCAAATAAATCTACCTCAGAGAAAATGCAATCAGGATGATACTTTGAAGCCAGGATGGTGAAATTTGTTCTCACACAATTTGAGCATGTCATCAGGAGGACTCAGTCCTGAGACAAAGATATCATTCTGGGAAAGATAGAGGATTACAGAAAGAGAAGAAACTTCCCAGCAGGATGGATTGGCACACTGACTGTCACAATGGGCTAGAATATCAGGGATTGTGTGGGTGGTGCAGGGAGGATAAAATCCAGACCTTCCGTTCACAGGAACTTGTATGAGCCGTAAGCAATGCAATGGCATCTAACAACAACATTTATATGCATTAAGTAAAAACTCAAAACATAATCAACATCAAATATGATCAATAAAATATAATAGTATACAAAGTTTATAGCAAAAGCCTCATGGGCGAATGAATTTTCAATAGACCTATAAAAGCAGAGGTAGGTAGACAGGATGTTTATAAGGTAAAATTAAGAATCACCATCCATCAGTTAAGTTTGTGATAATAGCAAGACTGATGTAAATTAGCAAGCAATAGGCATGAAAGTGTGTGGATCATAACAAACTATGGCTAACATCAAGAAGAGCAGAAATCCCAGAACACTTAACTGTGCTCACATGAAATCGATACTTAGACAAGAAAGTGTTTGAGCAGAGCAAAGAAACACTGCATGGTTTAAAAATCAGGAAAGGTGTGCATCACAGGTATGTCCTTCCTTAATACCTACCTAATCTGGATGCTGAGCAAATTGTTTGAGAAGCTGAATCCTGTGAAGAAGAATGAAGACGCATCAGACTCTGAGGAAGACTCATCAACAACCTGTGTGATGCAGATGGAATGACCTTGCTTGCTGAAAGGGAAGAAGACTGGAAAGGTTTGCTGCAGTATTGCAAAAATTATAACCTTCAAGATGAATTGCAGATCAATATCAAAAGACAATAATCTTCACCTCTGGACCAACAAGTAGAAAAGAAGGAAGGAAGAAGTGATAGAAGAAGAAAAGACTGAAATTGGCAATGATTTAATCTTAGTTGGACTCAAAATCAACATCATTGTTACCAGCAGTCAGAAGATCAGGAGATGTATTGCATTGGGAAAGTCTACTGTCAGCGGCCTCTCCAAATTACTTAGAAACAATTCAGTTTGAAGACTAAGGTGCACCTGATTCAGGCCATGGTCTTTTCAGTCACTTGCTAGGTATCTGAGAGCTAGACAAATAATAAGGATGACAGAAGAATAATTGATTGATGCCTTTGAGTTGTGTTGTTGGAGAAGAGCACTGAATATTACATGGACTCCAAAGGAACACTCAGATATGTCTTGGGAAAAGTGCAGTCAGGGAGGTACTTCAATCCTTTGTTTTTAACTACAATTAATTTTCATTGCCTCACAGGAGAGACTTCTTCTAGAGAACATAGGCATTTCCAGTTATAAATTATTTAAAATATTCCCAAAAGTTTGTTGTTGATAGATAAATAAAAATGTATAAAATATTTTACACAAAAAAATTGAATAATTTTGTCAAAAAAAATTTATAACCAAGAAAAGGTCCTTGTCATTTGAAGTAGGAACACATGAAGACGTAATCAAATAAAATGAAATTGCAGCAGTTCTTTTTGAGTTGTTACTTTCTTAAATTTCCAGGCATGAACCTAAACTCATAATTTGAAATTCCTAGCTTATTTATTTTTGCAGTGAGAGCCATTAATCATTCTATTTGAGCTTAAGTGTGTCATAGGACCCTTTCACTAGAGCTCTGATACAGTCATGGAGTTAAGAACCACCAGTGTGGAATTTCTTTTCCCACTTCAGCAAATATTTCAAACAAACATTTATTGAACACTCACTATTTGCTAGGAATATACATTCTTGATGATTAAGTTTTGATTATTTGCTTATTGAATTCTCGAATATAAAATGTGTCAGCATTGAAACACTCATACTGCTAAGAAATGTTTAGAACAGCAGAAACCAACACAGTCATATTCTGAAAGAAATATCTTTCTAAAAGCAAAGTTATTTCTAATTTCTTCTCCAAATTTAAATAATGTCTCTCACAGTCTTCATCTAGAAGAGGTTACTTTACTTTTGCACTAAATATTTTCTCAAAGGATGGACACGAAGCAAAGAAAGGAAAAATAACAGACATCATTTAAGATAGAGATAGGTGGATAAAGAAATAGATCTTTAGACACTGGGTTTTAGGAGCTAGATGGTCAAACTAGAAGTATAAATAAATGAATATGAAGAAGGTAGAGAAATAAAGGAAATGTTTACTGGATAAAAGAAAACAGATGAAAAACAAAAATTAAAAGTAGAAAAAAGTAAAGTGTGAAAGGGATCATACCTACAAACATGTGTAAGTTTGGCAGAGGATATTGCAACATATTTGCATGTGCTGAAAAATATATCCACATGTGAAGTATAGGCAATTGGGGTGGGGGAGAGTGCATAAATTTCTTGACCATACCAAGCTCCCTAGAGGAATGAATGCAGTCATGAGGCCTCAAAACCTTAGTCTCAGGGTACGTCAAGGTCAGTTGGTCTAAAATAGTCCACAAGGACAATGTTTTACACCATACACTGATGAGTAGCATCTGAGTGAGGGTTGAAAAACTTTTGAATGACCATCTAAGAGCTAGCCATGGTCTCTGTATATTTGAAGCAAATAATGGGGGAAAAAATAAAAGACATATGAAAATAATCAGTCCATAGCACTAACAGACTTTGCAATCCTCAACCTCTGTGACCCTGTTACTGAATACAAAGGGCTCTATATGTATTCATTTGTCAGTAAGACAGATGGATAGCAATATCCAAAGCACTTTATTGCAGATCTGGGAGAGCAGAGATACGCTGGTTGAGCATTTGAGATTGAAAGAAAATAGATCAAACTTTTAAATATCCTTGGATCTGATGATTTTCTTTCCTCATGCACCTCTTCCCCAGTATAAGAGAAAGTAACTTCTTTTGAGAGAGAGAGAGAGAGAGAGAGATTGATTTAATTCTGCTAAGGAAAGGGTACTAAGATTGAGGGGGGAAGAAAGTGATAGACACATAGAAGATGTTGTTGTTAAATGACATCAAGTTGACTACAACTCACAGCCACAGAAGTGAACTTTGTCCAATCCTGTGACACCCTCCCCATCTTCGATATGCTCAAGTCTATTGTCAGGGTCAACAGATCAGTCTGTCTTGTTGAGAGTCTGCCTCTCTTTCTCTGACCTCTTGCATGTTTTTATCTTTTTCCAAGGACTGGTTTCCCCTGACAAGATGCCCAAAGTATGTGAGAAGGAGTTTCACCATTCTTGCCTCTAAGGAGCTTTAATGTAAATCTTTACATGAAAACCCTTCATTGTTGTTTGTTGTTGTTATGTGCCGTCGAGTCGTTTGTGACTCATAGCGACCCTATGTACAACAGCCCTAAACCCTGCTCTATCCTGTGCCAATCGCACCATCTCTAACACACCCATCCCAATTACCCCAGTCACTGAATCAATCCCTTCCTTACAAAATCTCTCTTTGCCATGTTAACTCTTTAGTCCTCACTGTTGTTGAAGAATTTTCCTCTCCTGGCAATATAAACCCTGGACAGATTCCAAAAATTCCCTAACCACAGAAAAATGTCTCTGAGCTCTTACCTATTTACAAAGATGTATGAACATCAAGAAATTGCAGTATGTAAGTAGTAAGTGTAGTTAATGTGTTGGTGTGTACACTACTTCTCCAGGCTATTTTACATGATGTCCTATTGAATCCGTGTGTTGTAAATCGCCAGGTTTGGTTATTTTAAGCATTAGTTATTGACAGCCTTCTGACCTTCTGTAAAGGACTTACATACTCATCTTTAATACATTAAAGAAGAAATGTATCAACAGTAAAAATGGTTGATCTTGATCTGTTTTGCTTACTAAGTGAACAATCAGAATATTTAAAACTGAAATCGTGAAGTGGGATGTATGAGCAGGAAAGAGTCAGAGAAGAAGAAACCAAATGCTGGATAACATTGAAAGAAGGATTACACTTTGAAATTACTTTAAATAGAATCTTAGTCAAACTGTCACAATCCATTCAACAAAGCAGAAATGATCTAATACTTCATTAGCTGGTTGAATTATTTAATGTTGCTGTGTTTAGATGCCAACATGTCAACTTCAACTTGTAGCAACCCTATGAACTGCAAATCTGAACCTTGCCCTATCTGTACCGTCTTTACCATCTCCAACATGTTCAAGTCCACTTTTTGAAGTCATTGGGTCAATCCATCTTCTTGAGGATCCTCTGTCTTTCTCTGACCCTCCACCTTTCCCAGAATAACGTCTTCTTCCAAGGAATCGCCTCTCCTGACAACAAGCACAAACTGTATGAGATGATGTTTTACCATTCTTGCCTGTCAGTAGCCCCTTGTTGTACTTGCCCTGAAACAGACCTGCGGGTTTCTTTGGCAATCTCTATGAGTTAGCTAGTCCTCTTCTCCAACACCACAGTTCAGAAGTATTGATTCTTCTTTGTTAATTCTTCTTATTAATTACCCAAACTTCACACACATTTGAAATAGCATGGTTTGGATTAGTCACATTTTAGTCTTGAAGTCTACTTCTCCTTTTCCTGGAAAACTATCCACTGGAACCAAGATAAATATTTTGTTTTCCACAGTAACTATGAAGACTGAATAATGTCTACAAATGCCTTTTGTAAATCTGTATTGGTTTTATTTTATTTTCTTTTACTTCATTTTCTTTTATTTGGGGAATATTTTACTAGGAAGATCAAAAGATATTTAAAGAAATTGCTTATCATTTCATGATGCTACGTGTCTCCTAATGATGTACTTTCACAGTCCCTTATTTCTAGCTAGACTAGTGACCACATAGATGGGCATGTAATAGAGAGTGAGATGTAGATTAGGTTATGGCAGTATGACACGGGTCCTGGACACTAATTTTGTGTGGTCACCATACCTGGAGAACTTATCTTCTAATACTGTTTTACATAATATTCCATTGTTATCCATAGGAATTTAATTGATTGATGTCAGATATAGATCACCAGACTTTTTTCCCTATTCTTTCTAAAAGGTCCTCTAAAACCTGTCTGTATACAGGCAATGTGTGCCCAGGGTGGTATTTGAAATTCTGATGACAAAGCTTCCACATCACAGCCACATGCAAGCCAGCACAATATGCCAAATTAACAAAAATGTTGGAATTAACACCTGGGTTATATATCAAATGACCATGAGAAATAGCCTTTGCTACAGGAAACTTTGTTAAAGATTTATTTTCTTGTTTTGTACATCATGGGCAGGGCATGGGGAGCCAAAATCTTACTGGAAAAAAAAATCAAATGGGCTTCATAAAAATAAATTGTCTATTTGTTATTCCTAGAGGATACCCTTAAACACAGGATGTATAAAGAAATCAATGAATTAATTCAGAATGCTTGGAACACCACCCAGTCAGTAGAAGTCCTGCAAAGATACTCTCACAACCTTCTTAGGTTACAGGAGTGGGTGGCACTCAGTGTTCTTTGCCTTAGAAACCCTAAAACTGAGGAGACAATAAAACCAAAAACCAATATTCTGTGCCTTAAATTAGAAGCTCTGGCGGTACAGTGCATAATGTAGCAGGCTGCTAACCAAAGGTCAGAAATTTAAATCTAGCAAACCACTCAGGAGAACATGAACAATTTCTTCATGTAAAGATTAACAGCCTCATAAACCTGGTTAAGCCTTGTAAGAGTCTCATAAACCTGACTAAGGTGGGTCTGATTCAAGCCATTGTCTTTCCAAACACTTGCTATGTATCTGAGAGCTGAGAGCTGGGACAATGAATAAGGATGACAAAAGAAGAATTGACGTCTTTGAGTTGTGGTGTTGGAGAAGAGCACTGACTATCCTATGGATGGCCAAAAGAACAAACAAATATGTCTTGGAGCGGGTGCAGCCAGAGTGCCCTTTGGAGGCAAAGATGACAAGACTTCATTTGTTAGTTTATGTTAAATTGTATGTCTCCTTGCCATCATGGACATTTGTGTGACTTTTGTGAGTCCCACACACCCTGGCTAAACGCCAGTTGACGCTGAGTCTTTCTGATCCATGGCACCCTCATGAGTGTCAGAGCAGAGCTGTGCTCCAAGGGACTTTCAGTGGTTGGTTTTTCAGAAGGTGATTGCCAGATCTTTCTTCCAAGACACCATGAGATGGACTGAAGCCTCTAGCGTTCTAGTTAGCAGTTGATTCCGTGACACTAAACAGGAACTCCCACCTTGGCTAGAATTCCTAGGTTATAAATGCTTCACAGACCAAATCCAGTCACTTAATATTAATCTCAATTTGGTTTTCATATTACAATTCACATCAGTAGATACTAGTAGATACCAGTTATTGTTGTTGTTCTTCTTATTGTGTACTGTTGAGTCAGAACTGACCGATAGCTGACCCTCCAGCAGGTTTTCAGAGGCAGGTAATCATGTGGGAGGAAATTGCCCACCTTTCCCCCATGGAGCAGCTGGTGGCTTCAAACTGTGTGCCTTTGGGATTGCAGCACAGCTACTTGCCACTAAGCCACCAGAAACCCCTTAGGTACCAGTAACACTCAAGAAATCAAAAGATGCCTTGCATTGGCAAAATCTACTGTCAAAGACATCACCAAAGTACTAATGGGCAAGGATGTTCATTTAAAGCCTAAAGTGCAGCTGACCCAAGACACAGTATTTTCAATTACCTCCCATGCATCTGAAAGTTAGACAATTAGTGAGGATGACAGAAGAAAAAAAACCGATGCCCTGTATTTGTGGTCTTGTAAATAAGTACTGAATATTGTATCGTGCTGTCAAGTCAAGCACGACTCACAGGGACCCTGTGAATAAAAGACCTGAACCCTGTTCTATCCTGCACCATCCTCACACTTCCTGACACACACGAGCCCATTGCAGCAGTCGCTGTATCAATCTACTGAGTTGAGGGTCTTCCTCTCCCTCAATGACCCACCATCCTCTACAACATCATGTTCCTTTCCAAGGAATAGCACCTCCTAGCAACATGCCCAAAGTATGTGAGGCAAAGGGTCGTCATCTTTGCCTCCAAAGAGCACTCTGGCTGCACACTTTACAAGACATATCTGTTCATTCTCTTGGCCGTCCATGGGATGTTCAGTGCTCTTCTCTAAAACCACTGCTCAAAAGTGTCAATTCTCTTTCTGTCATCCTTATTCATTGTCCAGTTCTCAGATGCATAGCTAGTAATCACAAAGACGAACTATAAATCAAATGTATTGGTTCTTCTTCTGTCATTTTAGCCTCTCTGAATTCTAGTGCCATTTTCAGAGTCTCTTCTGATGTTCATTTTGGTAATTTCTTTCTCCCCTGACTTTGTAATCTACGTTTTTCCCATGGATGATATTCTTGGTGTCAACCCACAAATCCTCTGGGTTTTTTAATTACTAATGTTCAATGCATCAAACACTATTCTTAAGATGTTTTTAAATTCAGGTTGGATAGACTCAAGGTTGTATTTAGGTTTCTGTGCACTTGTTTTAATTTTCTTCAACTTCAATTTGAACTTTGAATAACTGATAAACTGCTCAGCAGTCAAACCCTAGCATTTTGGGTTTTGGTTTATTTTTTTTTTTTTACTACTGATATTGAGCTTTTTCAATTGAGTCAATCAGATTCATGTCTAGTCTCCATGTGTATAGTCACTATTTGTGTTTTTTTACAAAAGGCATTTGCAGTGGATAAATAATTAACTGTACAAAATTCCATCATTAGTTCTGTATCAGATCAATTGTAATTCATAGTGGTCCTTCCTATAAGGCAGAGTATAGAAAATCATCATCTGTTTTCTGAGGCTATAAATTTTTTTATTTTATTTTATTATTTTTGTGTGAGTGTACCGTCAAATCAGATCTGACAGGTACAGGAGATTGTCCCTCCTTCCCTGGCAGAGCATCTGGTGGATTCGAACCGTGTACCTCTGGGATTGTAGTTGCAGCTCCTTGCCACTAGGCCCCCAGAGCTCCCCTGAGGCTATAAATCTTAACGAGAGCAAGCTGTCCTTCTTTCTTCCATAGAACAGTTGATTGGCTCAAAATGCCAACCTCTTAATTTACAACCCAATACTTAAGCCACTATTCTGTCCCAGTTCCTTTCAGCAGACTATCAGCTCCGCTCATTGTCATCAAGTTGGAACCTTAACTCATAGCTGACTTTTCTTTGTGGTTCTGAGACTACATATCTCTGGGAGGAGAATGTCCAAAGCTACCCCACAGAGTCACTGGTGGATTCAAACCTTTGGGTCAGCAATACAACTCCCTCCAGACTATTCCATCCTATAAATGGTAAGCGATCAAATAACAGTTGCTGCTGTTTTCGGTGAGTTTTTAAATAGTCTGAATTCTGCTCTACATATCATCACTTAATCTCTTCTTCAAAGAGCTCTCTTGTCCAGAGATGAGATATCTTTTAAAGCAATGTTTAGACCCTACTCTGTTTCCTATCAATGCCACTGTGACTCCCATTATTGCACACGGGTAGGTCAATCTATCTCCTAGATTTCGTCAGCATGAAAACTGATGAAAGATACATGGATTTTTCAATTCTTGTACCAAACTTGAATTTCTTCCTATCGCTAGCCATGTAATCAGAGAGAGATGTAGAGTCACATATCTCAGAATCTCCTCCTTCCAAACAGCTCATTGATGACAGAGAGGCTTTCCATGTGCACTAATAATCCGTTATCTGCATATCAGGGCAGGAAAACGACTCTTCTGTCAACAAGTCATAATTGTCTTGCTTTTCCGTTGCTTGCTCGATTTGTTTTTCAATTCCCTTGATCTTGGTCTTCCCATGGATATAAATTAAATGCTGCTTTAGAACCCCGTCTGCCCTCTACTGCGGTCAGTCCATGTTTCTTTCATCTATGATTCCAAACAACTGCTGAGATTCAATCTTGGGTGATTTAAAATAAGCTATTTTCAGAAAATTCCCTAAAAGGCAACTCAAAATGGTTGTTGTTTTACTTCTGTGTTGCATATTTTGTTTAATTGCACACAAGAAACAGGGAAAGAACAAGTTGATTTCAGTTTAAAAACTCTGCTATTCACTAACAAAGAGGAGAATTTCTATAAAAGAGCATACTCCTCTCTGGCCAGCAAGGTGATTATCAATGACTACTTATCAAAAGACGAGTCAACAGAATGAAGTGAAAATTTAGAACACTAACATTCAGTGAGGAAAGAATATATTATATAAAAATATGCCAGTAGGGTGTAAAATAAAATCTGTATGCCTGATCTTTACACAGGACATGGTTACATTTTTATGCACCATATATGAGGGGATCCAAAGTCACTTGGTTTAGATTTATGATTAAAGGCATAAAGATACTACATTTATTTAAATATACAATGTTGATTAATTATTGAGCCATGTTACTGATTTGCTATTCTAACTTGGGTTAAAGATTATTCTGGTTGTCCTTAAATAGCTCTTGAATTTTATCGACTTTGTAGTAAAAGAATATGTTTAGTTTCTGTATCATTTTAGGAAGGGAGGATAATTGATTGCATTAACTGGAATAAAAGTTCCTTTAACTCGATCCAATTGACTGAAAATTTAGAGCCAAATGAATAAAAAGATCCTTGAGATTATCTGTCCCTTCATTTATTTTGAAATAGATTAGAAGACTTTTTTGGTAAATACTTCTATTACTGAATTTTATCCAATATGACCTTATTAGGGGGAAATGTACTCTCTCATCAATTCACATTTTAACTGATTACTTCCTAAGAAGTGGCGTCATTAAAATAATGACCATTTTAAATTAAACATCTTAGTTAATTTTTGCAGATAGGAATTTTCACAATTTTGTTTTCCATATTTCAATTCTTACCCACAATTTAATATTCACTTTAAGAGCTTACATTATTCCACTAATATTTTCCAAGAAATTCAAGCGTAATGAACTGATACTTGAATTTGTTTATAGGGAATGTGATTGGCAGTTAAGACTGCTCTCAGTGAGCACCCAGTGTACCTTTGTATAGTCACCCCACTTTGCTTCAGAGTTGATCTGTCTGACGAACGGAATGAGCCAGAAGACTGGTCCGTCACTTCTCAAGCTCCATTATAAGTGACGTCTGCTTTTTTCTCTTGGTTCTGTCACTCTGGTGGAAATGAAGGGTCATATTGTGAAAAACCCTTGAGAAAGGCCTATCTCAGTGAGTGAATCTCTAGAAATGTGGGTCTCTGGCCCCGGCCATGCCTGAAGATGACTTCAGCCCTGGCTGACATTTTTACTACAGTCTCATTTCAGACTGTGAGTCAGAACTGCCAGACTAAGCCACTCCCAGATTCCTGAACCACAGAAAGTGCAGATAATAAAGGCTTACTGTCTGAAGCTATTAACATTGGAGTATAAGGACTCTCTAATGTATGACCAGGTTCCTTTCCAACGTTTTTATTGGTAAATTGGTTCTGACGTAAACTGTATACCTCAGTTTTTTAAAGCTTTCATTATTATTCTTTTATCACCATTATATTTATAAATCCTATTTTTATTTCTCTTTAGCAGCTGGAAATGTGTAAATGTACATTTATGTATACAAAAAAATGTACGTAAAGATATACTTAAACTTCTACTTACCTACATTAAAATATACAAGTGATAAAAAAGATTGTAAAGAGTGTAAAAGGGATTTGTCAAAACTGGATTATGTCGTAAACCGAAAAAACCTGCAATTTGATGTTCTGTAATAAAAACTGATATACTAGTGAAAGTAAGGTTGTTTGTATTTCATTTTAAGACCCAGATCTCTTGCTTTGCAGTTTATTTTCAAGAATAATGTGTAACTGTCTCATCTCTACAGAGTCATCTCTACTGGCTCTTCTTAACTACCACCTTGTCTCTACGAGTCTTTTGAATGAGCTGTAGCAAGCCTTGTGTCATGTATTGAATTGCAACAAAACAAAAAAAAATAACTCACTGCCACCAGTCAAAACTGCCTCACAGGTGTCTATCCAGTGCATTTTCTGAGGCTGTACATTGCACAGATGATTACTCGTCTTTCTTCCTTGGAGCAGCTGGTGGATTTGAACCACCCGCCTTTGTGTTGGCAGCACAACTCCTTCATCACTAGGCCATCCTACTCAAAATATGTAATGAAGTTCTACTCCCTTTACCTATATAAGTAATCTTATTTGGAAGTGGGGAATTTTGTTTTTTGTGGTGTTAATTAACATAATATCCAAATAAAGAAGGTTCTAAATTTAATCACTTCTGAGTTTTAAAAATAGCAGAAAAAGTAGAGAGAGACAGACGTGGGGGAGAATGAACTATGAAGACACACACACACACACATAGCAAGCACGTACACAAGTACAGGAAGGCGAAGGGCTGACAGTGGTGCCTAAAAGCTGAAACAAGCACAGAACTCCTTTCTCCTAAATTAACACTGAATTCCACATTCAAACTTTTAAACTGTTGAAAGTTCTGTTCCTTAAAGTCCTCCACTGTGATTTTTGCTGCAGCCCCACTAGGAAATGATGTGTCCTAGCCGAGCGAGACCACTCCTCTGGACGCACTGTCATTCGGCCGATTCAGCCTCATAAAGATCATCTTGTACAATTGTCCCATTGGTTTCCTGAGGTTGTAATTCTTAAGGGCAAATCTTTCAGTACTTCTGACCCAGATTGGCTGGTGAGTTTGAAATGCTGACCTATCAGTTAGCAGACTAACACTTTAATCTAACACGTTAGCCTAACACTAGACTAAATCAGACTCAAATTTCGGGAGTTTGTGACAACTTGATCACATGGAGGTCAGATGTAGGGTGGGCATTTGCACTTTAAATAAAGACTCAGCAGTCAGTGCCACTCACATCTTTGGAAGTTGCATGAAAGTGACTGAGTGGGGCCTTACGACCAGGATTGAAAAATACATGGTCACCTCTGTCACTTTGCATTGACTATACTTAGATATGTAGCACCAGTAAAAAAACTTCAATAGAAGCCACAAAATATGGGGTTTGTCTATTTGTTATCCTGTCTTCCAAAGAAAAAAACATAATTTAGCATTGTCAAAAGTCTCTGCTATAGAATATAAATCTGTTCTCTTTTGAGCACACTAGGTCTTTTCAGTAGTATCTGAAGATAGTACAGCAATACCTTCCCTTAAATAAAAAATTGGGAAAAAAAATCTTTGCGATAGGTAAGAAGCCCTGGTGGCATAGTGTGTAGCTTGTTGCTCTGCTAAACGAGAGGTCAGCAGTTCAGATCCTGCTCTGTGGGAGAAAGACGAAGTGGTCTCCTCTGGCAAGCATAGCATAGACTGACGCAGAACCGTGTCTCTGAGATGGAATGCAGGGTATACCAGCATTTTGAGTTGCTTTCCTGTCAATGAAAGTGTTATGATGTTTAACTGTTGCAAAATGAAACATATCAGACCTGGAAATCTCTACCACACTGTGTTCTCTCAGTTCTTGGCGCTCTGGTGGTGTAAACTGTGGAGCTGCTAACCCAAACACTGTGTGTCTTTGGGGGTTCCAATCCACCAGAACCTCTTAGGAAAAAGAAGAGGCCCTCTCTCTCATTAAGATTTGCAGCCTAATTTTCAAATGCAAAAATTAGAGTTTAGTGCAGCTTTGTTTATAATAACAAAAAGTTGGAAACAACCTAAGTGTTATGCATTGCTAAAAAAGGATCAATAGTTTGTAAAACACTGTACAACGTGGATGCAACTAGAATCAATCGTGCTCAGTGATGTAAATCCGTCAACAAAGAACAAGTATGGTATGTTGTTGATTGCCTTCGAGTCGAGCATGACTGGTAGTGACCCTATGAACAAAAGGCCTGAAGCCCCTCTACAATTATCGACATTTATCAAAGTTCATAGAATTTCCAGAGGCATAGTATGTTATTGTTTTACATGCCATTTTTTACCTACGATGTATAGTGACCATATGTCCAGTAGCTCTGAACCTGGCCCTGTCCTGAGCCAGTCTCACTAACTCCAACACACCAACCCCTATTTCCCCAGTTACCATATCAATTCCATCTCATCCAGGGTCTTCCTCTCCTGCATTGTCCATTCCACCCTTCCAAGCATGATGTCCTTATCCAAAGACTGATCTCTCCTGGCCACATGTCTAAAGTAAACGAGGCAGAGCTTCAAACTCCTAGCTTCTAAGAGGAGACTTGGTCTCACCCTCTCCAGCACAGATCTATTTGTTTTCATGGCAGTCCATGGTATGTTAAAGACTCTTCTCCAGCACCACAACTCAAAGGCATCTATTCTTCTTCTGTCATTCTTAGTTGTTGTCCAACTCTCTGATGCATAACGAGTAATTGGAAAGACTATGGCCTGGATTAGGCGCACCTTTGTATCTAGACTGACATCGTTGCTCTTCAGCACTCTGGGGAGGTCCATGACAGCAGATTTTCTCAGTGCATTTTGTCTTTTGATTTCCTGACTGCTGGTTGTTGGTTGTGGATCTGAGCAAGTTAAAATTGTTAACAATTTCAATCTCTTCCCCATCTATTATGGTGCTGACAATTGGAGTGGTAAGAATCTTTGTCTTTTTTATTTTGAGCTTCAATTCATATTGAAGACTACAGCCTTTGACCTTTTGCAGGAAGTGTTTCAGATTTTTTTCAGTGTCAGCAGGCAAGGTTGTGTCATCTGCATATCATAGATTGTTAATGAGTTTTCCTCCAATCTTGATGCCACATTTCTCATAAAGCTCTGCTTCCTGAAAGATCTGTTCTGCATACAGATTGAAAAGGGACAGGGACAGGATGTATCCTTGACACACTTCTTTCCTGATTTTGAACCATGTAGTGTTTCCTTGTTCTGTTCTAAGTATACGTTCTTGGTCCAAGTATAGGTTTCATATAAGCACGATCAAGTGTTCTGAGATTCCCATTTTCCTCAAGGTTCGCCACAGTTTATTGTACTCCACACAGTCAAATACCTTTGTATAGTCAATGAAACACAGATAGACATTCTTCTGGTACTCTCTGCTAAGATCCATCTGACATTGGCAATAATGTCCCTAGTGCCACTACCGCTTCTAACCCTAGCCTGTATTTCTGGTAGCTCTCTGTCAGTGTACTGTTCAAGTTTTTTCTGGATAATCTTCCACAGGATTTTGCTAGTGCTTGATAGTGATATTGTTTGATAATTTCCCCACTCTGTCAGGTATGGTATAAGGTCACTAATATAAACAGCTAAACAGAGGTTACAATTAGATGCAATTGTGAAGATTAAACAGATGACAAGTGAGGAAGAGGGGAGAAAATAATTATAATGATCATTAAAAAAGAAAAGAAAAATGCTTTCTGTCTAAGTCATTAGTGTGTTCTTCCACTTACAGCAGTGCCCCTTCCCACTGCTCCTATGGTCCCTTCTCATTAGGTCTCCCCCTGCCGCCCCCAATAAAGCTGCTTTCTAAAATAAAATTACAGCCTTGGGAAGACAATGGAAGGTGGCTATGAGACGAAACTAACTTGATGAGAGTATGTTTTGAGTTTGAGTTTTAGCAGAAATGCCACAAGTGAGTGGCTCCCAAGAATAGAAAATTTATTTCCTCCCAGTTTAAGAAGCTAGAAGTCCAAATTCAGAGCACAGTCTCCGGGGAGCCTCTCTCTCATCCCTGGGGACCCCTTTGTCTAAGCTTCTCTGGCTCTAGGGTTCTTTGGTGCCTTGCTGATGCTCACACGTGCTCTGCCCTCCCCCGTCAGTGCTCCGGGACCTCAGAGTCTATACTGCTGTCTCTACCACATAGAAGTGGTTAGGGTCAGGCTACACCCGCACTAATAAGCCTCTCTTTTAAAAGTCCATGCATAGGCAGAGGGCTCAGGATTTCAACAAGTAATTGAAGGGAGCAGTGAAGTGCCACTAAATATCTGACACACCTACTATCACATTTTGTGGCTTGTCAAACTTGATACTGACAAATCCTATGTAATACTTGTTTGCATCTGACTTGACTGTGTGGTATGATTTGAGCTAGTGGTGGTGATGTATCATTGGGTGAGAACGGATCCATAGCTCACCTCCAGAAGATTTTCAAAGACATTAAGTCACAGAGAAGACTGTCCATCTTACTCCCGTGGAGCAGCAGGTGGATTTGAACCATGTGCCTTGAGATTGACAGCACAGCCCCTTACCACTAGGCCTCGAGAAGTCTGTGAAAAGCAGTGATGAGTTGAGCAAAAGCATTGCCACACACGTCCAGAGACGCAGACACACATGGCATGTGTTTGATCAGGTTTGCTCCTGAGATAGACCAGTCAGTGCTGAACTTCTCTGCTCTTGCCTTCTGTCTTCTGCAGGCATTAGCTCTACTGGACTTGCAGGCTTTGCTCCGATTAAAGTCTGTCCTTACCATGGCACACTGCATTCCAAGGGGCTTAGACATGCCGAAGTGCAGCAGCAGGTGTGATTAATCATGCTGCCCTAAGTACAGGTATGTCCTCACCAGCAGCCTTCCTCTGCGATCCATACCTTCTCCCACTTCCTCCCCTGCCCTCTCTAGCACACATTCCTTCCCTGTGGCTGGGTCCTGCTCCCAGGCTCTGTCTGATTGATGTCTCTGTCTCTCTCTGGAATTGTTGTGTGCCATCAAGTCAGAACCAACTCATAGCTGACTCTCCAGAGGGGTTTCGGAGGCAGTAAATCTCATGGGAAGAAGCTGCCCATCCTTCTCTTGTGGGAGTAGCTGGTGGATTTGAACCATGAGCCTTTGGGATTGTAGCACAACTTCTTACCATTATGCCACCAGAACTAGACTGTAGGTAGACTTTAACCTACTCACTTAGGCCTCAATATCCAATTTAATTCTTATGGAGCTTGAATCTGAAATCTATCTAGCCCTTTGTTGTTGTTATGTATTGTGAGTCACCTGAGACTCACCTGAGATGCATAGTGACCATGTGCACAATAGCTCTGGACCTTGTCCTATCCTGAACCAATCTCACTGTCTCTGACACACCTGCCCCTACCAACCCAGTCACTATGTAAATCCAGTCCTTCAAGGATCCTCCTCTTCTGCATTGTCCCTCCATTCTTCCAAGAATGATGTCTCTCTTCGTGGTCTGTTCCCTCCTGACAAAGTGCCCAAAGTATGTGAGATGGAGCTTCAAAATCTTTCCTTGCCTCCAGAATGTAAGTTGGTTTCACCCTCTCCAGGACAGACTTGTTTATCCTCTTGGCAGTCCATGGTGTATTCGATACTCTTCCCCAGCACTATAACTCAAAGGCATTCAATTCTTCTCTCTCAGCCTTATTCTTTGTCTAGCTTTCTGATGCATAGCAAGTAATTGTAAAGACCATGGCCTGGATCAGGCATGTCTTGGGCTCTAGACAGACAAATTTGCATTTCAGAAATCTGAAAAGGCTCTTCACAACAGACTTTCCTAATCCAATTCATCTTTTGATTTACTGGTGGCTTGTTCCAGGAGTGTTGGTTGTGGACCCAAGCAAGTTGAAATTGTTAACAATTTCAATCTCTTCTCCATCTATCATAGTGCTGCCAACTAGTCCAGTGATGAGAATCTTTATCTTCTTGATGTTGAACTTCAATCCATACTGAACACTCCAGGTCTTGATTTTCTGCAGCATGTTTCAGGCAGTTTCAGCAAATAAGGTTGTGCCACCTACATAATGCAAGTTGTTGATGAGTCTTCCTCCAATCCTGATGCCACATTCCCCTTCATAAAGCCAGCCTCCTGAACGATCTCTTCCACATACAGATTGAAAAGGTGTGTAGACAGGATGTATCCCTGATACACTCCCATTCCTGATTTTGAACCATGCAGTGTTTCCTTGTTCTATTCTGAGGACTGCCTCCTGGTCCAAGAATAGATTTCACATGAGCAGAGTCATATGGTGTGATATCCATTTTTCTCAAGGTTAGCCACAATATGTTGTGACACATACAGTCAAATGTCTTTGTGTAGTAAATGAAACACAGATAGATATTCTTCTGGTACTCTCTGCTTTCACCCAAGATTCATCTGACATAGGCAACGATATCCCTAGAACCACAGCCTCTTCTAAATCCAGCCTGTACTTCTGGTAGTTCTCTGTTGCTATACTGCTCCAGTCATACATCAACTAATGAACAAAAATCAGATGGGATATGGTAGGATATAAAGAATATCCATGAATGCAAAAAGTCATTACAGGTACAGAGGAGGAAGAAAAGACTGAGATAGATGTCAGAAGAGACTCTGAATTTTGCACTAGAGCACCAAGAAGCCAAACCAAGGATGGAAACAGGAAGTAAAGGAACTGAACAGAAGATTTCAAAGAGGAGCTTAGCAAGACAAAGCAAAGTATTACAACAAAATATGAGAAGAGCTGAAGCCAGAGAGTCAAAAGGGATGAACTCACTTGTCATTTCTTAAGCTAAAGGAACTGAAGAACAAATTTAAGCCTCGAGTTGCAATACTTAAAGATGCTCTGGGCAGAATATTGAATGATTCAAGATGCATAGAAAGAAGATGGAAGGAGTACACAGAGTCACTGTAAAAAAAAAGGCTGACAGAAAATAATTTCATTAAATAGCATATGACTAAGAGACAATGGTGATGGAGGAAGTTCAAGCTGGTACGAAGTTCTTGGCAAAAAAACAAGGCTTCAGGAATTGATGAATACCAACTGACATATTTCAGCAAACAGATGCTACCCTGGATGTGCTCACCAGGTTGTGTCAAGATGTCTGGAGGGCAACTACCTGGCTAACTGACTGGAAAAGATCTATATTTATTCCCATTCCAAGAAAGAATAATTCAATAAAGTGTGGAAATTATTGAACAAGATCACTAATGTCACATGCAAGGAAGATATTACTGAAGATAATACAAAACCAACTAGAACAACATATCAACAGAGACCTACCAGACGTACAGGCTGGGTTTAGAAGAGGCCATGACACTAGGAACACCATTGCCGATGTCAGAGTGATCTAGTCCTTTAGTATATTTATTTGCCCTAAAGTCTAGGTGCATCATATTTCTCTCATGGGATTTACAGTCTTAGAAACCTAGTGGAGCGTCAACTGTGAAACAGTTCTGATTCAAAGATAGAGAGAGGTAGAGGAGTTGGGGGATGCAGAGATAGAGACACAGAGAAAAAACAGACAACTAGGGACAAGGCACTGGTGGTTCAATGGTAGAGTTTTTACCTTTCATGTGAGAGACTTGGGTTCAATGCTCAACTCTTATACCTCATGCACAAGCACCTTCTGTCTCTCAGGGAGGCTGATGGACTGTTATGGTGGACAGATTTCAGCAGAGTTCCAGACTAAGACAGAGTGGGAAGAAAAGGCTGGTGATCAATGTTGAAACTCATCTGATGACAACTCTATCACCACGGCTCTATCCATAACTGATCCCAACGAGAGAGCAAAACCTGAGAGGGTTTCCATCTGTTGTTCCTGCGGTCACCAGGATTTGGCACAGTAAGTGTGGCAACCTGACAGCAGCTAACAACCAAAGCACTAGAGAGAGAGACCTACAATGTACAAAACCAGGGTTTGGGGTTGGTGTCGGTGTTGGCTTCATCCTGACAGGCCCGCCACTGGGCTTCTCCATGCACTGATGCTGATGACGCTGCAATCTGCGTCAGGACAAAGCTCCATAAATGTGACAGAACACTCAGATGGCTTTTAGCCATAGACTTTGAGGAGCCAGATAAACTAGAGACACAAAAATATTTTAAAGGAACTGTTGTTGTCGATGATGATAATTGCCATCGAGTTGAGCACGACTAATAGCCATAACTATCGTTTCTCAAAGTTCTAGAGTTTCCAGAGGCATGTTGTTTAGGAAATAAATGCCATTCCTGCTTCCAATCTATTTTTTTGTGTATTTAAATACTTCTTACCATATGCACGCTGCTCATGTTGTTGTTGTTGTTATGTGCCATCAAGTCACCTGCAACTCATAGCAACTTTATCCTGAGCCAGTCTCACTGACTCCAACACATCTTCCCCCAATATCCCAGTTACTATGTCACTACATCGCATCTAAGGTCTTCCTCTCCTGCACTGTCCCTCTGTCCTTCCAAACAAGGTGCATCAGGATGTTCTTTGCAATTACTTGCTATGCATCAGAGAGCTGGACAACAATTAAGCATGACAGAAGAAGAATCAATGTCTTTGAGTTGTGGTGCTGGAGAAGAATCTTGAACATACCACAGACTGCCACGAGAACACACAGGTCTGTCTTGGAGAGGGTGAAACCAAGTTGCTCTCTGGAGGCTAGAATTCTGAAGCTCTGTCTCACATACTTTGGGCACCTGGCCAGGAGGGACCAGTCTCTGGAGAAGGACATCATGCTTGTAAGGGTGGAGGGACAGCATGGGAAAGAAAGCTGCCCAAAAGATGTTTTAATAATGTATTTTCACATAGTGTTAAGGTGCTGTGCTACCAACTGCAAAACACACTATTCAGATACCCAGTAGGTGCTTTTGGGGAGAAAGATGGGCACTCTCCTCCTGGGCGATTTACAATCTCCTGTAAATCTTTCAGCTAGGAGTCACTTCTGACTTGATGGCAATGAGTTTGAGTTTGAGAGGCCCCTCAGAAGGAAGGTCTGGTAACCTGCTTCTGAGAAACTAGCCTGCTTGATATCCTGTAGAGATGAGTTCAGTCAGGCCCACACACCAGGATTAACAAAATAGCAGCAACGAGTGGTAGATCCTAGCACTGCACCGATGAATGCAGAAACAGTGTGGACAAGTGAAAATAGTGGAAAGAGAAAGACCATAGTTCTGTAAATAATTTCCTGGCAGTCCTTATTCTTTAATCCCTGGGAGCTCAAGAGAGAAAAAAGAAAGCGGGGGAGAGAGAATCCCAAAGCCAAAACTGTTCTCTAAATTATTTGAGAATCACATAGGTCCTAGGATTTAAATTGGAACTTGAAATCATTTTGGTGCCTACTTGGCATCTGGGGTTACCCATGGAGTTAAGCCCTACTCATCCCAAGAGAACTGTCTGCACAGCCACCTTGAACTTCAATGACAATAACAAGATCATGCTTTGCATCCTGCTGTTGTTACCTTCAAGAATGACAGGTGGGGAGGGTGAGGTGGTGAGTGGAAAACAAAAGTTCAGCACCAAGCACAGAATTGCCCTCTTCCCAATCTTGATTCATCAGACTCTCCAGATCTGGAAACTCTCACTCCCCTTGCTGGAGCTCAGCTCTTTACCATCTACTAGATTAGAGATAAGAATTAAAACTTACAACAAAGTAGCCTCAGGCCATCTGACCTTTCTTGTAAGGGCGCTGAAGGTATGCTTTCAAATAGTGAGGCATGCAACATTTTTTTTTCTTGATGGAAGAAGAAAGTATGGGGCAAAAGTTCCCACTATCTTTCTCCCCAGCCCCCTGACACCTCTCCCACTGTGCCCCCAGCCCAGTGAAATTCCCCAATTTATCTGCCAGCCACACTTGGGGAAGAAAAGTCTGATTACAAAGCCGGCTCCAACCTCTCCACTCACCAGGAGAGTCTATGTGACTCACTGAGCCCAAGACCAAGGAAAGACCCTGGGTGTTTGAGGCACTAACTCTCAGAGTAGCAGAAGTAAAAAAGAAAGCTGACCCAGGAAAATGGAGAAGCAAGAGTTTAATCTTTTCCTCCCTGGAAAGAGGAATGACATCTACACTGTTGTCTTCCCTTTACGATTGGATGAGGAACATACAGGAATGCATTTCAAAAGCTGGAAACTTTGGGCTTAAATTCAAATGTTCTACATGTTAATGACCCTTTTCTATGGGGTGATACTTCAAGAAACAGAGAAGGATGATGACTAGCAATCTCTTCCAGGCACAGCTCATCGCTGGCACAGGTCATCAGGGACACAAGGCTGTTTGACTGCTGACTAAAAATTGGCAGAACCCCTACAGAGGCAGAACAAAAAGCCCACAATCTATCCCTGTTGACAGGAAAACCTGTGGAAGCAATTCTATCCTGTAGCACGTGAGGTCACCACAATCTAGAGCTGATTAGATGCCAATGAGCCTGATTTTTCTGGTCTGGGGCTCTGTTTTCTATCTTGCAGATACTTTCCATCACCTTTACATTTATAGGAGAAACATTAACCCTGATGCATCGATCCCTCTGAAGAAACAGAGTTTATGAGATTCCCAAGTTCAGTGCCAGAATTCCAAAGTCCATCTCATTTCTACAAACCCCAATGCCTCTCAAAAAGACCAGCATTTGAAATAAGCACACAAGCCTTTGACATGTTAAGTTGGGAAGAGCATGTTGTCATTAGGTACCACCAAATAGACTATGAATCCCAGCGATCCTATGAACAACAGATCTGAACCTTCCTCATAATATTATCCTGTATCTTTCTCCCAATCTGTTTCATGTTCAAGCCCATTGTGATAATCACTTTGTCAATTCATCGCATTAAGGACTTTCTGTCTTGCTGACCTTCCATCTTTCCTAGAATGATATTCTTTTCCATCTTCTAGCAAATATACCCAAACTCTGTGTGATGAAGCTTCAACATCCTTCTCTCTAAGGAGCACTCTGGGTGGACTTCCTTCAGGGCAGACTTGTTTGTTTGGCAGTCCATGGGATATTCAGTACTCTTCTCCAGCACCATCATTCACAGACATCGATTCTTCTGCTGTCATCCTTTTGTGTCCAACTTTCAGATAAGCAGGAAGCAATTGAAAATGATACGGGCTGGATCAGGTACATTATCATCTTTAAACTGACATCTTTACTCTTTAGAACTTTGCACAGGTCCTAGACTTCAGATTTCTCCAATGAAACATGTCTTTCGATTTCTTGACTGCTGCTACATGGTTGCTGATTGTGAATCCAAGTAAAATGAAATTATTGATAATTTCAACCTTTTCTCTATCATGAGGGAGTCTATCATGACGGTGTCTCTTGGCCCAGTGGTTAGGACTTACTTTTCTTGATATTGAGAGGTAACCCAGGCTGAAAGTGATAGTCATAGGAATACCATGGGGGCTACAGGATTATGGGAACAGCACAAGAGCATCAAGAATTAAATGAGAACTCACAGAAGCCACAGCACAATTCACCTCTGAGTAGTACTGATGGAGAATGTTCACTATACCACGGACTTCCAAAAGAACAAACAAATCCATCTTGAAGGAAGTGCAACCAGAATGTTCTTTGGTAAAGGTGGTGAAACTTCGTCTCACTTAATTTGGGCTTATTCTCAAGAGGAACCAATCCTTTGAGAGAGGTATTATGCTGAAAAGTGGAGGGTCAGTGAAAGAAAGAAAGACCCTCAGCAAGATGGATTGTGAAAGTGACCGCTGCAGCAGGCTTGAGGATGCGTGATAGAGATTGTGAGGACAGGACAGGAAAGGCCAGGGTTCAGATCAATTGTTCATAGGGTCATTAGGAATCGTAATCAATCTGATGGCACCCAATAACAGCATAAAAGCAACAGTCAAGTCAAAGGATACGTTCACTCCCACTTGCCCACTGCTGTCAAATCAGTTCTCTAATCACAGTGACCCTCCATTAGATTTCTGAGGTTATATATCTTGACAAGAGCTGCAGACTGACCATCTTTCTCCCCCAGAGAAACTGATGGTTTAAAACTGCCAAAAAGGCACAGCCTGTTGGTTAATGATACAATATGCTGTGGAAGTTCCCTCAAGAGATGCATTACATTGAGCAAATCTGCTGCCCAGGACCTCTTTAAGATGCAAAAAAGCAAGGATATCAGCTTAAAGAGTAAGGTGCTCCTGGTCTGAGCCATAATATTTCAGTTGCATGTGAAATTCGGACAATGAATAAGGCAAACTAAGCAAGAACTGATGCCTTTGAATTTTGGTGTTGGCAAGGAATGCTGAATAGACTCTCAACTGTTGAAAGAACAAACCAACCTGTCTGTGCAGTCTCTGTGCTCCTGAGAAGGAAAGGGTGTGAGATTTCATCTCACATGCTTTGAGCAGGTTGTCAGGAAGGGCCAGTCCTTGGAAAAGGGCATCCCACCTGGAAGAGGAGAGGATCAGTGAAAGAGAGGAAGATTCTCGATGGGAGGGAACGACACAGTGGCTGAGACAATGTGCGTAAGCACATTCAAGGTTGTGAAGATTGCATAAGGGCGAGGCAGGGTCTTGTCCTGTTGTACACAATGTCAATACAAGTTGGAGCTGACTCGATAGCACTTAATAACAACAACAACAACATATACTTTTCAATTCATCCATAATTGGTCTGGCTCTAAATAATGAGACATTCCTATGGCAGACCTTTTCCTTTAGGTTTGGTTTAGGGTGCTTATTAGTAAATCCTTGTTTTAAAAAACGTGTGGTTAAAATATACACAATAAAACCTCGACCCATTTGTTCTGGTTTCATTTTAATGCAGTGAGTTGAGCCCTGAGCCCTGAGCTGAGCACACTGTAGCAAATGAATAAATTCTGGAACTAATGACAGCCGCCAAGAACCCAGGCTTGGCTTTGACTGTCTAGCTAAACACTTTGCACCCACCATGACTCCACCAGGCTTCACGACCTCCCAGACAGAGCACACATCACGCGCGCCTGCCTCTGCAGCCTGCTTTTTGAGCCCTCCAGACTGCTTTCCTTCAGAGGCCACCGGCGAGGGAAAGCCAGAGTTTCACTCTGCATGCTCAAACTTGATGGCGAGTCATTTCTGTGTTTGCAAAATAAAATCTTCCTTAGAGCCAACTATGTCAAACATGTAGGCATGGTATTTTGTCTGTCACAGAGGCAGAAAAAAAGCCCTGGTGGCATAATGGTTAAAGTGATACACTGACTCCCCCCACTTCTCCCCACCCCAGGGCTCTGCAAAAAAAGACTACAGACTTAGAACCTATATCCTGCTCTTTCCTGTAGATTTGCTATAAACTAAATTGAATAGCAGTGGGTTTGTCTGGTTTGGGTGACAGAAAGCTTAGCACCTTCAATCTCTTGAGAACTAAAGACAGTGCCAGTCACTAGCCCCTGTAGACTGAAGGTTTTGTAGGAAATATATGAAGGCTTGAGACTGCAGAACATAGCCACCGCTGTGAAGCAAATCAAAGAAACACCAATGCAGTGGGCAAAGTATATGCCCAACTAAAAAAGTTCAAGTGAATTCCACACAATCCTTTTGTACATTTTATTTCCATTTGGAACTGTTTACACCGAAGCAGTGTGACCAGACAAGCATTTTTTATTTTTGTTTTGTTTTGTTTTTTTGTTTTTTTGTTTGTTTGCAGAGTCCACTCATAAAGAGCAAGGAAAGAATTTTCTGATATCAATCAGACTTAGCTTAATCATTGTCGAATTCTCAACTTTCTGAGACGAGAGGAAAGAAAGAGACTCAGAGGAAATTAGTGAAGAATGAAGTGCCCAGCTCAGAAGAGGGATTAGCCCCCAAAAAGTGCATGTCTGCCCCCCTCTCTCTCTGATTCCTCTCTCCTTCCACATTTCATCCCATTTAATCCCTTCATTGAAATGTCCACCTTTGGTCTCCTGTTTGCCTTCCTCTTTGGATTTCTTCAGAGCAGGTGTTCTAAATCTAAACCTAGCAACGCCTGGACTCTGGACTCTGGGGAGACACTTGGGATGGGGAGAGTGAGGAGCATATCGCCATGAATGTCCACAAACTTCCCGTGAATCAGATGCATTTTAGAGAAAGGGGCTCAAGCCTTAATAAATGTGTCATGTCACTTAAAAATAAGTTCATAGTTGCCATAAAAATCAATAATCAGGTTATTATAAGCAGATCCAGGAGTGGCTTTTAAAAGCCTTTTCTTGAGTCCAGAATGAAGGTTGCATAGTGAAGTGTACTCCGGAGGGGGTTGGAGGGGGATTGTATACTAATGAAGGAATTTTTCTTTTACTTTTCAAAGAGAAGAGCGAACTGGGAAGGAGGGGGGGCAGGGAGAAAAATACAGTGAATGAATGGAAATCCAAACTCTCTGTAAAAACGTTCATTAAAATTAATAAAATTTTTAAAAGCCTTTTCTTGAGAATTATTTATAAGGAATGCATGAGGGAGTGGTGGCAAGTATGCATCAAAGAAACAGCATTTTTAACGGTCTTCTTGTTGTGTTCGCCTATGGATTTAAAACTGTGCTAGGAATCTCCCCTGTTCTGTCTCTGGCTTCGTTCTCCGCTCCTCTTTCAGAACGTTGCGTGGAATACCCTCTGGCTGCTGTGCTACCTACTGGATCATCTTCCTCAGGCTCCCACCTGGACGAGTGGACGCTGATCTGAGCCGAGATGGTGAGTGTGGTGCAGGATTCGTCAGGGTTTTGCTCTGTCGTGCATAGGTTCACCACAAATGAGAGTGGACTTCATGGCACCTGTTAATAACGACTAAGAAGGGAGCAAGAGATGCAGCACCTGCTATCAACAGCACTTCATAGGGCAAAGCTGAATTTACTTACTATGTAGCTACTGATCATAGTACAGATCATTGTGAAGGGCTTTCTATCAGTCCATGTGTTCCAACAAGTGTATGTCCCACTCAAGGATAAAGCCCAGATGCAGGAAAGGTTAGGGTAGAAGGATTAATGGAAAAGAGAATCACAGGGAGAAAATGGGGAGAGTGTGGTTACATTAGGGGGATTGCAATTAATGTTATAAATAAAATGTGTAGGGATGGTGGATGAAAACCAGTTTGCTTTGAAAACTCAAATCATGCAAGACTAAAAGATGTGAAGATGAAAACTGGAGTTACCAGAGACATCCCAGGTCGAGTTGCTCAGAGCATTCTAAGAACTCTTGTCCACATGATTTATTGAGGGAAAGGAGATTGGAAATCAGGCTGGCATGCAGTGGGACAAGGGAAAGCATCTGGAAAGTCTGAGTAATGATCCAAGTAGGGAGAAGAAGAGAGCGGGCTACTTCCACACAAGAAATGGTGCATCTCATTCTAACTCAACCCTGTGTCCTGGCTTGAAGTTGTTTTTCAGAAACACCTGTAACCGGAGATATTTTAACCGGAATTTGCCATAATTAGTAACGCTTGCTGTAGTTGTCAGGTGCCATCGGCTCAAGTATAACACACAGCGACCTAATAAACAACACATCTGAACCCTATGCCATCCTCATCTTTTCTGACACACACGAGCTCACTGCAAGAGTTACTGTGTCAGTTCATCTGGTTGAAGATCTCCTCTCTTTGCCAACCCTTTGCTTTTCCAAGCATAATGTCCTCTCCTTACACCGTGCCCAAAGTGTGTGAGTTGAAGCTTTGTAATCTTTGCCTCCCATGGGCACTCTCGCCGTACTTTCTCCAAGACATACCTAGTTTGTTCTTCTGGCAGTCGATGAGATGTACTGTCCTCCAAATTCTTCTGCCATCCTTTATCCATTGTCCAAATCCCAGGTACATAGCAAGTGATTGAAAAGACCATCATCTGAGTCAGGTGCACCTTAGTCCTCAAACTGACATCATTGCTCATTAGTAATTTGGCGAGCTTCCTAACTGAAGACTTTCTGAGTACATTAGATTTCCTGATCTCCTGACTACTGGTATCAAGTGTGTTGATTGTGGATCCAAATAAGATGGAGTTGTTGACAGTAGTTTTTAATATTCTGCAGCAAACACATCAAGTCCTCCTCACATTCAGCAAGGAAGGTTAGAAATCTCTGCAGCTGACTTTGTGAAATCTGTGAGCTGCTGTTTGCCGCTGGTATCCCTTTTCCTCATTACCACCCCAGATAGTGTCCTTGTCCCTGGCCTCTCTTGCCCTGCATTGCCGTAGGGCCAGCTATATCTCCTCTTACAAGAGACTTTCTCACTGAACATAGTCCTTCCTTCAGTGGCAAATTTGGTTTCTCACTCAGTCATTATTATGAGTAGGAGAAAGAACCTTCAGTTTGAAGGTGGCCCTACAACAAACTAGAGACTAACATTAGTCAGATTGACACAGGGAAGCTCTGACATATTAATTACTCCACAGTTCAACAGTTCAAATCTACCAGCTGCTGTGCAGGAGAAAGACACAAGCAAGTGGCCTCCTGTCAAAATCACCTTGGACAGCTAAGGAAGAGTCACTGAGAGTCTGAATCAACTGGCAGTGGGTTTTGATGTGTGAAGGAGAAGAGATGCTGTCCACCACCCCATCACCAAACATTATTTCTCACTGACTTAGAGAATGACAAGTCGCCCTCTTCTCAATTATTTCGCCACCGTGGCTTCTGCTGCCCTCTCTTCATCCCAGGAGAAGCCACACCTATGGGACCCCTCGTCAGGTAAATCTGGAGCATGCTGGTCTCTGGCAGAAACATAATCCTTCCTAATTATTGTCTGCTTTGAATTGTTTCATTTTTGCATGTGTTTGAGAGATGGAAGGCATGCTGAATGAAAGTCTGAGACCATGAGTTTTGGCATAACTTGTACACACAAGCTCCGAGGGTATTCAAGTTGTAGGATCTGTACAGGTTCACACCAGGCAGCAGTGAGCGTGACATTTGGAGCAGCAGCTTCCCAGGAACCTGGGGTGCGCAGAAGGCTGGTGGATGATGACGGTACGTGTACCGTGGGTCACCGAAGTGTTAAGCCACCGAGGGGCAAGACAAGCACGTGATGCCATCAGCAAGTGGCATGTCGGCCTTGAGCACCTTCTCTCGGATTGCCTGCTTTTTATCACGACATCTTTTTTTTTTTTTTTTTTGCAAAATTGTTAATTTATTGACTCAATGAGCGCTTTCTGCTTTCAACACCCCCAATACATGCAGTTCAGGGTTAAGTATCACATTTGCAGCACATTGTTGAATCAACACAAAAGTATCCATCACCTGTGTAATTTCATGACATCGTTTTTTCCCAGCCTCTAACATCTGGTTGGGGTTGTTTGCATTAATACATCCACACATCTTAAAATCAGGTTATTACTGGTTATCCCAACCAGATAGTGCCCCACTACAGCCTCCATCCTAACTCTGGAGTGGTTTTTAAAAGGCAGGGCAATATTCAAATGTAATTTATTAATAAGCGCACTGGCAAACTTTGGCTTCCTGTATGCTCATGTGGACCCTGCATTTGTGTTCAGAAGGGTTTATAAATGACCTTGACTCTTAAGAACGATATAAATCAGAACACAGCTTCTCAGAAAATGGTTTTGTCCAATTTTTCTCCTACTGAAACCTAATAGAGCTCTGGTGACCTTGTCTTCAGGAACGTGTGATGCCAACAACGCAAAGCCCATGCCTCTCGGCTGTTCAAATCCACCAGCAGCTCTGAGGAAGAAAGATGGGCAATACCTCCCGTGAGATTGGCAGACTTAAGAATCTAATAGTGCATCAGCTATGAGTTGGTTCTGATTCAACAGCAATAAGAGAGAAAGAGAGCAAACAGCTAATGTGCAAGTTCAGTAATAGAAGAAAAATTAATTTTATTACATTGGAAGAATCAAGTGAATTCTGGCATTCATCATTTGTTCCCCCCTAGATTTAAAACTATGTCTATCCCACCACTAGAAGGAACCAGAAGGAGTCTGGTGACATAGTGCATAATATAACAGACTGCTGACCAAAAGGTCAGCAGTTTGAATCCACCAGTCATTTATTCAGGAGGAAGACAGGCAAGTCCTCTCAAAGATTTACAGCCTTGGAAATCTAAGGGATAGGGGGTGGGGGCTCGCTATGAGGAGAACTGTATTCAAAGGCAGTGGAGATGGCATTGGGAGCAGAGACTTACAAAATATTTTAAAAGAGAAAGAATATTAAGAATGTGCTTTACATTGAACCATTAATGGGTTCTTGAATAGCCTGGTTTCTCTCAGAAACCTGTCATATGCTATTATTATTATTACAGTGATAATACACCAGTCCTTTCACTTCCCTAAAAACTCAGAGGGCATCACAGTCGTGCTATCTCAAAATAGTGTTTTATAAGCCTATAGGATTTCTACTATACATGTGAATGTATACTATATATGAATGTATGTAAAATGCATATATGCAAGTACTTATAAAACAAAAAAAAACCAAAGCCATTGCCATAGAGTTAGGTGATTTCAACAAAGATGCCATGTATGTCAGAGGAGAACTGGTTTGTCAGCATTTTTGTGTTTTGAGTTAAAGTTTACAAAGCAAATTAATTTTGTAGTCAACAATTGATACTTTTTCCCTGTAACATTAATTCCGATGCATTCAATGTCATCAAACTTTTCCCATTCCCTCTTTGTAGTTCTGATTTCCGTTACTCCTTCTCTATCTCTGTGTCTTCCTTATCTCTAATCATATTGTGTTGATCCCTTATGACATATTGCCTTCCCCTTCACCTGTCTCGATATCAGAATGAAGTCTAAGTGTAAACCTCTCTTTACCTTTTTTATTATAACAGTCTTATAATAAAAATTGTTATTTTGCTACTGATTTATTTCAGTTGTTGTTGTTGTGTACCATCGAGTCAGAGCTGACCCACAGCTGACCCTCTGATGGGTTTTCAGAAGCAGTGTAATCACCAGGAGGAGATTGCCCATCCTGTTCCCACATAGCAGCTGGTGGATTTGAACTGCTTGCCTTTGGGGTTGTAGTGCAGGTTCTTACGACTAGGCTACCAGAGTTCATTTAGTTTAACCTTCCTTCAATAGCTATTTTTTTAGAAATAGATCCCCTGGTCTATCTTCTGTGGTGGGGTTGTGTAAATTCGAACTACCAACCTTGTTAGTAGCAGTGAACAAGCCATTTGCACTACCCAGGAACTTCAGACGGGAGGGTAGAGGGACAGCGTGGGGAAGGAAGACCCTCGATGGGGTTAGGCGTGTCAGGGACAATAAGATTGGTACAGGATAGATCAGGGTTTAGGGCTTTTGTACATAGGGTCGCTATGAGTCGCAGGCGACTCGACGGCACATAACAACAACATATATTAATGTATTTGTGTATCATTGTCATTCTTTTAATATTTTCCACTGTCAAACCAGTGACTAAGACACTCTGAAGCCCACTGTAGCATGTGTGGAACCCTAAAACTATTTCATTGTGGCCCGTTTGCGCTGGAAATGTTATGTGTCGTCAAGTCAGACAGAACTGACTATCAGGTTTTCAGAGGTTGTAAATTGCCGGCTAGGAGATTGTCATTCTTTCTCCTGTGGAGCAGCTGTCGATTTCTATTTCAAGCTGCCTGCCTTTGGCTGGAAGCACAATCCTTATCCCCTAGACCACCAGAGCACAGTAGGCAGGTAAACTCAGATGTCCCACCATCACCTGGAGCAAAAGATTATCTTTTGGTGCAGAAGTATAAAAGCATTCTTCTAGATAAAACACATAGATTCCCCCCTCCCGCCACTTAAGACTCACGTAGTTGAGCTGCGTAGACTAAAAAAAAACCCATTCACCCTCATGGGAAGTATGTATTCTGATACGTAAGCAGGCAGACATCAACATGCAGGGATCCTGAGGAATCAAAAACAATAAGTATACATATGCCAAATAAAGGATGTTTCTATTCTTCCATGATTAAAAAGAAAGTAACTTCTAGAATTTAAGTGTCAAGGTACACATTTTTAAAACAGTGTCATTATGTTATTCCAGAGTCCAAAATAATAGTCAAGAAGCTAGGAGGAAGTTTTTTTTTAACCACACCTTGAGACATTACACCACCAGTTGAATAGCCACAGCCAACAACTTTTGAGCATTATTGTTTATGCCAAGGATAGATCAAAGAAACTGAACAGACTTGACTATAAAAATTATAGCTCTTGCTTCTTTGATTATAGTATGGCAGCGGTGGGTGGAACATATGTACATTCAGGTGCTCCCTGCCTGGAAAAAACTTAAGGCAAAACTTTCTTGCTTAGAGCGTCTTGCACTCTGCTTTTCTAAATCTGTCAGATTACTTCAAGAAAGGCCATTTATTAGTCATGGTGGTGCCTTCAGTAAACAGGAACAACAATAATAGGGCTGTTCTTAGGAATATATATATAAATTTCATAAGGAAGAGTGTATGCCATGGATGTGCCCTATCTCCCTACCTTTTCAATCTACATTCAGAACAGATCATCTGTGAGGCTGGGCTCTATGAGGAGGAATGTGGCATCAGGGTTGGAGGAAGACTCATCACAACCTGCATTATGCAGATGACAAAATTCCCCTTGCTAAAACTGAGGAGAACCTGAAGTGCTTGCTGCAGAAGGTCAAGGACTGCAGTCTTCAATATGGATTGAAGTTCAGCATCAAGAAAACTAAGATTCTCACTACTGGGCCAATTGGCACCATCATTATAGACGGTGAAGAGATTCAGATTGTTAACAGCTTCAGTTTGCTTGGCTCCACAATCAACACTCTTGGTACCAGCAGCCAGGAAATCAATAGATGTATTGCATGGGAAAAGTCTGCTGCCAGGGACATTTTCGTAGTACTGACAAGCAATGATGTCAGTCTGGAGACTAATGTGCACCTGATCCAGGTCATGGCCATCACAATTAAGTGCTATGAATCAGAAAGCTGAATAATGACTAGGGATTGTAGAAAGAGAATTGATGCCTTTGAGCTATAGTGCTGGAGAAGAGTATTGAATATACCAAGGACTGCTGGGAAAACAAACAGATTTGTCTTAGGGAAAAACCAGGCTGCTCCTTGGAGGCAAGGATTCTGAAGCTCTGTCTAACATACTCTGGGCATGTTACAAGGAGGGACCGACCAGTCCTTGGAAAGGGATGTCATGCTTGGAAGGCTGGAGGGACAGCACAGAAGAGAAAGGCCCTCAATGAGATGGATTGATTCAGTGCGTGGGGAGTGGAAGTAAGTATGTCAGAGACAGTAAGTTTGGCTCAGGATAGAGCAGGGTTCAGAGCTGTTGTATATAGAGGGTCATTATGAGTCGCAAGCAACTTGGTGACACATAACAATAGCAAAGAAATAGGTTTAAGTGTTTATTTTTTAAGTTATGTTTTACTAATTAATAACGATGGACCCCAGGTGGTGAGGTGCTCAGCATACCCAACTGTTACCATAAGGTCAATAGATGGAATCCACCTGCCTCTTCATGGGAGACAGATGGGCAGTCCCCTCCCACAAAGACTAACAGCATCCGAAGCCAAGTAGAGAGTTGCTGGGAGGTCAGAATCTACTAGAAGGCTATGGGGCTTGTGGTAATTAATAACTAGTAGAAATGTTGTAACTATTGAGATATTTGCATTTTTTAAACTTTATACTGTTTTATTTACAAAGTTTGTATACATTATTTTTCACACCAAATCTTTTCGCCTCCCTCCACCCATAAAATTGTCGGATTCTATGATTATTGCCTCCCTCCTACCCCACCCATCCTCACCCTTCTGCTCCCACCTTCCCCCCCACCTTGAATCCTCATACTCATTCTACAATAATTATCTTATACAATATGTGTTTTTATGGGACTGAGTTAGTTCACTGAGAATAATGCTTTCCAGTCCCTAACAAGTTAGCTAGTAATATACAAAATTACTGCTCCTGCATGCTGTATAGTATTCCATTGTGTGAATGTACCATAATTTCTCAATCCATTGGATTGTCATTGGACATCAGGGTTGTTTCTATGTTCTTGCCATGGTGAATAATGCTGCTATGAATATTGGTGTACAAGTCTCCATTTATGCCACAGTTCTCATTTCCTCAGGCACATTCCAAGCATTGGAATAGCTGAGTCATGTGGAATTTCTATATGCAGCCTTTTGAGGAAATTCTAGATTGCCTTCGAGAGTGCTTGTACCATTTTACAATCCCACCAACAACTTAAAGAGTTCCTATCTCTCCACATCCTCTCCAACATTTCTTGCTTGCTGACCTGTTAACCTTTGCCACTGCTCCTAGAGTGAGATGGTATCTCATTGTGGTTTTGATTTGCATCTCTCTTATTGCCAGTGATTTTGAGCATTTCTTCATGTGTCTGTTGGCCTATCTGATTATCTTCCTCCATGAAAAGTCTTTCCATGTCTTTTGTCCATTTTGTAATTGGGTTATCAGTCTTTTTCTTCTGGAGGTCCTTCCAGCAGGATTTTGTAAACTTTTGATATGTGAGCCTTGTGTGAGATGGTATTGCCAAATGTTTGTTCCCCGGTCAGTAGATTTTCTTTTCACTCTGTTGGGAAAGGTTTTTGATGAGCACAGGGATTTAATTTTTAGAAGTTCCCATTCATCAACGTCTCCAGTTTGAGTATTTCTGGCTGGTTTTGGCAGTCTATTTATACCAAAGATTAGGTCATCTAAACCTTTTACAAATGTCATTGTGCATGGCTTTTTATATATTCAAGTAGTCTGCAAATATGTGAACTGTAAGACATTCATTTCTTTTGCACGAATTACACAATCTTGCAGGACCTGTGTGGGTTATTTACTGAGCTTTAATACTAACAGGAAGTAGCACCTCTGGGGCATGTTTATCTCTTCGTTCTTCTCTTGGCAGTTTCAATTTTGCAGCCTGCATTTCTTTCCACATGCTAAAGCCTTCACTGTTCAGTTTCTGCTTGTTCAGAAGTTCCTGGGGAGTGTAAGCAGTTAACCACCAAGCTACTAAAACAAAGGCTGATATTTTTTTAATTCACCTAGAAAGCCTGGGTGATGAAAGGCCTGATACTCTAGTTCTGAAAAATATGTCTCATGGGAAGTAAGTTCTGTTGAGCACAGTTCTGCTCTGAAATGCACAGGGTCACCACAGGTCAGAATTTATAGAGTTGTTTGCTATAGAGACGGAACCGACCCATAGCTGACCCTCCAGCAGATTTTCCGAGGCAGTAAATCACATGAGAGCAGGTGTTTATTGGAATGAATTCCTTGTACTTTACACCAGCCCATTGAGGGAGGGGCCGCTGCTATTTCCCCATTTCACACATGAGGGTGCAGAATTTCCGAGACGTTCAGAAAAGATCTCACTGCTCATAAAATGGGAAAATAGGACCTAAGGTTCCAGAGCCATGCAGAGCTATGGAGACTCTGTGAAATCAATCTCCCTCACTCATCAGGGAACCAACTCCTCACTGACCCTCCAGCGGTTTTCTCTCTCTGCAAACTCCACCATCGGAGGAAATCACCCGTCTTTTTCCCGAAAGGACACTGGCACATTCAACCGACCAAAGAACCACAGGCTTTGGGCCAGCAGCACAATTCCCTGCAGACTGCCCCTCAGCACATCTTCAGTGACATTCTAACCCATAAAATGAGAGCCAACGCACACTGCTGCTTCCCTTCATTCTTTTTCTCTCCTCACTTGTCTTTCCTGATATGATCACATTTATCCCTCTCATGCAGCTTTGTCAATTCATGCTTTGCTCACTGTAGTTGAAGACAACATTTCTTCTCACATGCCAGAGCCTCAGCTGTTCCATTTCTGATTATTATTAAATTGGTTTCCTCTCTTCTGATAAAAAGATAAGAAAACCTGGTGACATAGAGTACAGCCTGTTGGACCCACAAGTGGTTCATCTCCAGTTGTTCAAATCTACCGGCTCATCTGGGGGAGGAAGGCGGGCTGTCTCCTCCGTTAGGATTTACAACCTCGGAAACCCGAGGGAGGCTTGATATGACTTGGAAGTGATCTGATAGCAGTGAATGCGCCGAAGATTAAAGCATGTCTTTGACTTTCCGCTCTTCTTCAGTCCAGTGTCAACATGGTCCTTGCGTATAGGACCAAGCACTCAACAAGGTCAAAGTCAAGTGTGGATCATTGTCACCATGTTTAAGTCAAAGCTCATAGATGAAAGGTAGGGTGTGGCTGTATGTTACATGTCTTCCAGTTGCTTCTTACATGTGTGAGATGACTGCTTGGTTCATCTTAAACTCTAAATCCTTCCCCGCATTCATTTTGTAACATCTGCGTGTATAAATGGATGTCCATTATGTTAAATTTTGACAGCACTAAACTGAACTCAAGCTCAATCTTTTCAATAACAAATATAACTACACATTTTGACTTCTAGATAAAAAAGAAACGGTATACATTGTTGTTGTTGTTGTTGTTGTTGATTGCCTTTGAGTCGAACACTACTCATAGCGACCCTATGAACAAAAGGCCTGAAGCCCTTCTACAACTATTGACATTTATCAAAGTTCATAGAGTTTCTGGAAGCATGTTGTTCAGGAAGTGGATGAGACTTCTGCTTATTACAGTTATATGTTTAAGTCCTGGTGATTGGCAAACCTATTAAATACTTTGAATTATACTGATCTGTAGAGTATTAGAATGTGGATTTGTGGAGAGAGGAAGTCTGAGATACAATTTTTACATGAGGTCTTAGGATATATTCATTATACAAAAAAACCTGCCAGGCTAGAACCTCTGTAAGGTGAAAACCTTTCAGATAAGAAAAAAAAAAAAGCAAATATTTTCCATTGACAAAAAGTAATAGAAAAGCATTAGACTGCACCTTATCAAATGCAGAAAACTTTTGAGACACAGGGGAAAAAAAGGGAATGCTGTTCCAACTGAGCTTTTCTATTTTAAAATGTATTTAAACTCTTAAAAAAAATAATATGTAAATATTGATCCTTACCACAAAGTTATGATGATCTGTTTTGGTGTATTAAAAACTTCATGTTAATAGTTGAAGAAAATGAGGAACATTAACCATGTAACTGTCTTAAATTCACACCAAAAAGAAAGGTGAGTATTAAGCCAGGAAAACCAAAGTAGAAGCAACGAGTTCTTTGTATTCCAACCTCAGAATCACTAAGTGTATCGTTGTTGTTGTTGTGTACCGTTGAGTCAGAACTGACCCATAGTTGACCCTCCAGTGGTTTTTCAGAAGCAGTTAATTGCACAGGAGGAGATTGCCCGTCCTTTTCATGCGGAGCAGCTGGTGGCCTCAAACAGTGTACCTTCAGGATTGCAGTGCAGCTTCTTGCCACTAGGCCACCAGAGCTCCCTAAGTATATGATTAGTGAACAATATTCTTTTTTTTAATTTTTTAAATTCATTTCAATGATTATCTACAGAGATTTTTTTATTTCCATTCATTCCTTGTTGCACTTTTCTCTCCGCCCACCAAACCCCCACCTGCAGTTCGCTCTTCGCCTTGAAAAGCAAAAGAAAAACTCCTTCATTGGAACACAATCCCCCCACACACCCCCACTCCCACCCCAAGTATACTCCACTCTGCAACCCTGATTCAAGTCTCTTATGATAATCATAATGCCCTAAAATATATTACTTTTAAACTATTCTCTCCCTCATTGGTTTCAATGCAGTAAATATAATTTATCCAGTTTTTCTCAGCCTTACCCCAACCCTGATGTCAGCTTCATTCTACAACAGTGGCACCATATGGTATTTGTCCTTTTGTGACTGAGATATTTCACTCAGCATAATGTCCTTCAGGGTACTCTTTTAGCAGAATTTTTCTTATTCAGCCTCCCAAATGATTTCCAGTATCATTCCATGTAGAACATGTTGTTGCTGCCTGTATGTTACACATCTTTGGGTTGGTTCTCACTCATAGAGACCCCACAGATAACAGAGTGAAACACTGCTCAGTTTGGCACCATCCTTAAAATCTCGGTTGGACTTAAGCCCATTGTTGAAGTCACTGTCATTCTGTTGCATTTCACTGAGGGGTAAGGGGTTTCCACTTTTTCAATGACTCTCCAAGAATGATGTCTCTAAAAACTGGCCCCTCCTGATAATCTACTCAAAGCACCACCCTTTTTTCTAAGGGGCTTTCTGACTGGCCTTCTAAAACATATTTGTTCATTATTCTGTCCATGGTATTTGCAATATTGTTCGCCAAGCCTTGATTCAATGTAATCATTTCTTCTTCAGTCTTCTTTGTTCACTGTCCCTGGTTCATATGAATTTTCAAGTGATTAAAAACACCACAGCTAGGGCCAGACCCACATTAGTCTTCAAAGTGATATGTTTTCTCTTTAATATTTTAAAGAAATCCTTTGTAAGAGATTGGCTGGGGTGTCAGAACCCTTGAAAATTATCTAGCAGCTCCCTTGAAAACTACCTTAACTAAAAACACGTGGTCTTACAAATCATCAACAGCTGTGGGGCTGATAGAAGAGAATGCTTTCCAAATTGTAAAAACAGAGTGAAACCCTGGTGATAATGGTGGGGAGAGGAGAGACTGTGGCAAGGTGTAACCCTGAAATCAAGGCCACCATCAGAGACTTTGCTTATTGGATGATTAAAGAAAAGCTGACTTTTGACTGTTCTGAGATAAAGTTTGCCAGATAATTGATAAAACTAGAGGCTTCTTGAATTTATGCTACTGGACTGAAACTGGGACTCTCGGTTATTTTGTTAACAGTTAATCTGGCTTGGGACTGCTGGGATAAACCTGCACTCACTATCTTTGTATAGCCAATGAAATACAAGTAAGCATCTTTCTATTCTCTTCTGTGCCAGGCAAAATCCATTGACATTAGCAATGACAGCCCTTTATCCAGGTCCTTTTCTGAGTTCAGCTTTGTTTCCTGGCAGTTCTCTGTGTATTGCTGCAACTTTTCTAAATTTAACTTGCACAAGTCATCAATATTATTTGAAATTTCTGCATTCCACTGGTCTACCTTTTCTTAGAATAGGTATAAATATGGATCTTTCACATGCAGTTGGCCAGATTTTTTGTCTTCCAAATTTCTTGGTATAGACAAGTGAGTATCCTCAGTATTGCATCCACTTGCTGAAACATTTCCGTTGGTATTTGACCAATCCTAGGTTGGCTCAAGTGTGTCAGAGCTGATGAGGATAGCACAGGATAAAGCAAGGTTCAGATCCACTGTTCATAGTGAGTCATAGCAACTCAATCACACCCAACAACAATAGGAACCTTGTTATTAACCAGTGCATTCAGTGAACTTGGACTTCCTCCTTCAGTAATGTTAGTTCTTGAACATATATTCTTTCTGGAAAAACTAAACATTGCCAAATGCTTTTTTATGGAGTGACTGTTCCTTCCCATCTTCTTTGGCCCTTGCTCACTTGTTTCATTTTCTCCATCTTCAACTTAGATTTGTAATAGTCTGGTCCCCAGCTTGCCTCTGGCTCTGGCCTTGTTCTTATTGCTACTATTGAGTTTCTCCATTGTCTCCTGTCCAGAGATGTCCTCATTTGGCAAGGACCACTCACACAGTCAACGTCATATTTGCAATGGAAGAGTTGTTCAGACTAAAATCTAACCTGCAATCTCTAGCGTTGTTTCCGTCACCAAGGTGGTATTTTCCAACTGCTGATCCTTACTTTCTCCCCAAGTTTTGCATGCCAATCACCCAGGATAACTAATGCATGTTGATAGCATATTTGACTATAGAAATAAACTTCTCCAATTTCAGATGGCAGAAATTGGTGGAAATCTTCAATTTCTTCACCACTGGCTTTAGCACTTCACGTCTAAATCTAAATAACAATTATATTAGCAGGTCTTTGTCATAAGCTTATGGGTATTATCCTGCTACTGACTGCTTTGTACTTCAGATATATGTTGAAATGTTCTGTTTAGCAATGAACGTGACACTATTCCTCTTCAATCTACCTTTCCTAGAACAGTAGAATACATTCTTTTCCTAATCAAACCAGTTAATACCAGTTCATTTCAGGTCATTAATCCCTAAGATATCTATGATTACTGAGATCTCACAATTTTCCAAGACTCATATTTTGCACATTCCACTTTCTGATCATTAAAGGTTATGTGAAGCTGTTTCTTCTCAATTTGAGTTGTGCCACATCCACATGCAAGAGTCCTGAAAACGATTTCACCTATGTAATTAAGGTCCTCTTGACAGAGTGTGGAAATTATTAAACAGTGTCATTAATATCACATGCAAGCAAGACTCTGCTGAAGATTGTCCAAAAACGACTGGAAAAGCACATCAACAGAGAACTGCCAGAAGTGCAGGCTGGGTTTAGAAAGGGTCATGATACTAGGGATATCGTATCTAATGTTAGATGGATCTTGGCTGAAAGCAGGGAGTACCAGAGAAATGTCTGTGTTTCATTGATTATGCAAAGGCATTTGACTATGTGGATCACAACAAACTGTGGCTGACTCTGGGAAGAATGGGAATCCAGAACACTTGATCATTCTAATGCAAAACCTATACTTGGACCAGGAGGCTGTCATCAGAACAGAGCAAAGTAACACTGATGATTCAAAATTGGGAAGGGTGTATGCCAGGGAAGTGTCCTATCTCCATACTTTTTCAATCTATATGCAGAACAGATTATTTGGGAGGCTGGGCTCTATGAGGAGAAAGGTAGCATCAGGATTGGTGGAAGATTTATCAAGAATCTGTGTTATGCAGATGACACAACCCTGCTTGCTAAAACTGAGGAAGACATGAAGCACTTGCTGCAGAGGGTCAAGGACTGTAGTCTTCAAAATGGATTGAGGCTCAATATCAAGAAAACAAAGATTCTTACCACTGGGCTGACTGGCACCATCATGATAGATAGTGAAGAGATTGAGATTGTTAACAGCTTTAGTTTGCTTGGCTCCATAATCAACACTCCAGGCACCAGCAGCCAGGAAATTAAAAGATGTATTGTGATAGGAAAGTCTGCTGTTAGAGACTCCATCAAAGTACTGAAGAGTAACGATGTCAGTTTGGAGACTAAGGTGTGTCTGATACAGGCCATGGTCTTTATAATCACTTGCTATGCATCAAATAGTTGGACAATGACTAGGGAGGATAGAAGGAGAATTGATGCCTTTGAGCTGTGGTGCTGGAGAAGAGTATTGAATATACCATGGACTGCTAAGAAAAATGAACAGGTTCATCCTAGAGAGGGTTAAACTGGGCTGCTCCTTGGAAGCAAGGATTCTGAAGCTTCTTCTGGCATACTTTGGACATGTTGAAAGGGGAGATCGGTCCTTGGAGAGGGACATTAAGTTTGGGAGGGTAGAGGGACAGCGTAGGAGAGGAAGACCCTCTATGAGGTGTATTGATTCAGTGACTGGGGGTAGTGAGGATAGGTGTGTCAGAGACAGTGAGATTGGCACAGGATAGAGCAGGGTTTAGGGCTGTAGTACAGAGGGTCCCTATGAGTTGCAGGTGACTTGACGGCACATAACAACAACAATAACAACTACTTTGAGAAGACAGCTCTTCCCTGGTCATATTCCAATTTGAAGGGTTTGTTGTTCTGTATCAACATTGTCCCACTGCTATTTTTAACCTTTCTATTGGCCGTATTTTTTAGAAATCAATTTCTAATCCTTCTTCTTAGTCTTATTCTAAAAGCTCCACTGAATCCTGTCTACCATGCGAGACACTGAAGATATTTTGAACAGAGGCTCTGGTGGCCTAATGGTAAGACTCTGCACTGCAATCCTGAAGACATGTGGTTCCAATCCACCAGCTGCTCAGTGGGAAAAGGATGGGGAAACCTCCTCCCATAACTTACTGCCTCTGAAAACCCACTGGAGGGTCAGCTATGGGTCAGCTCTGACTCAATGGTAATCAACAACAACATGGTGTCATTTCCTGCTTCACAGAAATGTGCAAGCTGTCACCATATGACATATTGACAGCAGATAGTGTGTGCTAATTAATATTTTCTGAATCTATTGAAGTTTAATAAATTTATTGTTAGATTTTGAGCCCGGGTCACTGGATCAAAAAATCCTATTCAAATCCCAGCACAGGCCCTCAGCAGTCACAGGATCTCAGAGGAGACTCTCCTTAGATTTTGGTGCCAGTTGTTGTTGTTGTTACTATGTGCTGTCAGTTTGATACTGATACCTAGCAAACCCTCCAGAAGATATTCAGAGTCTCTAAATCATGTTGGAAGATATTGCCAATCTTTCCCCCATAGATCAGCTGGCTATTTGGAAGACATTGAGAAAGACAGCAGCTATAATGTCTTTGATGTCTAGGGAGAAAGAGTTTCTAGGAACTGGCAAACAAAGCAGCAATATTTAATCTGCAGAAAAGATAACATGGTGGAGACTTGACTGTTGACCTCAAATACCTGAAGAGTCATCATGTGGAAGAGAGGGTAGCAGTAATCCATTTCCTGCCCAGGAAGGGATAGAATCCAAGTAAAGGCAGTTTTCAGCTTGGCTAGAGGGTGAACAGTTGTAATTTTTCTGAAGTAGCAAGATTCCTGTCACTGGAAGTTTTCAAAAAACAATTTCTCATACAATGACAGTTACACAATGAATTCTAGACAGGAAGCCGGGACGCTGGTAACTGGAATATGGGGGATGGCACTTAACAACAACAACAACAACCAGAAGATAACAGGGCTGAGCTTCCCCATAGCCATCTGGGGGTACAGCTCTGAACCTTGGGCAGGGCACTGGCATAGAGAGATGCAGGCTATACAGTTTTTGAAAAGTTATACCTACAAGTTCATGAATAAATTTTTTTAAATGAAGAGCTTTTGTAAAATTTTAAATTCTTATGCTATCATATTTTAGTTCATTCTTTCTCAAGAGCTGATAGGACAAGGTTCTCAGTCATGTTTTGGTCACAGGGTCGCTTTGAGTATTAGTTGATTGGATGACACGTAACAAAAACAACAGCGACAGTACATCTGTGATCATTTCAATAGTTGGCTATTGTTAGTCTCCTACAAGACAGCTGACTTGGTGTAACCTAATATACCATAAAATAAAAGTGTCCTGTCCTGCGACGTTCTCATAATTGTTCGTCTATTGGAGTCACTGAGGTAATTTTGTAATCCAGCTTAATGAGGAATTCTTTGTGCTGACCCTCTGCTGTACCAAACACAATTCATTTTCTTTTTTAAGTCAGTGTTTTCAAATGACATGTCTATTCAAAGTCAATGAGCCAAAGTCCTACTATCACCAATTCAAAGTCACACATGATTGTCACTTTGGGGCTATTAAAATAGATGGGGGTTTTGTTTTACTGTATGCATATTATTAGTCTCATATTAAAATTACATAGTGCTTCTTGAAATGTATTTAAATTTTACTTCTTAGCAAACTCTGCATTGTAGAACTTAAGTATGAAGCAGCCAGGAGTCAGCCAAGACCTGTGTTGAGCTTTGGTCAACTCCAGATCCAAGTGTCTCAAGGACCCTAGGGGCCCAAAATGGGGTAGTCACCACCATGACCACATGAAGAGGCCTGACCAAGATACCCCATAAAAGTGAAGTGCATTTTCACTTCAATCCCAGCTGGTGAAGGGGCTTTTCCTTATTTGTTCTGTGTTTAGCTTCTCTGGGCTGAGCCAAGTTGTGGTCCTTTGTTTAAACTATATTTAAACTTTACTTCATATTCAGTTTTGTTTGAAAACTTGCAGGTGGAAAGTCCACACATATCCAATTCTCTGCACTGTTGACTTAAAAAAAAGCTTAACAAGTTATACATGCTATGAAGCCTATTTTCTAAGGCACCACATTGCGGCTTTGTGTACTGGTCCTTGGGCCATGGGGGTTTATATCAATGCCTGAGCCTCAAGGGTCTGGCCTCCCCAGCAAACAGAAAGGTGAAGAAAGTGGATTTAATCTCATACACAACAGGGAGACAGAAAATATTTTATCAGAACTCTAATTTAATATTCAAAGTTCATGGCTGTGAATTTGGTTCCAACGCCTAGCTGACTCTTCATTGAGTTTACGAAGCTATAAAGTGAACTGAAGGAGATTACCCATCTTTCTCCTACTGAGAGATTAGAGGATTAGAACCAAATGAGAATCTCTGCTAGGATGTGAATAAATCTGGATAGAAAATAACGGTAAGCTGAGTTAGGATGATAGCAGACAGGAATGGAAACAGGATCATTCCCAACGGTGCAAGTGAGAAGGAGGCTGTCTAATGAGGTGATTAAAAAATGAGGGAAGTGGTGGCAGAGATAATTTGTAGTGTCAGTTGCTTTGTAAAAGATCAAGAAATCTTTTATGTTGTGGAAGCTGGAACTGCAGAGATAAATTATTCAGAAGGATTAATTATGGAAAAGACAACTGTGAACATAGTTTTTAAAACATCAGGGTTGAGGGAGATATTTAGGAATTGTATAGAGTCTGTAGATTAAATTATTAAATCTATAGAGTAGATTAGGGATCTCTGGTGGCCTAGTGGTAAGAAGCCATGCTGTAATCCCAAAGGTACATGGTTTGAGGCCACCAGCTGCCCCGTGGGAGAAGGAAGGACAATCTCCTCCTGTGGGATTAACTTCCTCCGAAAACCCACTGGAGGGTTCAGGCAGGGCTTAGTTCTGACTCTTCGATACATAACAACAACATAGAGTAGATTGACTCTGTAGATGACGCAATCTTACTTGATAAAACTGAAGAGGGCCTGAAGCATTTGCTACAGAGGGTCAAGGACTGTATGTAGTCTGCAATATTGAAGCTCAACATCAAGAAAACAAAGATAATCACCACTGGGTCCATTGGTAGCATCATGATAGATAGAAAAGAGATTGATATTTTTAACAATTTCAGCTTGCTAGTTTCCACAATCAATACTCCTGGCACAAGCAGTCAGGAAATCAAAAGATTAATTTCATTAGGAAAATCAACTGTCAGGGACCTTTCCAGAGTGCTGAGGTGCAACGATGTCAGTCTAGAGACTAAGGTGTGCCTGATCTAGGCTATGGTCTTCCCAATAACTTATGCAGCAGAGAGCTGGACAATGGCCAAGGATAACAGAAGAAAATTTGATGCCTTTGAGTTGTGGTGCTGGAGAAGAGTCTTGCACATCCAATGAACTGCTAGGAGAACAAACGAGTCTGTCCTGGAGAGAGTGAAACCAAGCTGTTCCTTGGAGGCAAGGATTCTGAAGCTCCATCTGACGTTCTTTGGGCACATTGCCAGGAGAGACCTTTGGAGAAGGTCTTTGGAGAAGGACACTGTGCGTGAAAGGGTTGAGGGACATCGCAGGAGAGGAAAACCCCAGATGAGATGGATTGACACAGTAACTGGGGTATTGGGGGTAGGTGTCTCAGAGACAAGGAGTTGGCTCAGGAGAGAGCAGGGCTCAGAGCTATTGTGCATAGGGTCGCTAAGAGGCATAGTCAACTTGACAGCACACAACAACCTAGAGTAGATTTATATTAAATCTATAGATTTACTTATACATTTTATTCAAAGGAGAAGTGATTAGAAAGAAAACAATTCAGATGACAAATTAAAAAATAATAATGTATCTATATAATTAGTATATAGGGAGCTCTGGTAGCTTAGTGGTAGGAAATAGTGCTGCCAATGCAAAGGTACATGGTTCAAATCCACCAGCTGCTTCACTGGAGAAAAGATGAACAATTAATTCCCATTTGAGGTACTACTTCTAAAATCCCACTGGAGGGTCAGCTATGGATCAGATCTGACTCTGAGGTACACAACAACAACAATTAGTATATATTATTATTTCTTAATTATTATAATTAAAAGCTATAATATTGATTAATAACATACTTTAAAATTAGTATATAAATATATATATTTTTTGATCTCTCGTTCCTGTGTTTTATATATATGTAGTTTTTGTTAGGAGTTGTCAAGTACGACTCATACTGACCCTACAAACAACAGACCTGAACGTTGTACTATCCTGTACCGTCCTCATCACCTTTGAACACTTGAGGACATCTCTGCAGTCACGGTGTCAATCCATCTGGTTGAGAGTCTTCCTCTCTTTCTCTGGCCCTCCATCTTCCCAACAATTATATTCCTTTCCAGGAACAGACCTTGGTCAACTAGTCCAGGGTTCTTTCCACTTACGATTTCAGTACTGCTTTGCAACCAGTCATTTGGTGCCTAGAGGCAAGCTTGGCAAGAAAGCATTCTAATTGAGAATGATTTGCATGAAATGTCAAAGGTGAAAACTCAAAGGTGCTTCGAGGCAAGTCCTTCTATTTGAGTCTGTTATTCATTATGCAAAAATAAACAAAAAATTCCCTCCTCATTTCATTGCTTTGTTGGAACTGACACACACCAAGTTGGGTTGCAAAGCTGTGAATTGCAGGAGAGATTGCCCATCTTTCTTCCTCAGAGCCTCTGGTGGATTCGAACTGCCTGAGAGGCAGTGCCTCTGAGTTGGCAACTCCCCATGGACCATGCCCCCAGAAGGAACAGAGGGAATGTCAAATAAAATTGTGACATTCAATATGTATTCAGATCTGTTACTTCAGCTTCAGCCAGCCTTTAAAATCCTAGACCTGCCTTCCAATTTCGTCTTAAAGAAATATCCCATCTGCATCTCTCTTGGAAGAAGAGACAGAATGGTCCTTAGAAGTAACTGGTCTCAAGAACTTTGCACATGTCTCCAGAGAGGACACTGGAGAAGGGCATCACAGTGAAGTGTCGATGGGAAAAAGGAAGATCTTCTGTGAAGTAGACTGATGTACTGGCAGAAACAAAGGGCTCCGAGCTCACAGCGACTGTGAAGGTGGCCAGGCAACATTGAGTTGTGTTCTATGCTCAGTCACTATATGCAAGAACTGACTCAACAGCATCTCACATCTGAGCTTCAATAACCCAAGTGTCCATCAACAAATGGATAGAGAAGCTGTGGTGTATTGCACAATGGAATACTACACTGCACTGAAAAACAAGGAACTCATGAAATATACAAAATGGGTGACCCTCAAGGACATTATACTGAGTGAAATATCTCAGTCACAAAAGGACAAATACTGCATAATGCCACTGTCATAAAACCAGACTGACATGGGAGTTGGGAGGAAACTAAGGTAAAAGTGGACAATGTACATGGCATTGAAACAATAAAGGAAAGAACTGTTTAAAAGGAATATATGGTTAGGTAGTATCTGCATGTCAACAGTACAGAATAAGAGCTGCATAGTAAAGTGGACTAGGGTGGGTGAGGAAATTGTGCAACAATGAAAAAAGGCTTTTTAAAGAGAAAAACAAACTGGAGGCTTGGTAGGGAGGAAAATGTGCAACAGTGAGTGAATGGAAATCCAACTTCTCTCTAAATTCTTGTTAAAATCTCAGTTAAAATTAAAAAAATTGAAAAATAAAAAATGATTTGTCCAATCAGAAGGAAAAAATGATCCCATTACCTCCTTTAACTTCAAAAACAATTTCATAGGTGCTTTACTTCAGGATAGAAATAATTTGAGTTTTAATAAACAACAATGATCTTTATTAAGTCAAATTGAGGGGAACTGTGAGACAGATTATTTTGGTATATTTTTTCACATATTATACAAAAACCACTTTTTATTTAAGTACGTTGTCCACAGAACATTGATAGAAAATATTACAAAACTTAAGAAAGTAAAACCTCAAGTGTTAAGCGCAGATTTTTTTTTAATTAAATGTTTACTTTGTGAATTTATTTTGTCTCTTAAGGGTGCATTTTAAAAAAAAATAAATTTTTCTTTTATACTGGCCTGAAGGGTCCATTATTTTATTGTTACTCAGAATGTTGGCTTTGCTAATGTCAAGATTTTTCAGTGCTAAGTTATGACCCCCAGAGAGTGAACGTAATCAACACTTTTTGCTTTAACTGAGAATTTAGTATATCATCATTCTGCTATTTTATCAATGATCATCAGTGTATTATATACTTAAGCAAATAATAACATTAGTTGCATCTTCTATGGTAAAAACAAGAAAAAAATATACTCCCCAAATTCTCAAGAATCATTCCATCATTTCAAAAAGAAAATGAAATTAAAACTGTTTGGGTTTGTTTTTCTTTTACATTTCCATAGAGTCTTTTTAAAACATTTAAATGGCCCTGTATTCTCCTTCCCATGAAGCAAAATGTTGAACTGTGCCCTTCAGGCATTCTACCATACTTCAAATGCTGATCTTATCATTGCTTGAAAGTCAAACAGAGTGAGACATTGAAAGGAGGAAAGGAAAATCCTGCAGCTGCTACAAGCTTTGAGGGAAGAGGTGATTGGGGGTAGCCAGGCTGCTGATGGAGTTTGAATCAAAACTTAGCCAAGGTTACAATGCGCAGTTGACATTTGTTTTTTTCAATTAAAATATGTTGTTGTTGGGTGCCTTCGTGTTGAACACAACTCACAGCAACCTTGTGAACCACAGATGGAGACCTTGCCCTATCCTGAGCCTCATCCTCATGGCCTCTGTCATGTTCAAGCTTGTTGTTAGAGTCACTGTATCAATTCATCTCCTTGAAACTTGCCCTCTCTTTTTGCCCACTCTGTGTTTGCACAGGCAATTCCAATTTACAGTGAGGTTCTCTTCCAAAGCCTCAATAGTGAATTGGTTCTGATGTGAATCAAATGCCTGTTTGTTTTTAGTTCTTTTTAAGTTCTCATTATTTAATATTGACTGAGTGATTAGAATAATAAAAACAGACAAAAAATAGATCCCAAAATTGATTCTTGCTCATCAGGGGTGGGAAGAAGAATGAAAATGGAAATTGATATTTAGGAAATGGAGATTTCTTAATGGTGACAGGATCAGTTAGAAAAAGATATTAGTAATGATTGAACTACATGAAAATCATAATTGGTGCAATGAAATTATACATATTAAGCATTATTGAGATGGCAAATATTTTGTAAAGTGTATTTTTTACTGGATAAGTAAATGGGGAGAAAGTAGATATTACCTAAACATCTTAAAAAATAATTCAACAAAACAAAACACTATATAGAATCTGAAATAGATAAAGACCCATATTCTGATACTGGCTTTCTATTTCACTTAGTATCTTCCTATTTATACAAAATAATAAAACAGTCTGATGTTTCTGCAATTTGATATTTGTAAGCAGTAAAAACTAACCATAAGAAATTATAAAAGAGTTCTCATGTGAGTCAAATATCGTTTTTAAGCTTTTATTATTATTGGCTTTCATTTTCAATGTCTTTGTAAATTCAATCTTTACTAGTTTTGGGGGGACTGGAAACATAACAAAGAAACACTTAAAGGTAAACATGTGACTATGATAGCGTCAGCAAATTCACTCTGCATTGTTGAATGTTGTTGTAAAAACCCTGAATGAGAGTGGTCATAGGTGGGGTTTGCAGGAACTGGAATACTGGTAAATTGGGTAATAAAATTGGGTAACAATATTGGTTAATAATATAAAATAAAATACTGGGTAAAAGAGTTGGGTAATAATATTGGTAATAATATAAAAAACCCAAACCCTTGTATATTCCCTAAAGTCTGTTCTTATGAAATATGGGCCACTATACCTCATACATAACGTGTACAAATGTTGATCTTGTACTAACTGATGGAATAAGTCAGTCAATTTTAAGTGAGAATTTTAAAAATTCCTTCTAACAGAAGAGGGCTCCTGAAACAAGTGCAGGTAGTAGTAGTACATGATTTACTGAATATTCGCTTGATTAGTTGGCTCCTATTTTCCTGGACGTTATATTAAAGATTAGAAATTCTCTTACTTGGGTTTTTGGGTTTTGGAGTTGTTGGGGTTTTTCTTTGGGCTGTTGGGTTTTTGTGGTTTTTTTTTTAATTTGTTTTAAGAATGCTGCATTTCTCTGACTCCCCACAACAGCAGACATTGCCCCAAAGTAAGCTTTCTGGTGAAAAATTGGTTGTTTTCCATCTACACTTGAAGGAGCCCTGGTGGCCCAATGCTTTACTGTTAGGCAAAGGACAACCCTTTAAAACTCACTCCATAGAAGACAGATGGGTAGCATCTTCCTATAAAGACCGATAGCCTGAGAAACCTCACGGAGGTGGACCTGGAGTCAGGAACCCACAGCGTGACAGTGGATTTGCTGTTTTTTCTGCACCTAACGTTCAGAGGTGGTAGGAAGAAAATCCGGGCTCAGGAGAATTCCAGCTAAAGACAGCAAAGGGTTAAAAAGATGGTGTGCCTTTTTTAAAATTTACCCATATAAGCATTTGGCATCTTCAATATCCATTGAAGCCTAAAAGAGCAGGACGGCTGCCTCTTTCTCAAACCTAAAATACCTTTGCACTGGAAAAGAGGCAAGATGACTATTATTCTAATTCTACAGTCCTTTTAATAATCAGAGTCGTATCATTGGAGAGGATTGTTGCTTTAAAAAAAAAAATAAATTGCTTTTTGACCAGGATTTGCATGGTTCCCGAAAGAACAAATTTGAAAATGAGTAGGCTTTAACTCTGAGAGTTCTCTTTTGAGGAAGAGGGTGCAGCGTAGAAAAGCTTTTTATTAAAAAAAGAGCTCTGGGAGCTCATGAAACCCGACCAACACAAGGGGGCAGGAACAGCTCAAGCTGTGACTTCAAAACCTGACTCCAGGTTCTACCCTATTTTCTGTCGCCCTCCGGCTGTTAATCAATTCCCTTGGCAGGCTAAGAAATGCGATGCTGACAGGTGGGCTCAGTTCGTACTTGGTCTAATTACTGCGAAGAGAACCAGGACGTCTCTTAATGACAACTGCCATAACAGTGGCGGCTCTGGGACAGCCCGGGGCGACATTCTCTCCAATTTATTCTTCAACCCGAGTCTCCGATTCCAGCAGCCTACATTTCTCATGCATTCCAAATGCGCACGCAGTGAACTTTGGCACAAGGGGTGGGAGGGTCGTTAAAAACTCCCCCAACCCAGGGACTGCACTCAGTATAATCTCTGAAGTGGAGGTGGTCAGATAGGGGCTGCAAGCTGCCCTTGTTTGGACTTTCTAATTCCTTTGCTTTTGCAAATACCCTCTTGGGTCGCCTGTAAGTTGCTCTTGGTTTCCATTCAAACTCAAGTGGCTTTGGGACTCACTTTTCTTCCTCTGCTCTAGATCTCACGAAATTGGGGGATGAGATTTACAAGGAGGAATCCCCTTTGGCTACTTGAGGTCCTGGTCCCTGGGGAAGCCCTGGCTGTCCGGAGCCGGAGGGGGTCAGGGCGCTCGGAGCCCTGGCCAAACAGCTGCTCTTTTCTAGAACAACCTGTTGATCCTTCCTCTCCTCACGGCCCATGGTTTCCCCGCCTCGTTTAGGAACTGATTGACAGAAATCTCTGCCCAACCCTGGGCTCTGGGCCTCCTCCCGGGACCGGCGATTGGCCCCTGGAGAGCTGGACCCAGCGAAGGGTACGAGGGGAGGGGTTTCCCTCAATGCTCGGGGTTGGGGGACCCGGGAAGGAGGAGGGGCGGACTCAGTTGCAGGAGACTGAACGCAGAGTGAGCAGCCCCTGGGGCCAGTGCGTTCAGGCTCCAGGGCCAGCAACTCCTGCAGGTACCACGGTAGGCAATTTCCCCATCCTTGTGGCCCAGAACGGACTTCCAGAAGGCCCCGCATATAGCGAATGGAGAACTGGCACTCTCAGGGGTGTTTTGCTGTCTGCTGGGGGACTAACTTTGCACGCTCCTCGGTGGATCTGTCCGAGCCCTGACTCCAAACCATGCGCGCAGCCGGGACCTCCACGAGCCTTTCCTGTGCGCTGGCTGTAGCCAACTTGCAGCTTATGCTTCCACCACTGTCTGGACTTCTGCTGCTGCTGCTGCCACTCCTGTCACCGGTAAGCCAAGCCCTGGCCCAGCCCGCGACCCCTGGCCGGGCATTTCTGTCCTCAGGTCTCGCAGGGACTGTGGGGATCCCCGCCAAAGAAGCCATAGTGCTGGCGAACCGCGGGCTCCGGGTGCCCTTCGGTCGGGAGGTCTGGCTGGACCCTCTGCACGACCTGGTGCTGCAGGTGCAGCCAGGGGACCGCTGTGTGTTGACCGTGCTGGACAATGACGCGCTGGCCCAGCGGCCCGGTCGCCTGAGTCCCAAACGCTTCCCTTGCGACTTTGGCCCTGGCGAGGTGCGCTACTCTCACCTGGGAGCGCGCAGCCCATCGCGGGATCGAGTCCGGCTGCAGCTGCGCTATGACTCGCCGGGAGGGGCGGTGGTGCTGCCGCTCGTGCTGGAGGTGGAGGTGGTTTTCACCCAGCTGGAGGTCGTGACTCGGAACTTACCCCTCGTAGTGGAGGAGCTGCTGGGGACCAGTAATGCCCTGGACGCACGGAGCCTGGAGTTTGCCTACCAGCCTGAAACGGAGGAGTGCCGCGTGGGCATCCTGTCCGGCTTGAGCGCGCTGCCTCGCTATGGTGAACTTCTCCACTACCCGCAGGTCCCGGGCGGAGGCAGGGATGGGGGCGCCCTGGAGCCTCTCCTGATGGACTGCAAAGCTTTCCAGGAGCTGGGCGTGCGCTACCGCCACACAGCCCCCAGTCGCTCCCCGAACAGAGACTGGGTGCCCATGGTGGTGGAGCTGCGCGCCCGGGGAACTCCGGTGGAGAGCCCCGCTTTGAAGCGCGAGCACTTCCAGGTGCTGGTGAGGATCCGCGGAGGGACGGAGAACACTGCCCCCAAGCCCAGTTTTGTAGCCATGATGATGATGGAGGTGGACCAGTTTGTACTGACCGCCCTGACCCTGGACATGCTGGCAGCTGAGGACGCTGAGTCCGCCCCTGACCTGCTGGTCTTCAACCTCACCTCTCCATTCCAGCCTGGCCAGGGCTACCTGGTGAGCACTGATGACCGCAGTCTGCCTCTGTCCTCCTTCACACAGAGAGACCTGCGCCTCCTGAAAATCGCCTACCAGCCCCCTTCTGAGGACTCGGACCAGGAGCGTCTCTTTGAATTAGAGCTGGAGGTAGTGGACCCCGAAGGGGCAGCCTCTGACCCCTTTGCCTTCATGGTGGTGGTGAAGCCCATGAACACCCTGGCTCCGGTGGTGACCCGGAACACAGGGCTCATTCTTTACGAGGGTCAGTCCCAGCCCCTCACAGGCCCTCCGGACGTTGGACCGCAGAACTTGGTCATCAGCGATGAGGACGACCTAGAGGCAGTGAGGCTGGAGGTGATTGCTGGACTCCGGCATGGTCACCTCGTCCTTTTGGGCACCCCCTCTGGTCACTCGGCCCCCAAGACCTTTTCTGTGGCCCAGCTGGCAGCTGGTCAGGTGCTCTACCAGCATGATGACAGAGATGACTCCCTGAGTGACAACCTGGTGTTTCGCATGGTGGACGGGGGAGGCAGGCACCAGGTGCAGTTCCTGTTCCCTGTCACCTTAGTGCCGGTTGACGACCAGCCCCCGGTCCTCAACGCCAACACAGGCCTGACGCTGGCAGAGGGTGAAACAGTGCCCATCCCACCCCTCACTCTGAGTGCAACAGACATGGACTCTGATGACTCCCTTCTGCTTTTTGTGCTGGAGCCCCCCTACTCAGCTGTGGGTCACTTGCTTCTCCGCCAGACCCATCCTCCCTTCGAGGAGGACCTCCTCCGGGGGCCTTGGAGGAAGCAAGGGTCGTTCTATGAGCGCACGGTGACAGAGTGGCAGCAGCAGGACATCGTGGAGGGGAGGCTGTTCTACAGACACTCGGGCCCCCACAGTCCCGGGCCAGTCACGGATCAGCTCATGTTCAGGGTCCAGGATAACCATGACCCCCCTAATCAGTCAGGCCTTCAGAGGCTGGTGATACGAATCCATCCAGTGGACCGTCTTCCCCCTGAGCTGGGCAGTGGCTGTCCCCTTCGGATGGTGGTACAGGAATACCAACTCACACCCCTTAAGAAGAAGTGGCTGCGATACACCGACCTGGACACAGATGACCGGGAATTGCATTATACTGTGACCCAGCCCCCCATGGACACAGATGAAAACCACTCACCCGCCCCTCTGGGTACCTTAGTCCTGGCTGACAACCCCTCAGTCACGGTAACCCATTTTACCCAAGCCCAGATCAACCACCATAAAATTGCTTACAGGCCCCCCGATGAGGAGCTGGGAGTGGCTGCCCGCGTGGCCCAGTTCCTGTTCCAGGTGGAGGATCAAGCTGGAAATGTGGCCACAGGAACCTTCACCGTTTACCTGCAGCCCGTGGATGACCAGCCACCTGAGATACTCAACACAGGCTTCACTGTTCAGGCAAAAGGCCACCACGTCCTGAGTGAGACCGAGCTGCATGCCACTGATGTGGACACTGATACAGCCCACATCTCCTTCACGCTCACGCAGCCTCCCAAGCATGGCCACGTGCTCGTGTCCAGACAGAGGCTGCAGGTGGGTGGCATCTTCCACCTTGCAGACATTAAGCAGGGTCAGGTGTCCTACGCCCATGCTGGGGGTGAGTCCCTGACTGATAGCTACTCCTTGGAAGTCAGTGACAGACACCACGTGGTACCCATCACTCTCAAAGTGAGCATCCGACCAGTAGACCATGAGGTGCCCCTGACAAGCCTTCATGCTGGCACGCTGAGGTCCTACCTAGATGTTCTGGAAAATGGAGCTGCTGAGATTACTGCCCACGTGATCAAGGGGACCCATGAGGACACTGATGATCTGATGTTGACTTTCCTCTTGGAGGACCCACCCGTGCATGGGGAAATCCTCATCAATGGAGCCCCCGCAGAGCAGTTTACCCAAAGAGACGTCTTAGAAGGGTCTGTTGTCTATGCTCACACTAGTGGTGAGATTGGCTTATTGCCCCGAGAGGACTCTTTCAACCTGAGTCTGTCAGCTATGTCTCAAGAATGGCGAGTAGGTGGCAGGACTGTCCGAGGAGTTACCGTGTGGGTGACCATCCTCCCTGTTGATAACCAGTCTCCAGAAATTTCTGTGGGTGAAAGGTTTACCGTCATGGAAGGTGAGAAAGGTCTCATAACCTCGACACACATCGATGCCGAAGACATCGATTCCCTCAACGATGACATCTTGTGCACACTCATGACCCAGCCTGCCTCAGGTTACCTTGAGAACATTTCTCCAGCACCAGGCTCAGAGAAATCAAGAGCGGGTATTGCCATCAGCGCCTTCCACCTGAAAGACCTCAGGCAGGATCACATTAACTACGTGCAGAGCGTCCACAGAGGGGTGGAGCCGGTAGAAGACAGATTTATATTTCGGTGCTCTGATGGCATTAATTTCTCTGACAGATATTTTTTCCCCATCGTTATCATTCCCACCAACGATGAACAGCCCGAACTCTTCATGAGAGAATTTATGGTGATGGAAGGCATGAGTCTGGTCATCGACACCCCCATCCTCAATGCTGCTGATGCTGATATCCCCCCAGATGTCTTAACTTTCACCATTACCCAGTTTCCCACCCACGGCCACATCATGAACCAGTTGATCAACGGGACAGTTTTGCTCGAGAGTTTCACCCTGGACCAGATCGTGGAGAGTTCTAGCATCATATATGAGCACGATGACTCCGAGACACAGGAGGACAGTTTTGAGATTAAGCTCACAGATGGCAAGCATTCAGTGCAAAAGACAGTTCTCATCCTGGTTATCCCAGTTGACGATGAGACCCCCAGGATGGCCATTAACAATGGGCTAGAAATAGAAATTGGGCAAACCAAAATTATCAGCAACAAGGTATTAATGGCCACCGATCTGGATTCTGAAGACAAAGCCTTAGTTTATGTTATTCGTTATGGTCCTGGGCACGGCTTCTTACAGAAACGAAAACCGTCAGGTGCCTTTGAAAATATAACTTTGGGGATGAACTTCACCCAGGATGAAGTGGACAGAAACCTCATTCAGTACGTCCATTCTGGGCAGGAGGGCATCCGGGACCTGATTAAGTTTGATGTAACCGATGGGACCAACGCCCTAATAGATCGCTACTTTTACGTGTCCGTGGGCAGTGTTGACGTGGTCTTCCCTGATGTGGTGAGTAAGGGCGTGTCTCTGAGAGAAGGGGGGAAGGTGACCCTCACCACAGACCTGCTAAGCACCAGTGACTTGAACAGTCCGGATGAGAGCCTGGTTTTTACCATCACCAGAGCTCCTGTGAGAGGCCACTTGGAGTGCACAGACCAGCCTGGCGTGTCCATCTCGTCCTTCACGCAGCTCCAACTGGCTGGCAACAAGATCTACTATATCCACACAGCTGAGGATGAGGTCAAGATGGACAGTTTTGAGTTCCAGGTCACTGACGGCCGGAACCCCGTCTTTCGGACCTTCCGGATCTCCATCAGCGACGTGGACAACAAGAAGCCGGTAGTGACCATCCACAGCTTGGTCATCAGCGAGGGTGAGAACAAGCTGATCACACCCTTCGAACTCACTGTGGAAGACCGAGACACTCCCGACAAGCTCCTGAAGTTCACGGTTACCCAGGGGCCTGTGCATGGCCACCTCCTCTTCAACACCACCAGGCCTGTCATGGTCTTCACCAAACAGGACTTGACCGAGAACTTGATCAGCTACAAACATGATGGCTCCGAGTCCAGCGAGGACAGCTTCTCCTTCACCGTGACCGATGGCACCCACACCGACTTCTACGTGTTTCCTGACACGGTATTCGAGACCAGGAGACCCCAAGTGATGAGGGTCCAGGTCTTGGCTGTTGACAATAGGGTACCCCAAATGGTGGTCAATAAAGGTGCTTCCACTCTTCGTACCTTGGCCACTGGTCATCTAGGGTTCATGATCACAAACAAGATCTTGAAAGTGGAGGACAGAGACAGCTTGCATGTGTCGCTCAGGTTTATTGTCACGAAGACCCCTCAGCATGGCTACCTCTTCAACCTGGGCAGAGGCAACCACAGTGTCACCCGGTTCACACAAGGTAGGATGATGGCTTCCTCTCCTTAGTGCCAAACGGAACTCCAGGTGCTAATATCTTGGGATGTGGTTGTCACTGACACCCTCTGAAGGCAGAGCATCAGAAGAGGATTCAAAGGGTACAAAGTGGGGTGGGGGGAACCTCAGTGATTCACTTTCCTGGGAGAAATACCCCCTTCTTGTTATTTGTACCATTGTGGACACATTAGCTGGAGCTCACTTACCATGGTAGTGGAAGACCACGCCTCGGTTGTGATTCGAGTCCACCAGCCATGCCTTACGAAAAATGTGGACGGTCTCCTCCCACATGATTGCACCTGGGAAGCCCACTGGAGGGTCAGCAATGAATGGGTTCTGACTCCATGGCCATGGCCAGCGAGTGAGTGAAAAACAGAAAAGCAAGCCTGCAAACATACCAACTTCACTTTGGGTATTTTATAGATTACTTTTGTGGTTACTAGTCACTTTGTAGCTGGAAGAACAGGATTTATTCCTATTTATATAAGTAGCATTTGTAGATTTGCTTAATGGGTGTTTTTGTTGTTGTTGTTGTTTTTATTTTTTTACCAGTTCATAACTTAGGAAAGTACCTGGCGAATGAAGTGAGAGGAAAGCGCTCAGCTAGATTTAGAACAATTACATTTCCAGGACTTGTTTCTAGGATACACACAAACAAGGAGTCTATGCTTAGCGCTGTACACGAAGTCAGCATGTTTATCACCAAAATATACCATCACTTGGTAATTAAGAAGCCGGAGATAGATAACACTTTAAAAGCCAAAATTAAACCCATGACCATTGAGTCAGTCCACATTCGTAGTGACCTTCAGTGCCATTTCTGAGACCATGCAGGAGAGACTGCCCATTTCCCCCTCCCATCAAAGCCCCTGGTGGATTCAAACTGCCAGTCTTTGGGTTGGAAGCTCTAACTCATTACCTTTAGAGAGACATTGACAAAGTTAATCACTGCAGGAGGAACAGGGTTTCATTCTTTCAAACTGCCTTGGATTCTACTCAAAATACAGTGGACATACACCTCCTCCCTCAAATACCTTTTGTTGTCTAAAGGGTTTTCTTAAAACCTGGGTTCTTTTTGTGTGTGGGGACAACCTAAGAGAAGAAGGACGGGGAACCTCCCCAGTGTCTGTCTCAGTGACAGAGGGAGAAGACCCCGTATAGTTGATGGCCACTTGGGAGTGAGGGCTGTGTTCACTGGAACCTTCAGCTTCCACTACAAGAGCCTTGGGTTGCCTTCCTGACAATCTCTCATCCAGATCTGGCTCAGAATGGAAATGGACCCACCTCTGTGGGCTCTGTGGTTAGAGACTTAACCCCGGGGCATCCCTGTGGGGGTGTTCTCTTCCTGCAACACTTTTGTGCTGGGAGAAAACAAATGCTTTAACAAACATGTGTATCTCCGAATGCAGTGGTAAAGTGAAGGGCTTCTGTGTCTGCCAGGCTGGCAGATCGCCCCATGCTCCAGCCTGCTGAGTCTTGGCAGCGAGCCCAGATGTGTTGCAGGGCCTGTAGGGAGGGGGAAAGCTCAGAGCGCCGGTGTCAGGCCAGACCCAAGAGGGACTGTGTGTGCAGGCTTTCTGAGGATAGCAGGGACGGGCAATTCTACACAGGGCTATTTTCGTGGAAAGTCAAGTGGATGAAAGGAATCGCTGCCGGCCTTTTAAATTAGAGGGCAGAAAAGGCTATTTTCAATCACTTCTCTCACCTGCAAAAAATGAACTTGAACACTGAACAGTGATTTTTCTTTTATGAACATAGGCAAATTAAAAACTCTATATGACCAAACGTGTATATCAAAAATTTTGGAATATAATTTCCTAAATATTAAACTCTTTAAGGAATTTAAAACCCACTGCTCTTTTTAATCCAGTTGAATCCAGCCTCCCATTGGATTCCCTCCTGCTGAGCTAAATCCAGCCCCACCATTGGATTTCCGAAGCTGTAAATCTCATTAGGATTTTACCCATCTTTCTTCCAAGTAGGAGATTCAAAATGACTGGTAGATTCGAACTGCTGATCTTTCTGTTAGCACTGGAACACCTAACACACCACACTACTGGAGTTTGTAAATCTTAAACTCTAATTTTATGCTATTTTGTTGAGGGCAGCTGCTCTTTTTCTCCCTGAATTTAACCCACCATGAACTTTGTACAGTGGTCATTGGAGAATAGAGTCATCCTGACTTTATTATAGAAAGCACAAAAGTTGTAATATTGCTTTTACAATTGATAAAATAATGAAAATCCAAATAACAGAGAGAAAAATTGTCACTGTTTCATAGCACAGCCCTCATGTGAGCAAGTTGAGACTGGAGTTTTGGCTGGAGCAGTGAGTGCTTTGTGGAGATGAGATAATGAAAAAGCAGACGAGGCTCCATTTTCCAGCCAACATGGCTGCCTCCTAGTCAACAGTGAACTCAGTCCATTGTTAGGAGTCAGAACCGACTCCTGGCTGACCCTCCAGGAACTTTGCAGAGGCTGTAAATTGCACAGAAGGAGATTGCCCACTTTCCTCCCAAAGAATAACTGGTGGATTTGAACTGCGGGTTGGCAGCACAACTCCCTACCGCTTGGCCACCAGAGGTTCTAGAAGGGGAAGTGGGGGTGTCAAAGTGAGGACTGTGCTCTCTTTTGTTATTTTGTTTCTATTACTTGAAAGGATAGCTAAACACATATTGAGCAGTTCAGTTTAGCACAGGTGGTGGGAAGAGTTAGTCCCAAATTGGTTGAATTTGGCCTTGTTGTTAACAGCCATCAAATTGGTGATCCCACACACACTCGGAGAAAACATGACCTGGTCCTGAGCCAACCTGGGATCTGACTGTTGTGTTCCAAAGCATTTTCACTCACTGACTTTTGGAACTAGATCACCAAGCTTTTCTTTCTAGTCTGGAGGTTCCACAGAAGTCTGTTGAGCACCAGAGCAATATACAGCTGCCACCAGCAGACAGAAAACGGTGGCATATGAGCTGGATTGGCCAGGTATCGAACCTGGGTCTCCTACAGGAGAGGAGAAAGTTCTACCATTGAACTACAAAGCCCCCTGAAGGATCCCTATTGTTAGTTACTGTGATGGCTATTCTGAGTCACATGCGCCATGGACTTCCCAAGGCCTTCTGGGAGTAGATCACCGGCCTCTCTTCTCAGGCCCAACTGAGAGGGTTCTGACCGCTGACCTTTGTCTAGTCATCATGCCCATTTGAACCACACAGGGGATTCCCAGATGGTCCCTGTGAGGAAAACAATTCATGTCTAAAACTTAGGACCTGTTATTATTTTTAAAAAGTGATTGAGGTAGAATTTCTAAGTTGCAGAAATGATTTTGTTATTTTAAACTTCCGTTTTTCTTCTGGGTCCCCTGGCCCTCCCTGCTTCAGATCTCAGTGACCTGTGTCAATTACCTGCATTCTTGTGGCAGAGCCCTGGTGGCACAGTCCCTCACACGTGGGGCTGCAAGATGAAAGGCAGACGGTTAAACCCACCAGCCACTCCGCAAGAGAAAGACACCAATCTCCTCCCACAGAGATATACAGTCTCGAAACCCTGACAGGGGAGAGATTGCTGTGAGCCGGGACCAACCCGGAAGCAGTGGGGTTGGGTTTTGCTTTGGGTTTTTTTTTTTATTGTTGTTGTTTTTCAGTACTCTCTCCTGTGGGATCATTTAGAAAATGCTTTCAATAAAGGAAATTTTCCCAAAGAGTTTAAAGTAACGTGTGACCCGGCATATTAATGAGCTTTGACTCAAGCCAAACCATGGGCTGATAGTGTAGACAGTCTGCAATAAGTGTAATGCTTTCACAATGACAGAAAACCTTGTTCACTCTTAGATGTCTTCTTAGAGAAGGTAACATTTTGATTGCTAGGTTTGTATCTTCATGATAACTCTGTGTCCTAAGAAAGTGAATGTTTATGTGCATTTATGGTATGTTTATGAGCTCTAATGGCCTAGGAGGTAAGGAGGTTTGCTGCTAAGATAAAAGTGGTTCAAATTCAGCAGATGCTCCACCAGAGAATGATGACCAGTCTCCTCCTGTGGGATTTACAGCCTCTGAAAACACACAGAAGGACCAGCTCTTCATCAGTTCTCACTCAGCAGCAATGACTTGGGTTTGTGTTCTTTTGAGAGCTGCCTGAAGAATAGCATGATGACTGTGATACAAATCTTTACTTACTTGAGATTAAAAATACACACACACACACACACACTTCTTTCAAGTCCTGGATTATTAACAAAATCATAATAAAAATGAAGATGAAGTAGATTGACAGAGTACCTGGGATAATAGGTGCAGGTGTGTTGGAGTCAGTGAGATTGTCTCAAGACAGGGCAGGCTTCAGGGCTGTTGTAGTCAGGTCACTATGAGTAGTGGGCAACTCAATGGCTCATAACAACAACAACAACAAGAAGGAAAATGAAAAGGAATTTGATCTGTTGCACTAATACATAATTCCCTAATTTGAAGGAAGCATTTGACACATCAGTATCACATAATGGCATATATGTTTTTATTATTTATTGCATAGTTATATATATTTGTATTATATGTATCCTATTCTTTCTATTCTGTTCTATTCTATTCTATTCTATTCTATTCTATTCTATTTTATTCTATTCTATTCTATTCTATTCTATTCTATTCTAATTTATTCTATTTATGCACTGGGAGCTCTGGTGGCTTAGTGGCAAGAATCCCTAAGGC
>NW_006399754.1:8005825-8009962 GCF_000299155.1 Elephantulus edwardii | reverse complement strand
AGATAGATAGACACATACATATGAGAAAAGGGACACAAGGGCTGAGTATTGATTTCTTTCAATGAAACTGTCCCCTAAACACTACAGTTTCTGTTTATGAAAGTGTTGCTCTAGCACTTAGGTACAATAAACAGTTTCGTCATGTTGCATTTAGTTCTCATACACACTAGCAGCGTTAGATTTTTTTTTTTTTTCATTTTTTTCAAAGTTGCAGCAGGGAAGGCGTGTTAGGGTGAGTCTTTCTCTTCACCACAGGTTATCATCCTTGTGCTAAAGGTGTGTCAGCACCCAGAGTTTACTCTGCTCCCTTGCTCATAAATTGAAAGTTGTAAAGAGAGTTATATGTGCAAACAGTCAAAGAGTTGTGGGAGCTGGAGCCTTTAGCAACCAGAGGTATCAGCTGAGGGAGGGAGAGGGGATCAAGTGTGGAGAACCAATGACTTTAGCCTGTCTCCCAGTGCCTCCATTAGTGACAGGGTATCATCAACTATTCAAGACCCTGAGTGGTGCAAGCAGTGTGCAATTGGATGCTCCCTGAAGTTTGGAGGTTCAAATCCAGCTAGCAGTGATGCAGAAGAAAGACCCGGTGAGCTGCTGTGAAGATGCTGTGATTGTTAGTTCCCAACTCTGCTGCCTAAGTCTCTTTTTAAGACTGTGACCTCTTGGAAGCAAATGGCCAAGCCTAGCTTCTTCTGAGACACTAACCTTCTGGTGAATAGTCATGTACTTAAACATTTGTGTCAACCCAGGGACTTTGTGAAGGCTAAGGCCAGGAAGACCCTGTGGAAAAGCTCTCCAGGGTAACCTGTGGTTAACGGAGTAGGGGCCCCTTAGCAATTTCACCAATCATCTACTCTTTCACATTTTAGAACACTGTAAGCTGGAGTAGAGAAAAAGGCTCACTTCTGTAACTGGAGCAACAGAAATCCATGGAATAATTTCTTGATCTTAGTACTTTACATAGTAGCTCTACTGGTGTAGTTCACAAAGTGTTGGGCAGCTAACTAAAAGGTCAGTGGTTCAAAGCCACCTGTCACTCCACCAGAGAAAGAGGAACAGTCTCCTCAAAGCTTTTTAGCCTCAGAAACTCACTGTGCATCAGAAACAACTTGACAGTGTAGATTGAGTTTGATTTGGAATATTTTGTGTCACTTGAGATTATTCTTTCATAAAATCATTTTCTTAGATCTAACTTCTTTATATTCCATAAATGCATTTTGAACACTTCAGAGACAGAATAACTAAAGGGAACACATTACATTGATAAAAGCAGGAGTGACATCCACTTCCTAAACAACATGCCTCTGGAAATTCTATGAACTTTGATAAATGACAATAGTTATAGAAAGGCTTCAGGCCTTTTGTTCATAGAGTCGCTGTGAGTGGTGCTCAACTTGACAGCAATCAACATCAACAACAACCACCGTTGTGGAAGCTATTTTCAACTATGATTGTGAATTTATGTAGCTTTGGAAAAAATTAGGCATCAAACAACTATCCATTGTATCAGAAAACAGGGAGCTTGTTTTTAGATAGAAAATTATTTATTATCTCCTACGTTTGTTTTGGTTAAGGAGGAGAATTGGCAACATGGCTGAATACCTTTTAAAAATGCTGAAAGCAAAGCCAGGCAAATGCATCTGAGCATAAGAACATATATCCACCCAAGAAGCATTCCTGAGGCTATAAGCCCAACTGCTACTGTGCATCAAAGGCACCAACTTTCATTAGATGTTTCCCCGTTCAGGGTCTCGCTGATATCTAGAGTACTGATAGTTATTTTAACCTTTGGGATGGTATTTTTCACATCTCGCCTTTTCCCCCCCTTACTTTCAAACTTTGGAGAACTTAAAAATAGCCAGCTGTATGACAAGAGGTAAGAAAAGTTAGCAAGAGGGAGAGGGGAGAGGCTTCATGTGGAAGACAAGTGGTGCTGAGAGGTGAAGGGTGTGTCCGCGCACTGCTGGTGAAGCTGCCAGGCCTCAAAATATCTCCCTGCCACCTGTCAGGGTGGCCGGCATTCCGTACTTAGATGGTCACTCCTTTGGTGTGTGAGCACCCAGATACGATCGGGAGGGGCAACACCTTGCTATTCTTATAACTGAGCTCCCTCATTCTATTTATCGATAGAAGGAATCAAGTTTCCTTGGGACAGCTGAAATCCAGGGGGCTCGAGATAGGCGAACTATGATACCACTGTTTCCCATAGACAGCCTAAACATGGTTAGCAGGAACAAATAGGATTTTCCAGGAATGGGTCATCAGCTTTGTCCTCGTAATTAATCCTCTGGCCCTTTGCTTGTTTTCTAGCTGACATTGATGACATGAAAATATGCTACGTCTTACGGGAAGGGGCGAATGCCACAAGTGATGTGTTCCAGTTTACAGTTGAAGACGGTGGTAAGTACCACACTTTCCTGTGAGCTTCGACAAGGAGAGTGACTCCAATGAGCTGCTCACTGACAACTTTATCATAAGAATTTATGTCAAGTATCTCATTCTCTTGCTCGTTTATACTGGCTGGATTTGGAATTTGCTGTAGAAAACATTACCATCTTAATTTGACACAGTTCTACTCTACAGAGACTGTTGATCTCATGATATTTTTTTTTGTCTTATGATTTATGAAGCACTTAAGAGAAAGATCTATATAAGTCCGATCCGCAAGTCAGTTGTTTAGGCCATGCACTGCGCAAGAGTGCCCACTTGACGTGATAATAGCATCATGGAACGCAGGCCCCACTCCAGAGTTTCCGATGCCCATCAAGGATAATTTTATTTTTTCCAAGATAGCCTTTTGTGGTTTGCATCTGAACATTAATGAGAATGAATTGCATCTACCAAGAAATCAGTTAAAAATGAACGTATGTCTTATCTCACCAGTTTCAGTATTTCTTATCCTGTCTAGCTAATGTTTTCTTGTTGAAGTTTGAGGAACATTATGAAGACTGGGGTATGACTTGTGGTTGACATTGCTCCTCCATTCTGCTACTCACATGTGTCAGCTCTTGTCCACTTCTCTTCCTAGTCCTGTAGATAAAGAGATAAATTGACCACTTCTAGATTGATAAGAAAGACTTATTTCCCGGCCCCCCCGCCCCCGCCGCTGTCACTTAGAAGTAAAGAAAACCCAGGCAGTATATGTGTTGTGTGTATCAGGTCCAGGAAGTAGAGAAAACCCATGGGAGAAGAGAAATTATTCAGATCTTATGTTTTGTTATGATACTTTGAAAAACGGTACATTTAAATGTCCATTCTTTCCTCATATTACACCCTTACCCTCTCTATTTCTGAAGTATTGAAAGAATTTGTTTAAATATTCCTAGACAAGATGTTTAAAGCTCTGAGAAATTACATAGTTTGGATGGGTGTCAGAGAAGCAAATGGGTATGTTGACTTGGGTAAAATATATTTGATTTCTGCTATAAATTAAAGGTTTAATAAAGATAATTGCTTTATTTTTATAGTAACTATATCATAGTTAAGTGTTCTACAAAATAATAAAAGGAATCTTGATAGAAAAATAAAATTCCAAGAAAGAAACTAACTTCTTAGTAATTAGAGGTATCTTTGAAAAAAACCCCCACAAAACTAAACTAAAACTTTTCTTTTATATTGATTAACTTACAAAGTTTGCATCCATTGTTTTCCTCACTGGATCTTTCTCATTTCCTTCACCTGTACCTCCCTCCACTCATCAGATTGTGTGACCCTATGATTACCCATCTACCTATCCTCAGCCACTGCTCCTACCCTCTGCCCCTCAGATCCTCATACACGGTTTACTAGTTATCTATTTCTACAGTAATGGTCTTATACAGTCCTTTTGGGACTGAGTTAGTTCACTTAGCATAATGCTCTCCAGTACCACCCAAGTTAGGTAGTAATTTACAGAATCATGGCTCCTGCATGCTGCGTAGTATTCCATCATGTAAATGGACCATAATTTCTCAATGCATTTGTTTGTGGTTGGACATTTAGGCTGTTTCCATGTTCATGTGATGGCAAATAATGCTGCTATAAACATTGGTATACAAATCTCCATTTGTGCTTCAGTTATCATTTTCTCAGAGTATATTCCAAGCAGTGGAACAGCTGGGCCGTATGGAATTTCTATGTTCAGCTTTTTGAGGAAGC
>NW_006399754.1:8003613-8004760 GCF_000299155.1 Elephantulus edwardii | reverse complement strand
TTGGTACCAGCAGTGAGGTGATCAGGAGACATATTACACTGAGAAAGTCTGTAGTCAGGGACTTCTCCAAATTATTGAAGAACAGTACAGTGATACCAGTTTGAGGACCGGGATGTGCCTGATTCAGGCCATGGTCTTTTCAGTCACTTTATCTGCATGTGAGAGTGGAACAATGAATAAGAATTACAGAAGATGGATTTATGCCTTTGAATTGTGGTGTTGAGAAGAGTTCTGAATATCCCATGGATTGTCAAAAGAAAAAGAAAACATGTATTTCCTGGAGAAGATGCAGCCGGAGTGCTCCATGGAGGCAAAGGCGATGAAGCTTCATCTCACATAATTTGGGCATATTGCTAGGAGAGGTCTCAGGATATGATGAGGATGGCATGGAATAGGAGAGGATTCAGATCTGTTGTTCCAGGGTCTCTACGAGTCATACTTGACACAAGAGTGTCTAACAATAACAACAGGTCTTGGGCACAAGGTAGCATCACCCTGTACATCCAGCCAGGAGGTGACAACTGTCCCAACAACACTCTTCTTCACGTGTAGGGAGCTCTAGTGACATACCCTATAGGGAGGTGTGCTGTTCACTCACAGGCTCTATCTCCCTGGCGGTCTAAATCTACTATTGACTTTCTACCATTGAGGGAGAAAGAAGGACATCTTCTTCCATACAATTTACAAACCCAAAAAAATCCTAAGAAATTTCAGTTATGAGTTCGTTCGGACTCAATGGCAATGAATGACTGAGCTGTTCTCCTGTATAGGTGACAAGAGATTTTTACAACTTTTGTGTTTGTGAATTTGGCTACTGAAGTCCATTGCAAGGATTTATCAGAATCTACCTTACGTACCAGCAGCCAGGAAATCAAGAGACAAATTGCTTTGGGAAAGTCAGCTGTCAGGGACCTCTCCAGAGTACTGAAGAGCAATGCCATCAGGCTGGAGACCAAGGTGTGCCTGATCCAGGCCATAGACTTTGCAATTGCATGCTATGCATCAGAGAGCTGGACAGTGGCTAGGGATGATAGAAAGAGAATTGAAGCCTTTGAGCTGTGGTGCTGGAAGAGAGTGTTGAATATACCATGGACTGCTAGGAGAACAAACAGGTTTCTCTTGGAGAGAGTGAAACCAGGCTGCTCCT
>NW_006399754.1:8001422-8003513 GCF_000299155.1 Elephantulus edwardii | reverse complement strand
CTGAGGGAATGGGAGTAGATGTGTCAGAGACAGTGAGGTTGGCACAGGAAAGAGCAGGGTTTAGGGCTTCTTGTACATAGTGTCCCAGTGAGTCGCAAGTGATTCAACAGCACATAACACTTATACAGTGATCAGAAATGTTGCCATAAACCATCCTCATAGGATTTATGAAGCAGTTGCAGATTTCACATCCAGGAAACCATGAGGCAAGAGACCACAGTGTAAAACCAAGAACTCCATACTTTCAATTCTCTTTTCTGTAAACCAAGTTCACTTTCTTCAAGGCGACAAGACTGACTGTAGAACAGGAACTTTCTAAGGAAATTAGGGCAGAGACTCCCTGAAGAACCTTAGAAACAAAACGTAACTTTAATTTCAAGGGTCAATGGTGAGAGAAGATTGGGGAGAACAGATAGCGAAAATCTCTTGCTCCACATTCTAGTCTCTTGTAATAATAATGTGGTTGATGTATGTTGTGGTAAAGGAATAGGAATTATTCACATCTACGAGGGCAGAAGGCCAGAGATAATACTTGGTATTTGAGATCACTTTGGAGCTATTATCAAAGGAAAAGAATGATGCACATGTTATTAGAGGACTAGATAATGTCAAAAGTTTCATCTCCAGGGAGTCTACTATGTTTGAACTTGGTGCATATTGGCGCATGTGTACACACACGCTTACACACACAGAGATGGTTGTATCCTAGGGCTTTTTCAATAAAACCTTCAAACTTCTGTGTTGTTCTTTAAGTGATTTTTCCTTCACAGAATCCTTACAAGTTTGATAGACCACTTCATATTATTCCTGTTTGAGCCACAGAAGTGAGAAACTGACCCACTTCAAGTTGCACAACCAGACAGCTCGAGGCTTGGTGGAATCCCAGATTCCTTTCTCGAGTAGGGATTGCTTCGACCTTATTTAGAATAGGGATAAGAGAGATCAAAGTTCTTGAACTTCTTTGCATTGTCCAGGCCAAGTATTTAGAAATGCTTAGTAAGTGAGAATAATATCAAGGTAAGATCCGCTGATGGGTGTTACTGGGTGCCTTGAATTGGTGCTGGCTCAAGGTGATCTTGTGTATGTCACTGTTGTACATCATCGAGTAGAAGTGAACCATAGCTGACTCTCCAGTGGGTATTCTGAGGCAGGAAGTTGCTTGAAAGGAGAATACCCATCTTTCTCCCTCATAGACCTTATATATTGTTGTGTGTGCCATTGAGCTGAAACCAACTCGTCGCTGACCCTCCAGTGGGTTTTCAGAATCAGTAAATCACTTGGGAGGGGAGCAGTTGGTGGATTTGAACCACATACCTTTGGGATTGCAGCACAGCTTCTTACTAGGTTCGGAGCCATCTTTATGGGTGTTGGTGTATTAGAATCTGACATGATGGCCACGCTGTGATTCCATCTCATTATGGGTGTCCTTTGTTTTCCCTGATCTGCGACCAAGAGCTCTGGTGGCTTAGTGGTAAAGAATTGGACTGCCAAGCCAAGAAACATGGTTCAAATCTACTAGCCCCTCCAAGGGAGAAAGATGGGCAGTCTCCTTCCACATGATGTACCATCTCTGGAAACTCCATTCCAACTTGATAGCAAGTAACAGCTACTTTCCCAACATAATGTCCTTTTCTAGCAGTTGGGTTTTTCTAATGATTTGTCTAAAATATGTGAGCTGACATCTCTCTCACCATCCTCACATCTAAGGAACATTGGAATGGCATTTAAGACTGATTTATTCATTCTTCTGGCTGCCCACATTATAGTCTTGTTGTTGGTGGTGCTGGTGGTGGTTTGCTTACACCTGATCACTTATATTGTGTGTTAAGCAATGACTCATCTACATTGTGTTGAAAGTCATTAATTATTATTGACCTAATTGGGAAGGGTGTACGCCAAAGATGTGTCCTATCTCCATACCTTTTCAAGCTGTATACAGAGCAGATTATCCGAGAGGCTGGGCTCTATGAGGAGACGTGTGGCGTTAGGATTGGCGGAAGATCTATTAACAATCTGTGTTATGCAGATGACACAACCCTGCTTGCTGAAACTGAGGAGGACCTCATGCACTTGCTGCAGAGGGTCAAGGAC
>NW_006399754.1:7996165-8000312 GCF_000299155.1 Elephantulus edwardii | reverse complement strand
CTTTTGCTGATGGGCATTTGGGCTATTTCTGTTTTCTTGTCATTGTGGATAATGCTGTTGTGAATATAGGTGTACATATGCCCATTTGTATCAGTCCTTGGAGTATATTCATAGCAGTGGAAAAGCTGGATCATATGGGATTTCTATGTTCAGCTTTCTGAGGAAATGTCAAACTGCCTTTCAAAGTGGTTGTACCATTTTACAATCCCACCAAGTAGTGCATAAGAGTTCCATTCTCTCCATATCCTCTCCAGCATTTGTTAAACTTCGCTACTGCTGCTAGAGAGAGAGGGTATCTCATTGTTTTGATTTTCATCTCTCTGATTGCTCATGATTTTGAACATTTCTTCATGTGTTTGTTAGTCATCTAGCATTTCAGACAAGGGTATAACAACTAAAATCCACGAGATAAACAGAATCTATACAAGAAAAAGACTAAAAACCCAATCACAAAATGGACAAAAGATGTGAAAAGACTCTACACAAAGGTGGCCACAGTATATTCGATAAACTCTGCCAGTCTCACAATTTGAATGCACCAACTCTTCTGTCTTCCTTTTTCATTGTCCAGCATAGGGCCTGCTCACAGGATTATTCCTCTTTCAGAGTATGGATTTCAATTTTAAATGTAATTAGGTTTATCCTTCTCTCATTGTTATTGAGTCAGAACCAACTCATAGCTGACTCTTCTGCAGGTTTCGAAAGGCTATAAATTACACAGAGAGAGACTTCCCATCTTTCCCCCTTGAAGGAGCTGGTGGATTCAAATCGCCTGCCTTTGTGTTGGCTGCACAACTCCATAATGGCTCATTGTTGTTGTTGTTTTTGTTGTTGTTGTTATTGTTATGTGCTGTCGAGTCACTCATAGCAACCCTATGTATAACAGCTCTAAAGCCTGTCCTGTCCGGAGCCAGTCTCACTGACACACGTACCCCATTACCCCAGTTACTGTATCAATCCATCTCATGTGGGGTGTTTCTCTCCTGAGCTGTCCCTCCACCCTTCTGAGCATGATGTCCTTCTCCAAGGATTGGTCCCTCTTGGCCACATGCTCAAAGCATGTAAGATGGAGCTTCAAAATCCTAGCCTCCAAGGAGAAACTTGATTTCACCCTCTCTAGGACAGACCTGTTTGTTTTCTTGGTGGTCTATAATGTGCTCAAGACTCTTCTCCAGCACCACAACTCAGAGGCATCAGTTATTCTTGTGCCATCCTTAGTCATTGTCCAGCTTTCTGATGCTTAACAAATAATTGCAAAGACCATGGCCTGTATCAGACGCACCTTAGTCTCTAGAATTACATCGTTGCTTCTCAGTACTCTGGAGAGGCCCCTGGCAACAGATTTTCCCGATGCAGCTCTTTTGACTGACTGCTGGCACAGAGTGTTGATTGTGGATCTGTGCAAGCTTTTAACTGTTAACGACCTCAATCTCTTCTCCATCCATCATGGCGATGCCAACTGGTCCAGTGGTGAGAATCTTTGTTTTCTTGATGTTGAGCTTCAGTCCATATGGAAGGCTGTGTTCTTTGACCATCTGTGGCAAGTGCTTCAGGCTCTCCTCAGTTTTAGCAAGCAAGTTTGAGTCATTTATATAACATAGGTTGTTGATGAGTCTTCCTCCAATCCTGATGCCACATTCTTCCTCATCAAGTCCAGCCTCCCGAATGATCTGTTCTGCTTATAGATTGATATGGTATGAAGACAAGATGCATCCCTGATGCACTCCTTTCCTGACTTTGAACCATGTAGTATTTCCTCTGTTCTGATGACTGTTTCCTGGTCCAAATGTAGGTTTCACATAAGCACAATCAAGTGTTCTGGGATTCCCATTCTCCTCAAGGTTAACACCACAATCTTTAATCTATAGCAACTACCTAAGGAATGATGGGGAAACTTTCTTTTTTTACTTGTGAAAGAATCACTTAGGAATTTTGCAAAATTGCCTGAATTTTTCTTTTGAAAAGTCCAATGCCATTTTTTCTTCTGCCATTTTGCAAAATGGTCTTCCATTAATATTTTCATAAGGATGACTCTTAATGGGATCATAGTAGATAGAGGCTTGGGAGATCATTCTCCTTAGAGGATTGCAACTTTGAATTCTAATTCTAGATCTGATACTCTAGAATTCTGGGGGACAGAGTGGTGACTACAAAAGTATGTATTCTTTCCTAGTCCAAGGTAATTTTACGAGACTCATTCTTTAGCCTCCCAGTTGCTGTAATTTTTTTTTTTCTATAAACGATTCTAACATGAAAGTGCTTCACCTTCTTTTCTTTCCTCCTCAAGGAACCTGTCTGGCTCTTTATGGTAAGGTGAAAGCTAGTGCCATCTAAGTAGCCCAGATATGTCCCACCTTCAGTCTTAATGACTGTTAATCCCTCTGCAGTGAGCTCAAATGTCGCTTCCTCTCCAGGCTTGCCCTGCACAGCTCATGACTATGAAATTAGTCATGCCCTCTTCCACACTTCTATCTCTAGCTTTTATACTGGGGGGGGATAAATAACTAAATCCATGCTATCGTCATTTTAATCATTTGCTAATGTGAAAACCTCCTGAGTAGACAAAAACTCTTTCACACTGAAATAAAAAGGGAGTCATTCCTCTTTGTACTCTGTGCTTACTGAAGGTTGAGCCTACGGTAAACACATACAAACACTAACACAGAGGGATGGATAAATGGGAAAACAACTCCCCTTTTGCACAACGATGATTTACATGCTATTCCAAGAAAGCCTCCTACAAACAATCCTGGGGACCCTTTGCATTCCTTTAGAATATTCTTTTATCCCAGCTTTAATATAAATCTCTGAGGCACCAGGAAAGATTTGTAGTAAAGCTTTCACATATTTAAACACATGACGCCAACAGCTTGGAGAATTCCTTTGAAACCGTCAGTGACATACACTTCAGGTTGAAGAAATTCATAGCAGCCACCAGTGTGGAGCTCAGGTGATCCATAAAGGACTCTTTTCAGAAGAGAAACTTATTCATATATCTTAGAAACAACTATGTCATTTAAAATGATAAGGATGATAGATATTTCTAAGCCAGCACCATGACCTTGAGTGTAATTACTACAACCTTCAATGTGGACTACACATCAACCTCGAAAAAACAAAGATCCTCACAATTGGTCCGGTAAAGCAACATCATGATTGCTGTTACTGTTAGTGACACCCCTTAGTGACCGTATAAGTAAAAGATCAAAGCTTGTCCTATCCTATTCCACGCTTACAATCGCGACATAGCCGTTTGTTGCAGCCTCTGTGCAGTCTTGTTGAGGGTATTTGGTTCCTTCTCTGATCACCACTTTCCCCAGCATGGTGTCCGTTTCTGGAATCTGCCTTCGACCCGGACAACATATGAAGGCTCATCATCCTTGCTTCTAAGGAGTGCTCTGACAATTCATCTTCCAAGAGGAATTTGTTGTCTTGACAATCCATGGGATAGTCTGTATTCTTCACCAGTACCATGATGGAAAAGCATTGATTCTTCCTTGTTCTTCCTTATTGATTGTCCAACTTTCCCATGCATGTGAAGCAGTTCAAAAGGCCCTGGCTTGGGTCAGGCACACTTTGATTGTCAAGCTGACATCCTTGTTTCTTAACACTCAGAGGAGTTTTTGACAGTAGATTTGACCAATGCTATTGTTGTTGTTATGTGCCCTCACATTGCCTGCAACTCACAGCGACCCTGTGTACAGCAGCTCTGAAGCCGGCCCTGTCCTGAGCCAGTCTCACTGACTCTGACACACCCACTCCCATTGTCTTAGTTACTTACTATCTCATCCAGGGTCTTCCACTCCTGCACTGTCCTTCCACCCTTCTGAAAATGATGTCCTTCTTCAAGGACTGGTTCCTCCTAGCCATATGCCCAAAGTATATGAGACGGAGCTTTAAAATCCTAGCCTCCAAGGAGAAACTTGATTTCACCCTCTCCAAGATAGACCTCTTTGCTTTCTTGGCAGTCCATAGTACGTTCAGGACTCTTCTCCAGCACCACAACTCAAAGGCATCAATTCTTGTGTCATCCTTAGTCATTGTCCAACTCTCTGATGCATAGCAAGTAATTGCAAAGTCTAGGCCTGAATCAAGCACACCTTAGTCTTTAGACTGACACTGTTGCTCTTCAGAACTCTGGAGAGGT
>NW_006399754.1:7993287-7995650 GCF_000299155.1 Elephantulus edwardii | reverse complement strand
AAAACCTGCTGGAGGGTCAGCTATAGATCGGTTCTGACTCAACAGCACACAACAACAGAGCTAGCAAAATATTGCTAGGCCCCATTAAAAAGTCATTGTGTACGTTTTTGCTGGCGTTTTTGGTTTGTTCTATGTTTCCAGGCATATGCTCCATGCTATGTCTTGACAGGCCTAAGAAAGCATGAGCCTATGTGATCATCTGACTTGACACTGTGAGTAGGAGGGCCCGTGCTTCTCTCTTCATTATGGACGTGGGTTTGCTGCTTCCTCATTTGAACTCTACTGACCTGCATGCCCAGGGAATGAGCTCTGCCTCTGAGTTTTGACATTAAAACTGGAGCATCCGACACGATACCTATGCTTGTCCATCATAACATATTTGGCAAGACATTTTTGGCTGCTGTCTCTCATAATGCCCAATTGATGCCTTTTGGTGCCCAGTTCTCCATCCTCAAAGACCCTGAATTCATACACTGTTGAAAGATAAATAGTGTTCTGCCCAGTAGAAAAAGCTGCAAAGACATGTCTACACGTGAAATGTCAATTAAGGTCAAGGCTTTTCCTATTTTAAATCCATATTGGACAGTGGGACACTCAGCTACATGGAGATGGGATGTCCTTCATTCTACATAGAAAAAACTTGAGCCTTTGCTTGAAGAGGACCTGTAACTTCCAGGTTTAAGGCAAAGTAATTACTGATTATTAGCTTGAGTTTAATGCAAGTGCTGGGAAAATACAGATCAGCACATGAGTAGGAAAAGGAGGTCTGAGTACAAGCATTACAAGATTATACAGACACACATTCAGCTTAGGGAAGAAAAGGCGAACATTCTTGGCAATAAAATTAATTGCTAGCAACACGAGAACTAGCAGAAAGATACCAGTGGCTTGGGAGTTATAATGAGACTGTGAAGTCATGCCAGGCACTGGTACAAGCATTTTCAGTCTGTGAGAGAGCCCAAGACCCACAACAATGCAGGGCCTGGGAAGGGTGCCTGCCACTGTTGTTAAGAGCGGGTAAGCCTTTCTTTACTGAACAGGTCAGAGGAGTTGAAGTTATCAACTTCTTCCTGTGACGGATTCTTGCTTTTGAAAGCATAGCTCCCTAAGGTAACTATATTATGTCCCTAAGTAACTATATTATATCTGTGACAGAAATTGTGGCTTTGATGAGTAATGAATGTTCTAAATGTCATCATTGTTCTTTAAGTTCATTGCAAAATTATAAAAGTATATGAATATACTATTTTTTATTTCAGAAGAAACTTTTATACTTTTAAAACTCTGGACAATTGTGAGTCTTTATTGAAGAAAAGATTAAAATTGTCAATGATTTCACATATTTTGGGCATGCTGATAGGAGGGGCTACTCCCTGGAAAGGGACATTATGCTTGGGGAGGTGGAGGGTCAGAGAAAGAGAGGAAGGCCCTCGACAAGATTTATTGACACAGTGACTGCAGCAATGCCCTCAAATATGTCAGAAATTATGAGGATGACACGGGTATGTAAGATGAAGCTCCGTCATTCTCTAAGGAGAATCCTAACTGAATATTTTTCATGACATAGCTATTCATTCTTTTGGCAGTCCACAGAATATTCAGTACTTTTCTCCATACCACCACTCAAAATCAACAATTCTTCTATCATTCTTATTCATTGTTCAGCTCTCAATGTAGTAGGTGATTAAAAATAATGGGCGACTGGAACGCAAAAGTTGGGAACAGGGAAGAAGGATCAGTAGCTGGAAAATATGGGCTTGGTGAGAGAAATGAGGCTGGAGATAGAATGATAGAGTCCTGCACATTCAATGATTTATTCATTGCAAATACCTTTTACAAGAAACATAAATGCAGGCTATACACATGGATCTCACCTGATGGTATGCATAGGAATCAAATAGATTACATTTGTGGAAAGACTCACTGGAGAAGCTCAATACCAGCAGTGAAAACCAGGCCAGGTGCTGCTTGTGGGACAGACCACCAACTACTCATATGCAAGTTGAAGCTGAAGTTGAGGAAAATTAAATCAAGTTCACGGGAACCAAGATTTGACCTTAAGTCTGTCCCACTCGAATTTCAATGCCATCTCAGGAACAGGTTTGAGGCCTTGAGCACCAATGAGCATAGACCAAATGAGCTCTGGGAGGATATCAAGAAAATCGTCCACGAAGAAAGCAAAAGATCATTACAAAGGCTAAAGAAGAAGAAAAGACCAAGATGGATGTCAGATGAGACTCTGAGTATTGCATTAGAGTGCCGAGAAGCCAAAGGGAAGAAATTGAAGAGCTGAACAGAAAATTTCAAAAGGCAGCTCGGGACAACAAAGCAAGATACTATAATGAAATGTGCAGAGAGCTGGA
>NW_006399754.1:7975550-7991801 GCF_000299155.1 Elephantulus edwardii | reverse complement strand
TAAGGATTCTGAAGCTTCGTCTGACATACTTTGGGCATGTTGCAAGGAGGCACTGGTCCTTGGAGAGGGACATCATGTTTGGGAGAGTGGAGGGACGGCGCAGGAGAGGAAGACCCTTGAAGAGATGGATCGATTCTGTGAGTGAAGTGGCGGGAATGAGTGTGGTTGAGACGGTGAGGCTGGCACAGGATAGAACAGCATTTAGGGCTCTTGTTCATAGGGTCGCTATGAGTCACAAGCAACTTGATGGCACATAACAACGTGTGTTACATATCAGGCTGCTAACTGAAAGCTCAGTGTTCAAGTCCACCAGCCAATTCATGGGAGAAAGTCTCAGCAGTCTGCTCCCTCAAAAATCAAATAGAAGGTTTGTTTCTGTGAGTCCGAATTGACTGAGCTGCCGTGGTTTTTAATTTGCTTTATCGTGAGGCCTAACGTATCAGTATTTGCTCTCAGGACAGTGATGTTGTTGCTGCTGTTGTTGTGTGCCATTGCCCACAGCTAATCCTGCAGTGACCTTTCAGAGGCAGTTCATCACAGGGGGAGGAGGTTGCCTCTCTTTCTCCAGCAGAGAACCTGGTGTATTCAAACCACGTGCCTTCAGGGTTGTAGCACAACTGCTTACCTCTCAAAATAATAAGTAAAAAATTGATAAGTGATCAGATATCATCATATCAAATCATTGTTTCAGGTATTCATTCATTCTGTCAAATTTCCTTCTAGCATCCTAGTTTTCTTGGAGTGACAGCCGAGACAGACGGTAGGTAGCGCTCAGTGGTGGACTTTATTGTTGTAATTCGTACCATTCCGTTGGCTTGGACAGATGAGACAGCATCTGAGAATCAGACAGGAACATAAATAAGAGGAACTGAATTCCTGTGCTTTAACTCATTGCATGAATTTATTAATTTCATTTTCTTTATCCACGTACTCAGTGACTATTTGTTAAGTCCATACACTATTTTTCTATCTGTTGAAACAATGAGAAGCTTCCTGGTCATGATCTTTGGCCTAAGATTTTGATTCAATGACTGGGTTAATCGGGATGAGTGTGTCAGAGACAGTGCAATTGGCACAGAACAGAGCAGAGTTTAGGGCTATTGTACATAGGGTCGCTATGAGTTGTGAGCAACTCGACGGCACATAACAGCAACAAGAAGGAAGATAAAGCAGCAGGCAAATAACACACGTGTGCATAATTTAAAGTACTGCAGAGGTTGTGATTAGACCTAGGATAGCGAAGCAGCAGCCAGCAAATCCTTCCGAAAGGCACTATTTAATGTCCATTTAGGTTGTGAGGCAACTGCCACAGGAAGAAGTTAAGGGGGAAAACAACAACAACAAAAAAACAAAACTGTCCAGGCAGAGGGTGTGAGCTTGTGCCAAGGTGCACTGCGTGGATGAGCAGAGGCACTGGAGCTTCGTGGAGAAACCAGAGCATGGCCTGAGCTGAAGCTGGAGAACGAGACCAGAGTCGGCTGGTGCAAGGACTGGAACACTCAGCTAAGAAATGAGATTGCTTCAGTGGAACACTCACTACCGAGTTTTAATGTGTAGATAAATCACGTTCCAATTCATATTTTATAAAGACCTATCGTTATGAAGATGTAAACTGAACACATAAATTGGAACCTATTGAGAGGATGGGGGCCGTTAACAAGAGGAGAAAACAGAGATAAATACGAAGTTAGAAGCCTTGATGATGTTGTCTGTAAAGTATCAGACTGCAAAAGAAAAGACACAGCAAAAAAATGGATAATCTCATGTGAACGTTTGCTGGGTGGAGGGATGGTTATGCATCAGAATTGACTTGAGGTCAGTAGGTTTGACTTTGGATTGGTGCAGTGATGTTAGACTTGAAATGATTTGGGGATAGAAGTCTACAGAATCTCTAGATGGATTGGGCTATGGGTTAAAGGAAGAAGCCCTGGTGTGTGATTCTTGGTTTCTGGATCAGTAGACAGTCAGGGTATCTGTCATTTGGTGAATTGAAAAGACTGTTGTTTGTTGACTTCCAGTCATCCCCAACTCAGGGCCACTTTATGTACAACAGAAGAACCAGTGTCGTTCCTGTGTCCCCGTCATGTTTGAGTGCATTGTTGTGGACACGATGCCTCTATCTCCCCGAGGGTCTCCCTCATCCTCTGTGGTCTTCTGCTCCATCAGCCATGACATTTTCCTTCCATGATTGACCTCAGCTGGTGGTACGACCAGATCAAGTGAGTCAGGCAGTGGCCCATGAGGTTCTCATTGGCCAGCTTTTACAAGCAGATCACTAGACCTTTTCCCTAGTTTGTTTTAGTCTGGAAGCATCCGCTGGGACCAGTCCACCACAGGTAACCATCCTGGTATTTTAGTTGCTGGTGGCATAGCTTTCAGCGTCATAACAAAACACAAGCCATCATAGTACAAGTGGCAGTTGGGTGGGGCAAGATCACTCGGCCATAGAGTAGGTTTAAATGAGAAAATGAAGACGTGATTTTCAGCAGAGTAATTACGAGAGGTCTTTCTTTGATATGCGTGTACAGGGAGCCCTGCCTCTTGATCACCTCGCATCCCTCCCATCGTTACTAAGAACACAGCCTTTTCTGTTCAGTCTAGAACAAGTTTTACTTCCGTCCATTGAAAGAAGTGGGTGGTGTGACCATGAGCCAAGTTATGGCAACTTTCTTCGTTTCGGTATCATTTGTAAAGTGGAGATAATAATGGTGGTAGTGGTGGTGTTAGGTGAGGTCAAGACAAACTTGACTTGTAGTGATCCTCTGTAAATCAGAGGGTAAACCTGCCCAATCCTATGCCATCCATACAATCCCTCCTGTCCATCGTTACAGTCACAATGTCAATCCATCCCACTGGGGACCATCCTCTCTTTCACTGACCCTCTTTCTTTCCATATTCCACTTATTAATATGTGTAGCTGTTTCTCATGTTGAGTCATGCAGCATCAACAGAGGAAGGTCTTTCATGGGCTGAAAGCTTCACTCCATCTGTGTCATTCACTCTGCTTTGACGCATCAGTTCTTCCCAGGTGGTATTTTGATTGCCTTTCAAACTGGAAGACTCTGATCACGTTCAGCTGCTACTTGGGATTTTTTCAAGGATCCGTTATTTCCTAGTCTGTCTTGGTCTGGAAACTCCACTGAAACTTGCCCACAAGGGGTGACCCTGCTGGTATTATAAATACTAGTTAAATAGCACCCAACATCGCAGGAACACAAAATCAGCCTAGTCCAGACTCTGACAGGCGAGTGATCGGGGATGACGGCGCTACCTGATTAGTAGGATTCTTGTGAAGATGAAGACAAGCCAGCCAGGATGCTACAAGACAGCCAAGCCATGCTCGTAAGCACAGCTGCCGGCACAGTGTCTGTACAGGTAGCACCCGGCACTTCAGAGGCGGGAGCTGGAACTCAGGAGTCTCTGCAGCATGTCTTGTTCTCTTTATTCCCTTCCTTTCTCTTTTCTCTCCTCTCTCTTTTTTCTTTCTTCCTTTCCCCCTCCTTGCTCTGCCATTTCCTAGAAGCTGTCCATCTCTGTACATCTTGAGTGTTAACGGTGGGAAGATGGGAGCTGTGGGACCAGCAGAGACTGAGAGAATGGAAAGGTGATGAACGCTTCCGCCAAGTTGGCGCTTCTTTTACAGCTCTCAAGGGGTGAGGGAGAGAGAGAAAGACAGAGAGAGACAGAGACAGAGAGAGAGAGAGAAAGAGAGAGAGAGAGAGAACCATCAAATTGGATCTCACTGGTACAGGAGATTGCTCCTCCTTTTCCAGTAAAGCATCTGGTGGATTCGAACTGCATACCTCTGGGATTGCAGTGCAGCTTTTTGCCACTAGGCCACCAAAGTTCCCTTAAAGTATTTTTTAAGGAAGAAAAGGAACTGGAAAATGTTCCCTATTATCTAATGGCAGAAACATACCAATGTGGATGTTGTACAGTAGATACTCATTTACTTGTTTTCTCTCTCCTCCCTAATGACTTCAATGGAAATTTTACACTTGTGAAGGTTAACATATAATATAATCTGCTTTCCCAAAGTAGCCATGGTTGTTAGGTGCCATTGAGTTGAGCACAACTCTTAGCAACCTATGAATGACAGGTCTGAGTCCTGCCTTAGCCCGTGCCATCCTCATCGTCGCTAATACCCATGAGCCCATTGCTGCAGTCACAATGACAGTCCAGCTCGATGAGGGTCTAGCCTCCCTTTTGCTGACCCTCCACTCTTCCAAGGAATAGCCTCTCCTGGCAGCATGTCCCAAGAGTAAGCGCTCCAAAATACCAGGATTTAGAAAACATGAGATTGGAAAAAGACTTTTAATTCAAGCTGCTAATATACCATGGACTGCCAAGGAAACAAACAGATTCATCTTGGAGAGGGTTAAACCAGGCTACTCCTTGGAGGCAAGGATTCTGGGGCTCTGTCTGACATACTTTGGACATGTTGTAAGGAGGAAGAGGTCCTTGGAGAGGGGCATCATGCTTGGGAGGGTGGAGGGACAGCGCAGGAGGGGAAGGCCCTCTATGAGGTGTATTGATTCAGTGACTGGGGTAATCAGGATGGGTGTGTCAGAGGCAGAGTGATTGGCACAGGACAGAGCAGAGTTTAGGGCTGTTGTACATAGGGTCGCTATGAGTTGCAAGCGACTCGATGGCACATAACAACAACAATAACAGCTAATATATTGAGTTCATGGCAGGTACAACCTGAATACACTTACTGAATACCAGAGGCTGCAGTTCCCCACCTGGCAAGGGCGCCATCCAGTCAATACTTGACTTGAACCTTGTGAAAACTGTACAGGTCCTAGTGGCATGATGTACCAGGCTGCAAATCAGACATCAGTGGTTCAAATCCATGGGAGAAAGAGAAACACTCTTCTCATTTACAGCCTTGGCAACCCAACGAGGCCCCCATGAATTGGAATAGAACTGGTGGTAGTGGGTTTGGGTTTGGTTTGGTTTTGGATGATGGGGGAGGGTTAAGAAAAATGAGTACATATGACAAGGGTGGATGAATGAATTAAAAAAAGTTTATTCACATTTTTATTTTTAAAAAAGAACAAAAATATATTAAAAGAAAAAAACGAGGTGTTAGGCCATGTACTTGTACATCCTTCATTAAGGTCTTGCGAATATAAGTGTTGTGGGCAGTTTTTGTTCTCCTGAGCGGTCCTTGGAAGCCCTGGGTGTGAAAACAGTTAACATGTTCAGCTGCAAACAGTAAGGTTGGAAGTTCAAGTCTACTCAGGCATCCTAGAAGAAATGCATGGCAGTCAACTTCCAAAACAATCAGACAGTGAAAACCCTTCGGAGAACAATGCTTTCCTGGCATGTGTGGGGTCATCCAGGATCTGAAATTGGCTAGAAAGCAAATGGTAACACCTGTTCTTAAGAAGTGAAGTCTCCAAGGGATAAGCAAGGCTTTACTGACTCCATAGAATTAAAACTGAAATTCTCATTTTTCTATGTTCATGGAAGAAAATGATCTGCTTTTAAAACTCTTGCACTTCTAATATGCTTACACATAATGACTTGGTAATTGATGAGGCCTACATACAGTTATAACAGGAAGTTTTAAACCTGACAAGCGTTCAAACATGTGTCCCTCTGAAATTTGTCAAGTGTAAGGAGTCAAATAACAGATTTAGTCCTGATGGTAAGTGAAGGCAATAAGATACTTGCAAGTTTCATTGTTTAGTATGTGGATGAGTGAGTGGAACATTCTCTCTCTCTCTCTCTCTCTCTCTCTCTCACACACACACACACACACACACACACACACACACACACACGTAAAGTCATGCTTGGCAGAGTGGTAGGACAGTGCAGGAGAGGAAGACCCTCAATGAGACAGATTGATTCAGTGACTAGGGTAATGGGGGTAGATGTGTCAGAGACAATAAGATTGGCACAGGATGGAGCAGGGGTTAGGGCTGTTGTACATAGGGTCACTATGAGTTGCAGGTGACACGACGGCACATAACAACTTCAAAATGACAAGTCTTTCTTAAAGCACACTTTCTAAGAGCGATTAGTGTCAAATGTGGATAATGTTTTTCTTAACATTGTATTTTATAATGTTGCATTAAGTGGAGTCAGACCCACAGCGACCCTGTGTACAACAGATCTGTGCCACCCTCACACTTTGTGGCACAGACGAGCTCAATGCTGTGCAGGCCCTGTGTCAGTTCATCTGGTTGAGAGTCTTCCTCTCTTTCACCGCCTCTCCACCTTTGCAAGCATGATGTCCCTCTCCAAGGGATGATCTCTCCTAACAACATACCCAAAGTATGTGAGAAAAAGCCTTGTCATCTTTGTCACCAAGGAGCACTCAGTACTCCTTCCAACACCACAGCTTGAAGGCATCAATTCTTCTGTCGTCTTTATTCATTGTTAAACGATCAGATTTTTAGAATATTTGAGAATAGCTTGTGTAACTTTAGTAAGCTTGTGAATTGATTAATATACTTCTGCCCCTAAGAATAGAAAAATCAATTGCTGAGAGATGGTAATAGGAAATATTTTAATAAAGGGGATATATCGCTCAAGTAAAGATGGTACTTCCAGATGGTCTACGTTTAGAATTCTTACGTTCTTTGGGGATAGAAGGTTCCTGAATGAACTGTTCAATTATGACTAAAATAAAATGGAATAGAAGAAACCCCAAAACTAATTGCCACAAAAGGAAGGCTGCAGCATGTTGGCCCTTCTGTGTGTCACAACACACATGTGCTCCAGGGGGTTTTCAGTGGCTCAACTGTGTCACCCAAGGCTTCCTTAAACATCAGCTCAGTGCCGTCAACTTGATCCTCGCATTGACTCCATCAGGTCTCCAAGACTATAAATCTGAATGGGAAAAGAATACTCATCCTTCTCTCCCAGAGACTCTGGTGGGTTCGAACCACTGGAGACATGCTGACTTTTCATTAGCAGTACAACACACTACAGACCATGCCACCAGAGCTCCTGTCCTCCTCATGACTAAGTAAATAGAAAAGTCACTTTTTGCAAAGGGCATTCTTTACAAAAAAATTAAAAAATTAGTGTTACTGATATAAATTAGTAATTTCAGGGATATAATTATAGATTGTTGTTGTTATTGTTGTTATGTGCCGTCGAGTCGTTTGCGACTCATAGCGACCCTATGTACAACAGCCCTAAACCCTGCTCTATCCTGTGCCAATCGCACTGCCTCTGACACAGTCATCCCTATTACCCCAGTCACCGAATCAATCCATCTCAAAGAGGGTCTTCCCCTCCTGTGCTGTCCCTTATTGATTTCCATGTTTAAGTAGACTTGGAAACTAGTACCCTTCAATATGTCTTTAGATGAAGGGACCCCGGTTTCCTCTTTTTCTCTGAGAGTTTCTGACTGCATTCCTGCAGACGACTGAGCTAATAGAACCTCTACTCAGACTTCTTCCAAGCATTCTTTTCGGTCTTCTCAGCCTGGGAAGCCACCAACTCTCACGTCACTCATGGAGCCCTTACAGGGGAGAATTAAAAATTGAAAAACTATCTTTTCAAACAAAATTCAAGAGGGCTACTTCAGAAATGGGGCATAATGTGGCGAAAGTGGTTGGTAGACTTCAGAAATCCTATAGTGAGTGAAAAACCATCTTTTCATAATTCTTCCTTTGCTTTAACTCATTCTATCCTTTGGTATGGTTTTCATCTCAATGTCAAGAAAACAAAAATTCTTACCACTGGACCAATAGGCAGCATCATGATGGCTGGAGAAGAGATTGAAACTGTCAACAGCTTCATCTTGTTGGGACCCACAATTAACACCCTTGGTATCAGCAGTCAGGAAATAAGGAGGCACATTGCACCGGGAAAATCTACAGTTAGGAACTACTCCAAATTATTGAGGAGTAATGATTCCTGTTTGAGAAATAAGGTGTATCTGATTCAGGCCATGGTCTTTCTGATTACTTGCTATGTATCTGAGAGCAGGGCAATGAAAAGGATGACAGAAGAAGTATTGATGCCTTTGAGCTGTGGTGTTGGAGAAGAGCACTGAACATTCCATGGACGGCCAAAAAAAACAAACAGATATGTTTTGGAGAGGTTGCAGCTGGAGTACTCTTTGGAGGCAAGAATGGTGAGATTTCACCTCACATACTTTGGGAATGTTGCTAGGAAAGGCTACTCCTTGGAGAAGAACATGATGCTGGGAGGGTGGAGGGTTGGCAAAGAAGAAGACCTTCAACGAGGTGAATTAACATGGTGACTGCTGCAATGGACTCTCGCGTGTCAGGAAGTGTGAGGATGGCTCAGGGTAGAACAGGATTCAGATCTTCTGTTCATAAGGTCACTGAGTCATATTGGACTCAACAGCACTTAACAAGACAACAACAAACATGCAGAATTTAAGTGTATTATGTCACTGCTGCCAAGCTAAGAAAAGTAGACAACTTGAACTCTTCTGTGAAAGTTGTTATTGCCTAGATCAGTGAGTCATTTTGTTGCTGTGTGTTCACCCAGACACTAAATCTGGATTACCTGCTTCTTAAACATCTGCAGAATCTTTTCCTTCACTTACCTGCATTGTTGTTGGTTCTAACATATCCACACACCAAGAATTAGCTGAAATAATTTAAGCCATAAACTACTTAGAATAATGACAGGCAGAGAGCAGGTACTAGAAATGTTCCTTTTCCTCTGACATGATGTGTTTGAGAGCTAGGAAGTCAGGTCTCTTTTCCACTGATGTATCTGCCCTGCTTGGCGTGTGTAACAGAAAGCCCATCCCCATGGGTATGGGGTGGATTCTGAAGCCTGATGATTCCTGTGTTGCAGAGTAGAACTTCTCCCGAAGGGGTTCTTACCTCTAGTCCTTGCCAAAGCAGATCAGCAGACCTTTCTTCATGGGAACACTGGGTGGGTCTGAACTGCCCATCTTTAGATGATTCACCGATTACAAATCACAATCAGTAGTTACAGAATAGATGAATAGCTACATTCTTTCCGACCTAATCATCCTCCTGTGTGGTTTTGTCTCTTGTGGTTTCCCCCTCTGATCTAAATGTACCTGTTCCCATAATTACTAAAATGCAAATATGATTTGAAGATACCTTCAGAACATTTCCATCTTACCCTTTCATGCCAAAGTTCATTTTCTGATGTGCAACTCCTTTCTTGTCTTTGCTTTCCTACTCATCATTGCCTCTTAGTTTGCATGTGATAAAAGATGAATTTTTCTCCCCCGTGTTTGGTCTGGCCCAAGCCCATCTGTCCACCCAAGCTGCCCGCCTAGGTAGGACCCTTCATTTGCCCTGTGAGTCCATGCTCTTGCCCTTCCTTGCTGCCCAGTGCCCTTCCCACTGCCTTTATAAGGGACTCAGTCCACTCAGGACAACTGAACCTCACCTCCTCCATCCCTAAGGAGAGTCTGCCATCCAGTCCTCTGGTTTCCCATAGGATTGATATTCATATTTGCATCAGATGCTGGTATTCTTGATGTTGATTTATAACTTAAATTTGTATGCCAAATGTAAAATTATATACAGACACACATATATATGTATTTTTTGTCAACATTCTTCTAGGTGGTATAGCACTGGTCTATGCATTGCTGTACAGCGGTAACTCATGGTTGCTGTAATGCTAAACACTGTGACACTGATGTGTCAAATGCAATAATGGTTACCCATGGTGGACAGTGTTTGGTGGAGCTCCCCAATTAAAACAAGCTTGGAAGCAGGAGTGGTGTCTACTTCTGAAATGGCTTGCCTCCGGAAACTCTATGAACCTAGAGAAACAACCAAAGTTATACAAATGTTCAGGTCTTTTGTTCATAGAGTGGCTATGAATATGAATAGTCTACAACTCGACAGCACTTAACAACAATATGTATGTATGTATGTGTGTGTGTGTGTGTGTATATATATATGTCTTTTTCCAATTATCACTATTATAGAATTTCTACCACTTAGAAATAGCTAGGTTTTTTTTTACTCATCTAAGGACCCTTTTAAGAAATAGAATCCAGCTACATTCTTGCTGCTTTCAGAACTGACAAGATGAAGACCCATGACCAGTCTTTCTCCCTCTTGTTAGTAATGGAAAGGAGGGAGGGTTTATGATGATCTCTTGAACTTGGAATTCCTGACATGCTTTTTCTGAGATTCTGAGCTCAGCAGTCTCTAGTGATAAGTTGCACATATGCAGGTGCTTCTTCAGTTTTTGCTAATGATTGGTTCCACTCATTTCTCTATCTCCTATATTTATATATTAAAACTTTGGAGATGGTGATTTTTAAAAATATTTACTAAGCCAGTGCAATGGGGGTTGGTGCCTCAGAATCAGTGAGACTGGCTCAGGACCGAGCGGACTTCAGAGCTGCTATACTTAGGGTCTCTATGAGTCACAGGTGACTCGATAGCACATAACAATAGCAACACTAAGCCAGTTGTTAATTACAAATTTCCGCTTTTTCAAATATGTTTTATAAAGTTTATTTTCATTTTTTATAGTGATTTAAGGGAACGTTTACAAAGCAAAGTGGCTTACCATTCAACGACTCTCACATGTTTTGTTTTATGACATTGATCACAAGACACACAATGTACCTTCCCATTTTCTGATTCTCCTTCCCCAGAATCTTTCTGTCCCACCCTCTCTTCCTCTTCAGCTTTGTCGCTGGGCAGATGCTGTCTTTGGGGTCTTACTTGGTTGATTATTCGAAGGTCTCTTTAAAGCAAAAGGAGACCAGTATTTCTGAAGATGACATTAGACAAAAAGAGATGCCATCATGGATAAAGCAGTCAGGTTGTTTGGTAGGCGCAGAAGGCAAATAAAACACTGTTGGCAGGTGATGACTTTGCAGATGTCTCTAAAATGGAAGAGAGTGAGATCAACTGCCTGGAAAGATATCACAGAGAAGAGTGCTGGGTTCAAAATGCTGACCTATTTACTCATCATACATATCATGGACTCACAGCTGTAGCCACAGCTTAATTTGGAACCTGATAGGTGTTTCTAAAACAGTTAAGTGGTAGTTCAGTTGAGCAGTCAAACTATTGCCAAGTTGCTACATATTTTAATTAAAATAGTTGAAATGAAAGGTGGTGATTGTCAGCTTGAAAAACATAAGGTTCTTTACCTACGTTAATTAAGGTGCAAAGAAAGTATTGTTTAAAGTGTGGAGAGTGTTTTGGAGGTAGTTTTTATGCCTTGGATACAATCTTAGCTGTACTCAGCCAGAATTTTTCAGCTTTCCCCACCAAAACACCTCTAAATCATAGGGGCTTAAGTTGGTGGATTTGGTTCTCAGGCATATAAATCGTTATCCCTGATGTAATTAGCTTAAAAAAGATCTTCCCATGTATTGAAACAAAGAAAGATTCTCAATGAGATGGATCCACGAGGTAACAGCAGCAGTGGGGGAGACTGGATCTGGGTGCAGGACACAAAAATTCAGGCTGTTCATAGGGTGCTTTGAGCTCGAGTCGACTCAGTGTCATCCAGTGACAACAACCAAAAAAACAAACAAAAAAACATGTAGTATATTAGTTTACTTTTTAAAAAATGCTCTAAAGAATAACTATCAACATTGTGTTCTTTCACCTTATACAAAATCTTCTGGAGATAATATATAGAGTACTGTGTGTGTGGACAGGAACTGTGTTTCTCATTTTATCTGGCTTCCCTCCATGGTCTCCAGTACAGAGAAAACTCTCAGAAACCAGGTAGTCAATATTGAGTGAATGGATGCCAAGTGAAGTCCAGTGGGGAGTTATGGTCTCTGTACCAGTGCTGCCATGCCTGTGTGCTTTATTTTCACTCAAGGACCTCTCAATGTATTTCTTCCTATTTTCCCCCTGCCTATAATAGTTCATGATGTTATTAAGCCCAAAGTTGATCAGTTTGGAACTATAAAATTAATTCTACTCTAAAGAGCATTGATTATAATTACAGGTGAATCCAAGCTTGTTGAATGCTCATGTCTTAGATGACAGCCAGTCATCCAACAGCAACATGGCCCAAAGTTTCTGACTAGGCAAAATGAAAATATACACTGGATGCCAGTCTATGCCCATTTTTAGGGCATGGAAAATAAAGCTAGAAGTTTGAAGAGAGTGTATTGCATTATTGCAACCACATCAGAACTGTATTTCTTTTCTCATTTTGTTATATTAATAATTATTGCTGAATCCTGACCAAAGCAGGAATTTGAGCTAATTAGCAAAACCCCCTTTCAGCTCTGGAATTTTCAGTCTTTCTGAAGGACTTGAGTTTAACTCTTTATCAGTTTTATTTACTGAGGAATACTTTTTGAAAAATCCGATGTTCATTTGCACGTGAGGCATCCTGATAGCCGTGACACGTGAGGCATCCTGATAGCCGTGACACGTGTGGTGCCTGGATGGCTGGGATTTTGTTGAGACCCCTGTATAATGGCCAAGTGTGAAATGAAGCCTTTGTCATTGCTGGGCGTTCACCACGGAAGGTCAGGCTCTAGTTAATCTGTTTTTTTTCCAAAGGCACTTAATACATAAGCAAACCTGAGTGGTTGCTGTCAAGTTGATTCTTTCACCACCTCGTGTGTGTCCGTGGGAGAAAGATGGGCAATCTCCTCCTATGCAATTTTGTTGTGGGGTGGTGCTGTACCATAGCATCGAAACAGATCCACGGCTCACCCTCCAGCAGGCTTTCAGAGGCAGTTAATCACATGAGAGGTGTTTGCTCATTCTTGTCACCTGTGCGATTTACTGCCTCCAAGAGTCTGCTGGAGGGTCAGCTCTGAGTCGGTTCTGACCCACAACAACAGCATAGGTGTCATAGAAGAACTGTGGGTACACGGTTTGAGTCTGCCAGATGCTGTGCTGGAGAAGGAGGGGCCATCTCCTCCTGTACCAGTCAGATCCGATTTGATGGTACACACACACACAAATAATAAAACAAAATACAAAAAGATCTGTCTTCCACAGAGTGTTAGTTTGCTTCGTGATTTGAGTGAAAGTTTCCAAATCAAACTGGTTATCCATTCAACTGTCATTTTCCATTCCATTCCATTCCATCATTTCCATTCCATTGAGACAGCATTCATCCATCAAAAAGCATTTTGTTTTTATTATTAATTATGATACCCACATTGTAACTCCTTCTTCCCACTTCTCCTCTGATTATTTCCATTAATCTTTCTGTCCTATTGTTTCCTGTGTTATGGGCATTATGTCTGAGCAATTATTATATATATATACCCCTTTTGACCATTTGTGGTTGATCATTCTAAGAAGTGATTGCTTCCCTGATGTTATTGTTCTGCTTATAGGCCTGTCTGGTGTTTCACTGAAAGTTGAGCCATGGGATTGAGTGTTGTTCCAGGTTTGAAGGTTAACAAAGGGGCATATCTTGGGGATTCCACATCTCCATAGGGGTTTTATTAGTTTATTTTCTTTTTTTAGTAGATTGCCAGGCCTTTCTTGCAAGGTACTTCTGAGTAAGCTTGAAACACCAAGTCTTCACTTAACAGTAGAGAACATTGACCATTTGGACTCCCGGGGACTTCAAATAGCATAGATGTTGTTGTTATGTGCCGTTGAGTCTCTTAAGACAACTCATAGTGACCCTACGTACAAGAGCCCTAAACCCTGCTCTATCTTGTGCCAACTTCATTGTCTCTGACACACCTACCCAGTACCCAAGTCACTGAATCGAACCATCTCATGAGGGTCTTCCTCTCCTGCGCCATCCCTCCGCTCTCCCAAACATGACGTCCCTCTCCAAGGACTGGTTCCTCCTTGCAACATGCCCAAAGTATGTCAGACGAAGCTTCAGAATCCTTGACTCCAAGGAGCATTCCAGCTTCACCCTCTCCAGGACAAACCTGTTTGTTCTCCTAGAAGTCCATAGTATAGTCAACACTCTTCTCCAGCACTACAACTCAAAGGCATTAATTCTCTATCATCCCTAGTCACTGTCCAGCTCTCTGATGCATAACACACAATTGCAAAGACTATAACCCGGATCAGGCACATCTTAGTTTCCAGCCTGATGTCATTGCTCTTCAGTACTCTTGAAAGGTTCCTGACAGCTGACTTTCCCGATGCAATTCGTGTCTTGATTTCCTGGCTGTTGGTACCAAGAGTGTTGACTGTGGAGCCAAGCAAACTAAAACTGTTAACTATCTCAATCTCTTCACCTCAAGTAACGTAGAGTATTTAAAATTTTACTTGCTGTAATGAACTAATGAAATTGGTAAAATGAGAGACAATTGTCTGAAAATAACTCCAAGTTTATGATGCATATAAATAAAGAGAGCAAAGTCAGGAGAGGCAATTTATCTCTTTTGTGTGATTATTTGCATAACTGACCAGTGAGATAAAAGGAGAAGGAAGCCATAGTGGTCAGGAATTTCAAGTCAGTGTCAGGATCTTCCATGCCCAGTGTTAATAAGAAGGATTCTGGGGCTTCGTCTGACATACTTTGGACATGTTGTAAGGAGGGACAGGTCCTTGGAGAGGGACATCATGCTTGGGAGAGTGGAGGGACAGCACAGGAGGGGAAGACCCTCTATGAGGTAGATTGATTCAGTGACTGGGGTAATCAGGATGGGTGTGTCAGAGGCAGTGCGATTGGCACAGGATAGAGAAGGGTTTAGGGCTGTTGTACACAGGGTCGCTATAAGTTGCAAGTGACTCGACGGCACATAACAATAACAACAGTTGTTCATAAGGTTGCTATGAGTTGTATTCAACTTGACAGCATCTAACACCAATAAACAACTCTAGTTACAACATAAAGAGTACATTTTTTATTTTCACATTGGACTGTCCCAGAATGTTGAAGATGTATTTGCTGGTTGGAAAAAAGGGACAGGTAGGTTGAATTTGTTATATTTTAGTTTTCTTATAGTTTATATTTCCTGATGTTTATAGAATGATTCTATCTGTTCATCATTATTCAATGGTAAAAATGCAAATAGAATCTAAGAGTTTCATTTATGGGTTATGTACTGGAAAGGTGAACATGGCTCCTTGGTAATTACCGAAGATAACTCCTCACATGCTTGCTAGCGGCTGCCCGAGTCTTCCTCCTCCATCAGCTTGAATCCCTAGCTCATCTGGGGAGAAAGGAATGCTGGATAACTGGAGAGTCTCATTAAGACTTGGCACTTTCTTGGAAAGAGTTGGAAGAAAAAGATAAAAGAATTCTATTTGACCGCTTCCTCAGGCACCCTCCCTGGCTTCCCTCAAAGCTGTTATTTGCACCTGGCCATTTTGCAGGGTGTTTATAGGGTATGCTAACAAAACTGAGCTGTTTTCACTGCACTGCAATTTCTCACCTAGGCAAGGCTCCTTGTATTTATTTTAGAGGTACATATAATCTTAAAGGAGCAATAAAAAATTGTATTGTTTATGTATCAAGGGACAGTAACTTAAAAATAATTCTTTTCTGTCAAATTTAGAAGTAAAAAATAATCTTACTAAAATCTACCATGGTGTCTGTACATGTTCTTGTGTAACTTAGGACCCCATGAGTGACTTTTCTCCACACTTCTCACCTGTGTCTTCCATAAGAAATACTAATGTGACTACAGGTATTGTCTACGCAAAAGATTCCATCATTTTCCTCGTGGATTTACATTTAAAGACAATATCTGTCTGTATTATAACTGTAGTCAAAATGTCATCTGAGAACTGTCCACAAGAAGACTGACTGTAGGAAGGCAGGACAGATAATTGAAGAGTAAACAGGATGGTTACAAGAATTTTGAAAAAGCAAAAGGTGTATTCTCTTGTAATTAAAATAATGAAGCGATGGTAGCATTGCACATAACATATTGGACTGAGAATCAAAAGGTCAGGAGTTCAACTCCTCCAGCTGCTCCTCCAGAGAAAGATGAACAAGTTGCCTCCTCTGAAGATTTACAGCCTCAGAAGCCAAATAGTTGCTGTGACGGGAATCAGCTTGCTAGCGGGGGGGTAACATGAGTGTGAGAAATCTGTTAGCTTGTAGAAAATACAGCCAGTGGGGGGGGCGGGGCGTGTAAGAAATTTTAACTAAATAGATTTCTTTACTAACTGTTTTAGATATTAACTTAAGAAAATCATCCAATAGAAAAATGGGCACAGGATATGAACAGACACCTCACCGAAGAAGACATTCAGATGGCCAACAAGCACATGAAGAAATGTTCAAAGTCCCTAGCTCTAAGAGAGATGCAAATCAAAACAACTATGAGATATCATCTCACCCCAGTCAGAATAGCAAAATATAACAGAACAGCAAGCAACAAATGCT
>NW_006399754.1:7881189-7974831 GCF_000299155.1 Elephantulus edwardii | reverse complement strand
ACCTTGATAGGTGAATTGGCTTTAAGAAGAATATAGCAATATGTTATTGGAGAAATCCCTGGAGGGGTCAGGCAGCAAGTCTTCTGGTTTATCATCCGAGGAAGTTGAGTTAACATTATATCCATCAAAACAGGACACTAGAAAGGGACGAGGTGGCACTGACTACAAGAGACACCAAGAACACTAGCATGAGACACTCGGTCAGTCTGCATGTGGCTATGTTTTCACTGAGGTGCGAGAACACTCTGCAGTGACCTCAGTGCATCGTTGCATCCTGTGTCTGAGGTTCTGTGTGAAGCACTTAGGAAAAACTGCTCAGAGACAGACAGCCAGGCTGCCCTCGTGGAGCTCAGAACTCTCGTGGATTTACAAAACTCCAACTCATGACACCCCAAGTGCCTCGGAGTAGCACTCTGCATCATGGAATTTTCAGTGATTAATTTTTAAGGGGAAGATGTCCAGGATTTTCTTACATGACACCTCTGAATGTATTTGAACCTCCAATCTGTTGGTTTCCAGTCAAATGTGTTAACCATTTGCACCACCCAGGACGCCATAGCTACATTGCCAAGTGTGAAATTATCTTTGCCTAGAATAGAGTAGTATGCAAATAAACACTTCAAACTGCTATTAAAAATAAAAAAGAAATCTAAACATAATCCCAATTGTACAGTACAAACTAAGTAATTATGGTGAGGAAAAAAAACCTCAATAATGAAAAATTATCCTATAAATTAACAGCATTTGATACTTGGTATAATTAATGCAGGTGATTCTCGATTTTTCCTGTCCAGATAATCATGTGGAGTTTTAAACTGTCAAAAATACTTCATACCACCAGCTTTGCAATACTATGTTGAACTGGTAACTGTGGGAGAAATGTGGAATATGCAAGTAGACATTGCCTCTTTCTATTTTAAGGAATAAGATGTTAAAGATTCCTGATGTCTAAGTTATTTTAAAATCCTCTTGGAAGAAAATAACTATCAAGATAATCTTAAAACATTTAAAAAGACCCCAAAATTGGAGAACTTACACCTCACAATTTTAAAAGTACAAAGTCATAGTAATCAAAAGTTTGGCATTGACAGAGGATAGTTTCCTAGACCAATACATTAGAACTCAAAAGTCCAGAAAGAAACTCATACATGTAAGTTGTTGTTGAGAAGACTGTTAACTTCTAGAAGATATGGCCAGTGAGAAAATAGAGACATTTTAGCTAAATAGCTTTATATACTCTCTATCTTAGTAAATAGCTACTGTTGGGTTGACTCTTACTCATTGGATCATGTTGACCCAAGCAAGATTAAGTAACTGAAGATTTCAGTCTTTTCTCCATCTATTATGATGCTGTCTATTGGCCCAATGGAGAGGATTTGTGTTTTCTCAGTGTTGAGATGTAATCTGTATTTCAGACATTAGTCTTTGATCCTATACAGCAAGTGCCTCAAGTTCTCCTTGCTTTCAGCAAACAAGGTTGTGTCATCTGCATTAACAATGGTTGTTAGTGTTTCTTCTTCCAATCCTGATGTAACATTCATCTGTCATTCAGTCCAGCTTCTCTAATGTTTTGCCCAGCCTCCAGATTGAATAGGTGTGGAGAAAGTATACTGCCCTGATGCACAACTTTTCCATTGTTAAACCATGCATTCCCTTGTTCTGTTCGGACAACAGCTTCTTGGTCTAGGTATAGTTTTTGTATAGACATAACTAAGTGTTCTGGAATTTCCATTCTTCTCAATGTTAGCCATATTTGTTTTGAACCACATGGTCAAAAGACCTTGAGTAGTCTTTAAAGCACAAATAAACTTTCTTCTAATATTTTCGTCTTTCAGCCAAGACCCATCAGTCCTTAGCAATGATAGCCCTCATTCCATGGCCTCTTCTGAATCCAGCTTGAACTTTTGGCAGTTCCTTGTTAATGCATTGTTGTAGTCACTTTTCTTGCATGTGATATTAATATTTATCCATAATTTCCACATCCTGTTGGATCACACTTCTTCAGAATGGGAATGGATACAAATCTTTTCCAGTCAGTTGGCCAGGTCTTCCAAATTTCCTGGCAAAAACTGGTGAACACTCCAAGACTGCATCACGTGTCAGTTGTGTTCTTGTGTGGTGAACTCTATGCTGGGTTCTGTGTGAACATTCAACGATGAGCAGCACGGACCCCTTGCCAGGAAGTGACTGGAAATGAGGCCAGGCACTGACAGTGAGGTCACCCAGAAAACAACTCGTTCACGTTCTGTATTATACTTGTGCTGACTCAGGCTGTGCAGCTTGTCTAAATCTTTTTAGCTAGCTCAAAGAACTGATGAGACAGAAGTTCCAAAAGAAGGAAACTACCCAAATAAGAGGAACAATGGGAGTAAACAATTGCCCAAACTCAATGAAAAGGTCAAGTGACTGGATCTTCAAAGCACACTGACAAACATGGCTGTAAAACCCTGTAACAAAGTTTGGGGCGATAGGGGCTCAGGTTGACTTAGTAAATGATTAGAACATTATGCGGTTACTCAGGTGTTTACTGTTTGTGTGTTTGTTGGCCTACTCAATGTCTCCAGCAGTGAGTTGTCTTTTCATGCCCTCTGCCTACTTACAGTGACAGAGGGGTAAGGACTTATTGGAGAACAAGAATTATCATAAGAGGATCTTTGACAAAGCCAGAAAGAAGGATACTTCATCATAGGATTCTTTTAGTTCTTTGCAATGGCAGCAGTTCTAGCTAACAAGTCCAGAGGAGGATGTCAGAGATCTAGACGAGTGTGTGGAGGCTGGTGTAAACTGGTGGTATTTAGGCCAAAGAGGGAAAGGATTTTCAAGAGGTTCAGAGGAACACTCAGCTTCTAAGAGACACTGGCTGAAGGGTAACAAATATGCTAGCACATCTTTATCCTAACTTCTCTTCCTTCCTTCTCGTCCTTCTCATGGACTGGAAGAGCATAGCAACCTTTGACGAAGACTTCGAGGGCAATATAATAGGTTAATGCACCCAACTGCTAACTTAAAGGTCAGCAGTTTGAGTCCACCCAGAGTTGCTTTGGAAGGAAGGGTTGAAAGTTGAGCCATTGAAAACCCTAGTTAGCACACAGCGCTGCTCTGTGGGGGAGCGATGAGTCAGTCAGAATTGGATGGAGGCCAGCTGGCAAAAAGCAAATGATAATGGACAGAGTCAAAAAGGCAGAAAATTGGAAAGATACAGAAAATGCATAGAAGGTTTTACCTGCCGTAGGGAATAAGAAGGAGCCTGGTACTACTGAGGTTCAAGAACTTGGCTGCTAATTGAAAGGTTGATTGTTCAAACCATGGGGAAAAGATCCGGCAGTTCGGCTTCTACAATGATTCAGAGTCAGAACCGACTTACAGCTGACCTTCCTTTCTCTGGGTTTGCAAGGCTGGGAATTTTACCTGAGAGGAGAAAGCCCATCTTTTCCCCAAGGATCGCTCGTGGATGCAAACCTCCAGAGAGGTATGGCCTTTGGGTGTGCCCCACAGCTCCCTACAGACCACACAGCCCGAGCTCCCTTCCAGAAAGATTACAGCCTTGGAAACGCTATGGGGCAGCTCTGCTCTGTCCTGCAGAATCATTGTGACTTGGAATCTCGAGGTCAGCAGGAGAAGAGGTAGAACACAGTAAGTTTCCTGGCGTCAGGGCTACCCTGACTGCCTCCAGGGAACAGACATTTTCAAATCTATTCCTTTGGTTAAAACATTAATTGGAGCCCCCTCTAGCTTAGAGATTTCACTACCTGCTAATTACATTAGAATGTTAGAGGCATTACAAGATTTTTTTTTTTAAAAAAAGCTTTTAAATCTTTAATCCATAATTCTTTTCAACAAGCTGCCATATTAGTTCAAATTCCTTTATCAGTTTTAGAAAATTGCTCCAAACATATATAATAAATATATAAAAATATCTCTGTTATTTATTTTATAGAAACATGAGCTGCTTGGATTAGGTAAAATGCTTTTTGTGCCCACTTAAGGATAAAAATTAATCATCTAGTCTCCAGGCAGAAAAAAACCATTTGTATAAACGAACATTTAAACATCCTGATAACTTGGTTATATAAGTTAATGCAATGAAAATGATTGTTTATATTATAAACTAGATCATATTATGACTCTCTTAGTTATGTTATCACCAAAAGCCACCTTCCAGGGGGCAAAGCAAGTTTAAAATAGCCACACTCAAAAGGTTATAACTTTTAAAAAATAACAATAGTATTTGTCATACTTTCTCATTTTCTCCAGTAATCACATTTTTTAACTAAGTCTTAAATGTTCAATTTTGGGAAGTAGGAGAAAGCTGGGCTTCCTTAAGTCTTCAGAAATATAGGCATTTTTTTAATTTAGCTATTAAGTATTTCATTTCTAACTAGATTAAATATTTCTTCCCCCCCTTTAGTCCTTGAGCTTTTGTGATGACATTATGTTTTTGCCCTTAATTTGGAGCAGCCCTTTTGGACTTTTCCAACCTAGGAACACTTTTCAGCTTAAAATATTGTTTTAAAGACCTTTGGTTTGGGTTCTAGCTATAGAACTGGGGGAGATTTTAAAAATTTACTAATTAATAAATCATTAATCATTAATGTTATTCAACATTTGTTAATTCATGTAACTATTATGACAGTAATACACCTGAAAGCATTGTGATGGATGGTGAAGAGATTGTAAACAGCTTTAGTTTGCTTGGCTCCACAATCAACACTCTTGGTACCAGGAGCCAGGAAATTAAAAGACTTATTGTGTTGGGAAAGTCTGCTGTCAGAGTCCTTTCCAAAGTACTGAAGAACAATAATGTCAGTCTGGAGACTAAGGTGTGCCTGATACAGGCTATGGTCTTTGCAATCACTTGCTATGTATCAGGCAGCTGGCCAATTACTAGGGAGGATAGGAGGAGAATTGATGCCTTTGAGCTGTGGTGCTGGAGAAGAGTATTGACTATACCATGGACTGCTAAGAGAACAAACAGGTTTGTCCTACAGAGGATGAAACCAGGCTGCTCCTTGGAAGTAAGGATTCTGAAGCTATGTCTGACCTACTCTGGACCAGTTGCAAGGAGGGACCACTCCTTGGAGAGGGCCATCATGCTTGAAAGGGTGGAGGGACAGCACAAGAGAGGAAGACTCTCAATGAGATGGATTGATTCAGTGACTGGGCTAATGGGGGTGGGTGTGTCAGAAACAATAATATTGACAAAGGATAGAGCAGGGTTTAGGCCTGTTGTACATAGGGTTGCTATGAGTCGCAAGCAACTCAACGGCACATAACAATAACAACAAGAATACACCTGTGGTATAATGGCATGATACTGTGCCTTCACCCTATGATTCTAAATGTTTATAGGAAAAATCTTGAAAAGAGGGACATTGCAATCTGTGTCTAGAGACCTCTGTAATGAGTATCTTCTTCATGGAAGACAGTTGCCTTTCCATATCAGATTCTGCATTCATGGTGTCGTGGTGTTGTTGCTTGGTCAGCTGCCCTACAGTAAGCACAGTGGCCCTATGACCAAAAGCAGGAGAAGCTGTCTGGCCCTGCCCTTCCATTTTAATCTGGGCATGAATTAGTCCATCCATTGTGGTCTGTAGGATTATTGACTCCTTTCCGGAATTGAATTGCCAGACCTTTCTTCCTTGTCCCTCTTACTCCAGAAGCTCTTCTTGTGGTCTGTTCAGCATCAAGGCAGCACAAGCTTCCATTGACACGCAGATGACAGCTCCCGTGTAGTAGACTCAAGTGCTCCTTCTTCATTATTTGTGTCCCCACCTATGCTATTTAGGCTAAAGAGCCAACCAAAAAGGTAAATGATTTGAATTCTTCAGCTGCTTCTTGGGAGAAAAAGGGGCAATCTCCTCTTGTGCAATTTATTTATAGTCTCTAGAAACTCCCTGGAGGGTCAGCTATGAGTCATTTCTGACTAAAGGCCACATAACAAGAACAACATACTAAGACATCCCAACCTCACTTCTTTTTCTCATTAATGAGGAATTCTGCTTCAATTTTATGCTTTCAAAAACTCACCGTCGTTGACTCGAAACTAACTCATAGCCCATGTTCCATTAAGTTTGAAGGCTGTCAATCAAATGAGAGGAGATTGCCCATCTTTCTCAAAAGAAGGTACTAATGAGTTCGAGCCTCCAGAGAGATGTGGTCTTTGGGTCAGCAGTGTGGCTCCCATTGGACGAGGCTACCAGAGCCCGCTTGACTTCATACTATATTTCCTTATTTGCAACTGGAACTTACTAATACGTGTTAGATGTGTTAACATCATCTCAGCCTTGAAGCAATCCTTGCCTTCCAATTAGAAATGTGCTCCTTCATTTAGCAATCATGTGACTGAATTTAAATGGATAGAGACCTATGAAAACAACAGTAATGCCTGCGTTTGAAGGTGAAGTTCATTCAAAGAAGCAATTTCCTGCTCTCTTTGATGGTACTCTCTGATTATATTAAAGAAAGGGATAACCACTCCTTTGCCATCCTTAGCTTGCTTTCTTAGTGGGAAAAAAATCATGTATCAAAATAATAATTACTTGACACCACAGCAGGAAATTACAGCTAGAGATTTTTTTAAATGCTTACTCGAAAACTACATAGAGCAACTTAAATAGTTGTTGGAAAACCACTTAAAATTGGATGGTGAAGAATCCAAAAATGCACTGGTTTAGGCTAACACGAGAGCTGTGTCTCTATAGTGGTTGAATTCACCAGCAGCTCCAAAAGAGAAAAATGAGCACTCTCCTTTCGTGCAGTTTACAGCTTCAGAAACTCAGTGGAGGAGTTGGTTCCAATTCCATGACAATGAGTTTGAGAGATTTGGGTGTGTCTTTTTGTTGTTGTTATTAAGTTGGGAGTAAACAGTTGTCATCAGTGGATTCTGAGTAAACAGTTGTCATCAGTGGATTCTGCCTCACAGCAATAGTCTGTGTGTCAGGGTCGTTGGGGGGGGGGTGTTGTTGTTGTTAAGTACCCACGTTGAGTCGTAGGCGACTCATAGCGACCCTATGAACGAAAGTCCTCAACACTTGCGTGCATGACTTTCATCCTTTCTCCAGGTTCATAGGGTTTCTGGAGGCAAGATATTTATGGAAGTAGATGCCACTTCTGCTTCCAAGAGGGTGGTATTATGTGCCATCAAATCTATTTCAATCCTGTGAACAACAGACCTGAGCCCTGTGCTTTCATGCCCTGTCCTCATCGTCTCAGCCATGATGAGCCATTTCTGCAGCCACTCTGTCAGTCCATCTGTTTGAGGGTCTTGCTCTCCTTCACTGATCCTTTGCCTTTCCAAGGAAAAGCCTCTCCAAACAATATGCCCAAAGTGTATGAGGTGAAGCCTCCCCATGTTTGCCTCTAAGCAACACTCTGGCTACACTTTCTCCAAGACGTATATATTTGTTCTTTTGGCAGTCTATGGGCTATTCAGTACTCTTCTCTAACATCACAACTCAAAGGCATCGACTCTTCTACTCCCGTCTTTATTCCATTGTCCAGCTCTCAGATGCATAGCAAGACCATGGTTCACATCAGGCGCACCTTAGTTTTTAAACTGGCACTATTGTTCTTCAGGACGTTGGAGAGGTGCCTGAGCAGACTTTCCCAGTGCAATATGCCTCCTGATCTCCTGACTGCTGGTACGAAGGGTTTGGTTGTAGATCCAAGATAAAATCGTTGACAATCTCTATCTTTTCTCCAGCTGTCATGATGTTGCCTGTTGGTCCTGAGGTGAGGATTTTTTAATGTCAAAATATAATCCATATTAAAGGATATAGTCTTTGATCTTCTGCACCAAGCACCTCAAATCCTCCTTGCTTTCAGCAAGAAAGGTGTGTCATCTGCATAATACAAGTTGTTGATGAGTCTCCAATCCTGATGCCACATTCTTATTCATGTTGTTGTTGTTGTATACTGTTGAATCAGAACTGACACATAACTGACATTCCAGTAGGTTTTCAGATGCAGTAAATCACATGGGAGGCGACTGCCCATCTTTCTCCTGTGGAGCAGCTTGAGGGTTTGAACTGCATACCTTTGAGTTGGCAGCATAGCTCCTTACCACGAGGCTACCAGAGCTCTATTCTTCATACAGAAACTTCTCGAATTATTTGCTTGGCACACAGATTGAGTAGGTGTGGAGAAAAATTACAGCTCTGACCCTTTTCTTTTTTTTTTCCTGACCCTTTTCTTGATTTTAAACCATGCTGTGTTCCTTGCTCCGTTCAGTCCACAATTCTTGATCTAAGAATAAATATCACATATACATAGTAAAGTGTTCTGGAATTTCCATTCTTCTCAATGTTAGCCATAATTTGTTTTGATCCACATAGTCAAATGCCTTCGCATAGTCAATAAAACAAGAATAGTCATTTTTCTGGTATTTGCTGCTTTCAGCCAGGATCCATCTGACATCAGCAATGACATCTGTGGCACCACAACCTCTTCTAAACCTGGCTCAAACTTCTGCCAGTTCTCTATCAATGTAGCTGTTTTTATATGATCTTCATCAGTATTTTTGTCTGTGATGTTAATGACATTGTCCAATAATGTCCACATTCTGATAGATCCCCTTACTTGGGAATGGGAACAAATATGAATCTTCCAATCAGTTATGCAGCTGTCTTCCAAATTTCCTCCACAGATGAGCATGTCCATGGCTGTACCTATTAGTTGTAACACGTCAGTTGGTATATCATCGTTTCCTGGGGCCTTACTTTTTGCATGCCTTCAGTGCAACTTGAACTTCTTCCTTCATCACTATTGTTCAGTTATCATCAGCAACTTCTTGCAATATTTCAGTGTAGACCAATTATTTTTGGTGTAGTGACTCTGTGTTTCTGCTGCATCTTTTGAGGCTTCCTGGATCGTTCAAGATTTTTCCCAAAGCATCTCTCAGTATTGCAGCTCAAGGTTTGAATTTGCTTTTCGGTTCCTTGAACTCGAGATAGAACTGTGCAAGTAGGGTTTTCAGTGTTGAGTTTTCAGAGAAGCCATGGTTTCTTTCTAGGCTCTTCTGGGTGGGCTTGAACCCTTGCACTTTCAGTTAACAACCAAGTTGGTTAACCATTTACATTCCTCAGAAACTCCTAGTCAAGTATATCAAGCCTAAAACTAAACCAGGTGCCGTTGAAGCGATTGCCACTCATGATGACAGATTCTGAATCACAGTACCTGGTGTATGTCAGAGTAAAACCGCACTGTGGAGGGATTCCATGCGTGTGAGTTTTTAAAAGCAGATCATTGGGCATCTTCCCAAGCACCTCTGGATGGACTTGAACCTCTACCCTTTTGGTTGACCACAAAACACATTCATATTTGCACCATCCAGGGAGTCTCTCTGGGTCACAGGTGTTGCTAGGTGCCATTGATTCATCTATGAATCATCACAATCCTTGTGATTGAAACCTTGCCCTGTCTTGTGAAAACTTGTGTCATTCTCAATAAATGGTGGCTTTTAGAACAAGCTTGGAAGCTGTGGTTCTGTTATGTGACATACTGATCCAGGTAGTGAGACTATGAGGGGGCAGGAAGTGAGGGTTTCTCCATTTCCCATCATTCACTGCCTCCCTATCTGAAAAGCTGCCCTTACTCCATTTCCAAGAGATAAGATTAGGATTAGGGGTGTAAGATTTCCCTCGCCTTCCAGAAAGTGTGGGTGTGAAAACAGGAGTCCTTGCCCCTCTGGGAGCAGGGTGGAGGGGGAGTAATGGAAGAACATGACATGGGGACAGGAAAGCAACCTGGCCCTGTAGCTGTGCACATCCTGCCCACCCCGCCCCCAAACCCTCACTACAACATGCGACAGCTCCATTTATTTACTCAGTCAAGCTTGTCTGCCTCGGAGGGCTCTTAATGGTACAAGATAGTTGAAACCTTGAAGAATAATTTTTAACCAGAGAGTAACCTATTTGTAAGGCCCATTTTCGCAAGTGGTTTTAGCTGGCCTCTCTGTTTGTGGTCATGGGAAAAGACAAAATGGTTTAAGCCTCAAAGAAGACCGCCCAGAAAAGCAACTGGGACACTGATACCGGAAGGGGGCTTTTTTTGAAAGCCCATGTGTTATTGTATTCATGGGCATCCTTGTATTAATAATTGGCGTCCTTGTATTAATTGGCATCTTATTGGAACTGCTCAGTAGCCAGGGCGAAGATAAAAGTGCTTTCTTTTGTTTTAAGATTTTTGTCTTACTTCAACATAGGAAACTTTATTGACAATCTACAATGAAATGATTCCCTGTCTTTCAATCATCCTTTCCCCTAAATGTCCATCTAAGACAGTATATTCTGTCTATTGGTAAGGGAGCCCTGGTGGCATGGCTGACAGGGAGTTGACAAAGATTATGTCTCTGTGGCCGTTGGAGTTCACCAGCAGCTCCTTGGGGAAAAGATGGGCAGTCTCTTCCTGGGTGACTTTCAGCCTCAGAAACCCAGTAGATGACCAGCTGTGAGTCAATTCTGACTCAATAGGAATGAAAGAGAGACCTATTGTCAGGCATGCAACATTTATTATAAAGAGCGTTTTGTTGATAGAAGAAATTAACCCATAGACGCATGAGTAATCTTCACCTGTAAGAAAGACACAGCAAAGAATAACACTATCTTCTTGATTTTAGTAAATAATAGGTATAATCATAAAAATAAATCCATATTGATGTCAACAACAAACACCTTTACTTTCAATGGAAATACTATTGACTGAAATATAATATTAGCTGCTTAAACTAGAAGACCTACAGATACAGAATTCACATATGAAGTGCTTGAAGGGACATAAAAAATATATCAATCCTTGAGATACAATACTGAGGGATTCTATGTGCAAGATATTGTTTTCTTGACTTTAATCGTTATAGAAGCAGATCTCCAGGTCTGTATTCTAGGGAGTCGTTGGTAGATTTGAACCACCAATCTTTGGTTGTCAGCCAAGCATAAACTTCTTCTGCCACTAGGGTTCATTGTAGTGAACTAATGCACACTATTCTTAACTATAACTTGAAAGCTGGAACTAATAGTAAATTGAAAGTGATGCTCAAAATTATTCCCCAAAATGAGTTGTTATTAGAAAAAGGAAACATCTTACTGCAATCTCAGAGGTGCACGGTTCAAATCCACCAGATGTTCTGCTGGAGAAGGAGGAACAATCTCCTCTTGTACCAGTCAGATCTGATTTGACGGTACACACACACACACAAAAGAATAACATTTTTTTGAAAAAAAGGAAACATCTTATGTCAATACTTACTATACAATAATAGTGAGGAAGTAAAATACTCAAACTCCTTGTGGTTGTGTTGGAACTGACTCAGCGTTAACCCTCTAGTGGGTTTTCAGAGACTATAAACTACACAGGAGAAGACTGCTCATTTTTCTCCCATGGAGCTGCTGCTGCGTTCAAACCACCAGCAAGACCTTTAGATTAACAGCGCAGTTCCCTAGGGACTATGCCAGCAGATCTAAATATTATAATTGAGTGGAGGCCCCGGAAAATGTACCATGTTTCTGAACTAGCGGATAGTTTTGTGTGATTTGGTGAGACCATGGGGAAAGAGGCTGAGAGGTAAGAAGATGACAAATCAAGAAATATGCTCTGTCATTTTAAGGTTCTGAACTATATCGTCAAATCCATAGGGAGCTAATGAAAATTTTTCACATTGAGATGATGTGATTTAAGTTGGCATTTTAAGAAGATTATGGGGCGATTACTGGGGACTCAAACCCCAACCTCTTTATTAGCAGCAAGAACATTAACTGTTTGCCCCACCTAGACTCCCAGACTTAGGATAAACCTCCAAACCCACTGCCATCAGACCAACCCCAATTCATGTCAATCAGCTATTCTGTTTCCAGCGAGCTCTGGTGGCCTAGGGTAAGAAGCTATGCTGCGGTCCCAGAGGCATGTGGTTCAATTCCACCAGCTGAATAAGGATGGACCATTTCCTCCCGGGTGATTTACTGCCTCTGAAAACCCACTGGGGGTGGGGGGCCGGTCAGCTTTGAATTGGTTCTGACTTGACGGCACCTAACAACTAGACTTCCAGGGTTGCAAATCTTTACAGAAGAATGTTCCACTTTATCCTTGGAGCAGCTGGTGAATCCATACTAAAGGGTGGCAGTGCAACCCTCTACAGACTGTGCCACCTGAATGCCTGAAATGACCTGGAAAGGGGGCAGTGATTACAGAGATGACTAGGACCTTGAAGCTGATGAGTGTAGAGGCAAATGAATGAGTGAAGGTGTTAGGACTCTTGTTCATGGCCTACCTTTGCAGATAAGAAGAAAGTATCTACAATGGGAAACACAAGAAGTAGATTTACGGGCGGGGGAAGAGTATGAGCTCATTTTGCACATAACACCTTACAGGTACCTGTGAGGCTGGACAAGTGTACACAAAAATAACTCTACTCTGTTGTTCTAGAGCTTAGGAAAATCATTCCAATAAGCTACAGATTTTCTCTCTCACTTACACACTCTGTCTCTCTCACTACTATTGAGTCAAAACAGCTCATAGATGACCCTCCCACAGATATTCAGAGGCTGTACATCCCATGGGAGAAAATTGTCCAGAGCAATTTGTTGTTATTGTTGTGTGCCATCGAGTTGCCTGTGACTCATAGTGACCGTATGTACAACAGCCCTAAACTCTGCCGTCTCCTGTACCAATCTCACCATCTCCAACACACCTGCCCCCATTATTACCCCAGTCACTGAATCAATCCGTCTCATCAAGGGTCTTCCTCTCCTGTGCTGTCCCTCCACCCTCTCAAGCATGGCGTCCCTCTCCAAGGACTGGTCCCTCCTTGCAACATGTTTAAAGTATGTCAGATGAAGCTTCAAAATCTTTGCCTCCAAGGAGCAGCCCAGCTTCACCCTCTCCTGGACAAACCTGTTTATTTACCTAACAGTCCATGGTATATCCAATACTCTTCTCCAACCCCACGGCTCAAAGGCATCGATTCTCCTTCTAACATTCTGAGTCATTGTCTAGCTCTCCGATGCATAGCAAGTGATTGCAAAGACCATGGCATATATCAGGCACATCTTATTCTCCAGAGTGACAGCTTTGCACTTCAGCACTTTAGAGAGGTCTTTAACCTCAGACTTTCCCATCGCAATACATCTTTTCATTTTAGGGGGTTCAGACTACCTGTGTTTGGGTTGGAAGTGCACCTTCCTAGCCAGTAGGCCAATTACTGATTTATTGACCACTGGTTTTTCAATCAATAGCTCTGGTGGAGTAGTCCATAGGGAGTTTCACTACAGGGAGTTAAGCTACAGCCCACGCCTCTTTGGTGGTTCAAATCTTCCTGGGGCTTCACGAGTTACAGCCTCCAAAAACACACTGGAGGGCCAGTAATGAGGCAATTCCAACTCTACGTCAATGAGAATTAAATGAATACTTATGAGCATTATTGATTTCTTGACATACAAATAAATGCTTCACAAATTCCAACCATACTCTCAATTCTGAATTACAGTAATCTAATCTCTGATAGCCTTGTTGTTGTTGTGTACCACCAAGTCGGAGCCAATCCATAGCTGACCCTCCAGTGAGTTTTCAGAGGCAACAAATCATATGGGAGGAGACTGCTCATCTTTCTCTCACAGAGCAACTGGTGGATTTGAACTCTTTGCATTTGAGTTGGCAGCTAAACGCCTTACCACTAGGCCGCCAGCCTACTCTGTAGAAATTTGCACTGCTGATCCAGAATGAAAATAAATTAAGAGTGATTTTACTCATGTACATTATCCAGTGGAGCCTTGGCAATGCCTACACCATGAGCCTCTGTAGCCACTCAAATGAATTTGGAAAGACTTGGAGCTCCGGTGGCCTGGTGGTGAGAAGCTGTACTGTGATTGCAAAGGCATGTGGTTGGAATCCACCCGCTGCTCCACAGGAGAAGGACGGATAATCTTCTCCTGTAAGATTAACTGCCCCTGAAAACCCACTGGAGGGTCAGCTATAGGTCGGAACTGACTTGACGGCACGCAACAGCAACATCTGTAGCCAATAGATGCCTCTAATGATTATGTTGTTTTCTGTGCTTTTACATCTTTGCAAGAACAAAGAGGCAGAGAGAAGGACGGGAGCCTATTTGTAGTTAAGGTGTAGGTTTTGATTTGTTGTATGTGGAGGTCTCGCTATGTATCAGAGTTGACCCAACACCACTGGACAACCAGCGACCATATTCACAATCATTCTGCATTATCTAACACTGTGAGATAAATCGACCGGTCTGTATTCTGGGTTTTTTGTTTCCATACAACACCTTTATGGTAATTAATTTGGTTGCATGCTATTGGCCTGTGGGCATCAATAAATATTGATGACAGTTAAAATTTTAATTGCCAGTAGAAATACAATTGTCTCTAGTCATGTTAAAAATAAATGTGTTTGCATAGGCTATGTTTCAGGAAACTTCTACTCATGGCTGCCGTTCAGAAGCTGCCCCGTGCTTAGTGGCCTGACTTACATCTCCTTAACCCCTTTCGGCCCTAATAGTGACGAGGGAGGCAGTTTCTTTAGAAGGTGAAGAGTCTTAGTCTTCAGCCATGCATCCTTCTATGTCCTTTTAAGACACACACATACACACACACAGAGTTATCTATACTTTAGGGAACACTGGTGGTCTAATGGCAAAAAGCTGCACTGCAATCCTGAAGGCATGTGGTTCAAATCCACCAGCTGCTTCACAGAAGAAGGATGGACAGTGTCATTATCTGTGTCATTATCTACCTCTGAAAACCTTCCAGGTCAGCTGTGGGTCAGTTCTGACTTGAAAGTACACAACAACAATCTTTTGCTTTAGATCCACTTTCTCCAAACCCTTAATCCTAAAATGTTTCTGGCCCTAAATTACAAAGGGGACAAGAAACTGAAGCAGAGAGTTTCAAGTACCTGACGTCCCACAGCACTGGTGTTCCCACCTCCTCTATCTAACTCTAAATCACACGCCTCTTGAGGCTTGTTATTGTCAGGGGTCACTGAGTGGATTCTGACTCCTAGCAGCCTTGTCTACGATAGATGATGGATCCTTGCCCAATCCTGTGTCCTCCTCGGTGTCTATGGCGTGTCTGCCCATTGCTGCAGTCACTGCATCAGTCCATCTCATTGAGAGTCTTCCTCTCTGTGCCTGACCCACTCTCTTCCAAGAGTGATGTCCTCCTCCAGGACTGGCATCTCCTGACAAAATGCCCAGAAGAGACAGTGGGACTCCAGCCTGACCTAGCACGAGGAGGAGCCGTGGGGAAAGCAGTGTTAGGCACTAAGAATGAGAGGGACAGGGGTAAAGACGCAGAGAAGCCTGTGTTCCTTATCACATTTTAAGCACATGGCAGAAATTGTTTGACCACTGAGTGACAAACAAGCAGAGGTGCTCCGCACTGAGGACCTTCTGCTCTGCGTTCCTGGAGTGAGTCACTGAATCACCACAAGTTTAGAGCTCAATATATTTTTTTTTCTGAAAAAAGCAATTTTCTGGAAGAATTGAGGCCAGCTCCTAAGTGTGTCCAGTGCAATACGTGGTCTCAAGCTAGTCATGTCAGAAATAAATGAAGCTATTGGCAGTACTTGGACTTTGCCTTGTTCCAAGGAAACATCACATTGAACATCTGGATTGAAGAGCTAAAACTAGGGCTTCCAGCAGTTTCGTTCTGGTTTGACACATCTGCTGAGAGGTTGCATTTCCACACACCTGAATGAGAAGCTGCATTTTCACCAGACCCCAAGTGACACGTGTCCACGTCTGTAAGGATTTGGAAGAACCAGCCGGGTGCCTGGTTGGACCTTAGATTTCGATTAAGGCTATGAGAGTGGAAATGCAAATTCTCAGCAGGGCTTGGAACCCGGAATGACCAGCTTCTCAGGCTTGGTTATAAACAGCCGCTCTCTTAATAGACTTACTACCCACTCTTTCCCATTTTATAAGGATGTTTTCATTGCAGAGCCCAAGTTGAAACAGCTGTGTTCAAGGGGCCTGGGAGGTAATCCTTAGGCGCTCGTTGCTGGAGGCATGTGCCTTTATGAGGCTGAGAATGAGGATCATTCAGCCAGGGCAGTAATGGAATCATGGTGGGTGGGAGTCTGCCTGTACAAGCCTTTGACTGAAATCGTACCCCTTTGTCAGGAGACAGCGGGGGGTGCTGAGACTTTATTGTTGTTGCTCTTCTGATGAATATTGACACAAATAAACCATATAAGGGCTGATTGGAGACCAGGAAGTCACTATGAATGAACCCAAAATGGATTTTCTATTACTGTCCTAAAATAAGGTCAAGTAGGGCTGCACAGGTCGAATAGGCCAGCAGTTCTGTGGGAGAAGGTTCATCACAAAAGGCAATCTCCTCCCGTTTGAGTGATTTACTGCCTCGGAAAACTCACTGGAGGGTCGACTCCAGGTCGGTTCTAACTCAACAGTACACATCAACAATTATTGTACTAAAATAAGGCAAAGTATAATTTGTAATTATGGTAACAATTTTATAGTTGCTTTTCTATCCACTGACAGTTCTCCTATGACACTTCTAAGTGGGTGTTTTTTGGTGGTTATTTTTTTTATTTAATTCATTTCCATGAATGCTTACAGAGATTTAGGGTTTCCAGTCATTCATCGTTGCCTTTTTCTCCCTGACTACCCCACCCCCCAATTCACTCTACTCCTTGAAAAGTAAAAGAAAAACTCTTTCATTGTTATACAATTCCTTCCCCCAAGTCCACTCCCTGTGCAGCCTTCATTCTGGACTCCTGTCATGACAATAATACCCAATCATATATACCTTGTAAACAGTTCTCTCCTCCATCTGTATCAGTGCGGAATACATCATTCCTCCCCTCCTTCTCTGTCTTCCCTCAACCCTGGTAAGTGTTTTAAGTGCTTCAACCAGTCATGGAGGGAGCTCTGGTGGCGGAGTCTGCTAGGGAATTGTGCTGTTAACCCAATGGTGTCACTTCTTGAGCGGTTCCACACCACCAGCTGCTCCATGGGAGAAAGGTGAACAGTCTCCTCTCACGTGATATACAGCTTTGGAAACTCAATATAGAACCGCTTTGAGTCACTTCTGACTCCACAGCTTATGAATGGAATTAATTCCAGATTCTTGATTCTGTCCCGTTGGGCCCTGTGTCTGTCACTGTACTAGCTCCAAGCTGCGATGACTACTGTGCTTTATTGTACACTTTACAGTTAGGGAGGTTACACCTCCTACAGTGCTCCTCTTTCTCAGAAGTCCTTCGCTTAACTGAGATCTCTTTCCCTCCCATAAGAAGAGAGTGGATATTTCCAACCACTTGTAAAATGGTAGTGGAATTTGGATGGAAACTGTGTTATATTTCTAGATTGTGGTGGACAGTGTGGTCATTTTCACACTGCTAGGTGTTCCTATCCATGAGCCAGGCATGATGTTCAATTTGTGTGGTTTTATTTTCCTTTCTTGGAGCCGTCTTTTATTATTTTCTTTGTATAAGTCTTTATACAAAGAGTTGCATGAATATAATGTGGGTGAACCTAGAGGGCATTATGCTGAACAAAAGAAAGGCACAAAAGGATAAATACTATATGAGTCTGCTGTTACGATTAAAAAAAGCCTGAGGGACAATATAAAAAAAGTTTGAAATATTCTTTAATGGGTGAAGAAAAGAAAGAGGGGGGGGAATGGACTTTTTTTGGACCAATGTTTAAAATGTGTAGCAGGTATGATAAGAGATTACTGGTAATCATTATATGTTATTATTGGTTTTGTTATGTACTGTCACGCCATCTGTGACTCATAGTGACCCTATGTTCAACATCTCTGAATTCTGCTCTATCCTGTGCCAACCTTATCATCTCCGACACACCTACTCTCATGACCCCAGTCACTGAGTCAATCCATTTTATCGGGGGTCTTCCTCTCTTGCACTGCCCATCTACCCTCCCAAGCATAATATCTCTCTCCAAGGACTGATCCCTCCTTACAGCATGCTCAAAGTATGTCACACAGAGCTTCAGAATCCTTGCCTCCAAGGAACAGCCTAATTTCACCCTCTCTAGAACAAACCCGTTTGTTCTCCTAGCAGTGCATGGTATATTCAATACTCTTCTCCAGTACCACAGCTCAAAGGCATCAATTCTCCTTCTATCATCCCTAGTCATTCCCCAGCTTTCTAATGCATTGCACATAATTGTAAAGACCATGGCCTTGATCAGGCACACTTTAGTTTCCAGACTGACCTTATTACTTTTCAGTACTCTGAAGATGTCCTTGACAGCCAACTTTCCCAATGCAATTCATCTTTTGATTTCCTGGCTGCTGGTACCAACAGTGTTGATTGTGGAGCCAAGCAAACTGAAGCTGTTAACAGTCTCAATCTCTTCACCAGCTATCACGATGTTGTCAATTGGCCAGTGGAGAGAATCTTTATTTTCTTGATATTGAATTTCAATCCATATTAAAGGCTGCAGTTTTGACCTTCTGCAGCAAGTGCTTTAGTTTCAGCAAGCAAGGTTGTGTCATCTACATAATTCAGGTTGTTGATGAGCCTTCCTCCTATTCTGATGCTACATTCTTCCTCATACAGCCCAGCCTCTTGGATGATCTGCTCCACATATAGACTGAAAAGGCATGGAGATAGGAACACATCCCTGGCATACACCTGTCTTGATTTTAAACCATGCAGTGTTTCCTTGCTCTGTTCTGACAACTCCCTTCTGGTCCAAGTATAAATTTTGCGTAAGCACAATCAAGTGTTCTAGGATTCCCATTCTTCTCAAAGTCAGCCACAGTTTGTTATGATCCACACAGTCAAACACCTTTGCATAGTCAATGAAACACAGATAGACATTCCTCTGGTGGTCTCTGCTTTCAGCCAAGATCCATCTAACATTTTTCTGTATCACGGCCTCTTTTAAATCCAGCCTGCACATTTGGCAGTTTTGTTGATGTGCTGTTCCAATAGTTTTTGGATCATTTTCAAAAGAATCTTGCTTGTATTTGTATGTGATATTTAGAATATTATTTGATAATTTCTACACTCTGTTAGGTTACCTTTCTTTAGAATGAGAACAAATATGGATCTCTTCCAGTCAGTTGGCCAGGTGGTTGTCCTCCAGATTTCTTGGCACAATTTGGTGAGCACTTTCAGGGCAGCATCTGTTTTTTGAAATATGTACTGAAAATAAAAAAAAAGAAGAAGAAGAACATAAGAATTTAAAATTTATTAATAAGCCTAGAAAATTTGACTATGAAGGAGAGGTAACTGCATTTATTTTAAGTCCTATTAAGAAAAAAATATGATAATACCCTCTCCTCACAAAAACAAAAAAAAATTTAATGGAAAAATAAAATACTATGCTTTTAAGGAATTTTTCTCTAATGTGAGCTATAGAAATAGGTTTCTCAAGTTAGATGTAAGGCCAAGGAAATTATTTTTTAAGATCAGAGACATTTGGTCTCTGTGGTGTCAGAAATTATTTAATAGGAAGGGGGAAAGTTATTTGCAAAAAAAGTAAGATTTCCATTTCAGCAGTGAATAACCAGGGAAGAATAGAATCATGAAGTAAAACATCTCAGAGACTCTGACATTGATGGTACAAATAATTGTCTCCAGGCTCTGGTGGCACAGACCATAGCAGTTGTGCTGTTAAGCAAAAGACTACACGTTTCCAGTGGTCCGGATCCACCAGTGACCCCTCTGGAGATAGATGGACAGTGTCTTCCCATTAAGACTTACAGCCTCTTTTTTTTTTTAAGTATAAAATAAACACTTTATTTAAAAAACAACAACAACAACAAAAATACTGTCCTTGATTTAAAAAAAATATTCTGAAATTATAGTAACAATCTTATTAAACTAATAACCATAAAATATAGTAAAATAATGATTATAAAAGTGAACAACTTAAAGAAGGAAATACTGAGATGAGTGAGATTTCGATGGCTTCACTAGGAAGATAAAACTTGAGTGAGTGAAATAATAGAAAACAGCATTTAAGTAACATTCTAGATGTTTTTATCTGTACTATTTCCTTTAATCTTCTTAATAACTTCATGATTTGGGTATTAGTATCTACATTTTGGATGTCAAAAATAATGGATTCATGAAACGTTAGACTTACACAGTTTGTAAGAATGGACTAGAGCTTTGACCCTTAACCTCAGTCTTGTGAAATTCTAATAATTTACTATGATAAGAGAATGAGTTTCAAAAACAAGAAAGAAAAGAGAAAGACTTACAGCCTCCAATACCCAATGGATGTTCGAGTGTGAACTGAGTGACTGGGGCGGGTGTGTGTGTGTGTGTGTAAATGGTAAACTTGCGCACTGCTAGCGGAAAAATTGGCGATTCTAGTTCCGCTCAGAGGAACCTTGGAAGATGGACCTGGCAATCCTCTCCAGATATTGAGCACTGAATCTCTGCTGAGCAGACAGGTCTACTCTGACATATAGGGGGCAGTAATGAGTCAAAGTCAACGCCAAAGGCAACTGTTAGGTTAGATGCTACCGACAGGGGTATGAAAGGAGAACTCATGATGTAGTTGGGAAAATGGCATGAGAATTTCTGTTTAACACAGCGGTGAATAAAGGTGATAAGGCCGCTTGAAAGCGGCATTTGCAGATATGCTGACTCCAGGGCATAATTATGAATGATTGTTATTATACTAATCGTAATAAAGTGATAGCTTGTGGCTTATTGAGAGGTACAAGGCTTTCTTCATTTACATAAAATGGCCTTTCTTGTACCATTTGAATTTCCAAGCGTGAGGGTATTTTTTTTCTCTTTATTACATTTTTATTTGAGTGAAGATTTGCTGTATTGTTTAAAATTGAGAATGGTGTGCTTCAGGTTTGTATCCTTTTACCCATACTTAATCTAAAATGACACCTAACAACAATATATTGTAAATATTTATAGAATGTTGTGAAATATAAATGTGTAGTTTTTGCACTTGATGGCCTAAACCTCCTGACACTAGTTAACTGACAATTTCATCTTCTGGTCCATTGAGTTCTTCAGTCAATACACATATTTTTCTAATAGATGCTATTAATAGCCTACAGCAGCCAGTTGCAGTGGGAATAGATGGCTCAAAATTGTACGCTTCCTTCTAAAATCTGTACACAGGAAGCTATTGTATTGATTTTAAATCTGATTGGAATTAAGTACAAACTGGAACAACATGCCTTTGGATTTTTATTTATTTTTTTATCAGTCTTAAAGTTTACGTTGTTGCCTTATCCTCTTTCTAAAACCCAGCTCAGTCCGTTTTTTCCTGTGCCAGTTGTTTTAATAGCTTCAGAAACATTCTTCTTAGTAAGCCTTTAAATCCCTTATCAGAGTTGGGCAGATCAGAGGGTTCAAATATCTCCCGGGAGTAAGAGCCAGCTAAAAATGGGAGGCCGACACAGCTCATTGTACATTGTTGGTGATTGTAGCTGCTGGTTGATTTCTTGTTGGATTTTTCTTTTTTGTCAAACTGGCCAAATTCCTAATCTTTGTCTTTCTTGAGATCTGATCCTGCATTTCATTAATTAAAAAGGGGGCTGGGGCACTATGCTATTAATCCACAGAGAAAGCAAAGCGTGTGTCTGTGAGAATAACTGTTGAGTCTGTAGAAAAGGTGCACCAGTAATCAACTTCTTTTTCATGACGTTCCTCATACTAACATGTTTGCTTTGCTATTTGTATTAAAAAAGTAAATAAATAATAGGAGAACTTTGACCAGAACTTGTGAAAGAGATCTCTTGGTTTTATTAGAGTTTTATTATTGTTATTCTTCCTCAGTATTATGAAATACAACTCCCAGCTTCAGAATCAAGTGGGAGCAACTGAAAACCATGTGACTTGGATGTGACAGATACCACATCAGGCAGTTTATGCTTCAACCCAACAGTCTCAAAGTGTAGTCTATAGACTGCTGTCTTATAGGATCCTTCAAAAAGTGAGTTTTTAACAAAATTAAATTAGGAAGCAGATCATATTCTTTCCTCCCCTTGGATACTTTTAGTGTATGCCAACGTACTAAAGATCCCAAGAAAACCCCTCTGCTCACAGAGCTGTATCCACTGTATCCGATGCTTAGTTGAGTGGGAGTCGTTTTTTAAAAAACATATTCTTAGGTACCATCAAGTTGGTCCCAACTCAGAGTAACCGCATGTAGAGAAGAAAACCTGCCTTTTCCTGCGCCATCCTCACAATGTCTGCTGTGTTTTAAACCTATTATTGCAGCCACCGTGTCATCCTGTCTTGTTGAGGGTCCTCCATTGACCCTCTGCCTTTCTAACCACAATGTTCTTTTCCAAAATCGGGCCCCTTTTGACAGCAAGCCCAAAACATGTGAGAGCACCTCACCGTCCTTGCTTCTAAAGGGCACCCTGGCTGCACTTGTTCCAAGACAAACGTGGAATTTTTTGACAGTCTGTGATAGGTTCACTACTCGTCTTCAACTTTACAATTCAAAAGCATCGGTTCTTCAGTTTTCTTTAATCATTGTCCATCTTTCACAAGCTTATGAAGCAATTGAAAATGCCATGGCTACCAAGGGAAATAATGTCCAAAAAACATATTTTAAGAAATGCTTCTCTTGTGGATGTACAGGGGGAAGAGGGGATTAATCATTGGATGGTGCAATTTGATGGGGGGCAGGGTGAGGGAAATTGAAAGAATTTGTATTAGAATTTTGTAAAACTAGTGAAAAAAAGTCAGCTTGGGGAGGGAAAAAGAGGGGGTAAAAATGTGCAGCAATGAATGAATGAAAATCTAACTTTTCTGTAAACTTTTGTTAAAATGACAATTAAAATTTAAAAAAATATTTAAAGAAAAAAATGCTTCTCTAAATGGTCCAGAGTAACACCATGCAAGAGCTGTGTGTTCTATGGTTTTGGACGGTGTGTTGTGGGAGGTTCTGTGTGTTTGTGTGTGTGTGGACATGTACATATCTGCACAAGTGTGCCTCTGAACCTATGTCTTTACTCCACTCAGCTACAAAGGCTTGGAAATGTGGGGCAATCTGCATTTGGTGTCTTGGTCTGTATTCCCTCATTGATCATATGAGACCCTTCCTTGCTCTTATTTCTAAGGGATTCTGATGAAGCTGTATCTGCTGCGAAAATCCCAGATTGCAAATCATGCCCACATCTTTATTTCATGTGAGACGCTAAGCTGGCCACACAGTATTACCCTGACAGAGGGTGTGGTTTCTCTTGAGGTCCTCACCTCTACTTCCCTGCCACCCATCATACCTTTTGACCAAGTAGGACAACTCCTGGCTTAGCTGCTTCCTACAGCAACAGAACAAGCTCTCTGGACAAGAACTACTCAGCATCTGTGTGGAAATTGGACAGTTCAGCAATTATAGGTGAGAAAAGGAGACAGGTGTATATAATTTGATCGTGTGTATTATTACCTTGTGATAATTCAGATGTCTGTATGTCAGTGAGTTGAGGAGTGAGATACTTCTCTGTTGAGGGTGGTGGTCCTGTGCATTGCGGGGTGTTTACCAGCATCCTGGGCTTCTACCCATTGGGGAAAGTGTTCCTGGCTGTGATAGCCATAATATGTACAGATATTGCCCGTTTACCACCAAGGAGAAAGTGGCCCCCTTCACCTCTTGGAAACCACTGGTTTAGACTATGTCAGGAGGTATAAAGTCAGTGTATTTGCTTTCTAAGTATTCCTTCCTAAAGGTTTTGTTTGGTTTTGAAATTTTTGCTAGCAACTCAGGAATTCTCTGCAGAAATCATTGTCTCAAATGTTCCACATATTATTCATAATATACAACCTGAATTGTATATTAACCAAGTGAAGAAAAATGTGGTTTATCTTGACCTCAGAGAGAACTCTGTCACACCAATCCTCATTTTCTTTTTAAGTTGAAAGGGAGGGAGGGGGGCATAGCTTTACCTGTGGTATGTGTTTGGAGTTTGACCAAATAGACACTCAGGTCAAATCTCCCCAGGAAACCTACTCAATTGTTTCTTTTTACTGCTTGAAACAAATGGGCTTTTAGAGAAACCTCCCTTTCCACCATTTTTCCAAGAACTGAAAAAAAAGTTAGAATTCCAAAATTGATGTATGTTTAAATTAGACTGACTTTTCAAACCTCTAAATATGGACTGGCAGTGTTTTAGGATTTTCATATAAGGTTCTTGCTTTTCTCCCTGATTTACTGTATGTAGGAGTAATGAAAGTCACATGTAACAATTGCTGGTCGTGTGGTTTAAAATGTCTTTAACCAAGGTGGCTTTTGAAGAAATTCTGTAATACCTTATCTAGTATGACTTCTGCTTACTTACAACTTAAATATACTTTAGTGACTCTTTTCAAAGACAAAATTTTTCTAACCAAAAATGTTTGCTGGAATCTGAAAACAAATGTATCCAACTCTTCATAGAAACTCTTTTTTCAAACGGAACACTTAAAGTTTTCAGTGTTTTAAAAATACACTAAAAACTCATTGCTGTCCAGTGGATTCAGTTCTGGTGACGCTCCCTCCATCAGGTCTCTGAAGCTGTAAATTTTTAAAAGCCTGCCCGTTTTTCTACCAAAAGTCTCTGGTGGATTCAAACCACTGACCTTGTGATTATCAACTTGCAAAACAGGCCTACCAAGGGTCTTAAAAGAAAAATAAATCTGTGTCATTCTAAAACATACTTGGTACCAGCAGTCAGGAAATCAAAAGGCATGTTACACTGGGAAAGTATACAGTCATGGACCTCTCAAAAGTTCTGTAAAGCAAGGATGTCATTTTAAAGACTAAGGTGCACCTGATCCAAGCCAAGATCTTTTCAATTGCTTGTAATTCATCTAAGAGTTGGACATAAATAAATAAATATAGCAGAAGAATAATTGACACCTTTTAGTTGTGGTGTTGTAGTAGAGGACTGAATAAACCAGGGACTGCCAAAAGAACAAACATATATGTCTTGGACAGATAGTGCAGCCAGGATGCTCCTTAGAGGGAAGGATGGTGAAACTTCATCTCACGTGCTTTGGGCATATTGTTAGAAGGTGCTGTTCTTGGAGAATGACACCAAGCTTGGAAAAGAGCAGAGATCAGTGAAAAAGGAGAAGTCCCTCAATGAGATGCATTGACACAGTGACTGTAACCATGGCCTCTGGGGTGCCAGAGACGATGAGGATTGCACAGGACAGAGCTTGGTTCAGATCTGAGCTTCATAGGGTCGCTATGAGCTCAACTTAACTTAATGACACCGAACAACAACAACAAAACTTGTTTGCTTGTTAACAACATGTACATATTTGACATAACTAACAGAAGATAGTGCTTTGTGAACTTTTTAGACATAACCAAACAAGAAAGAAGGAAACAGCTGATTCTGAGGGTTTAAGACTATTTTCTTAGGGGACATCAAAGTCATAAGACAATGTTCTACATGCTACTTTTGTGTGTAGCAACCAGAGACCTAAAACTTTTGAGTTACCATTTAATAAACAACAAGTGATCTCTCCATATCTGTGCCAAAGAGGGAAGGAAGAAGACCACTCGAACCTCACCTTCCATGACTCTGAGGTCCAAAGACCTGGATGGTGCCTGGCTACCACTGCTGACCACGCCTAAACGGGTCACAGTAGAAGGTACTGAATGCAATAAGGGGAACTAGAAAATTAAAGTCCAGGCCTACTGCTCTGCTAGAAACTGGGGGAACCCCAGATCTCATGGCCCTTAAATAAAACTTTGAACCTAAGATAAAATTTGCTTCCCCTAGCTCACCTCTCAGCTAAACCTTGGGCAGTTCTATATGTTGACCAGTAACAGCAGGCAGACATTCCTTAGAAGAACCAAATAGAATTAGAAATAACAGCATTTACCCAAGGATAAAGTCCTGAAGGCAAGAAGGGATGAGACCGAAGGAGTAGTGGAAATCAGGATTACAGGAATGATGTTGCAATGTGGGTATTGCAGTTCTAAAAAGAACAAGGGCAGTGAGTGGAGTGTGGCCTCTGTGAACTCTACAATGGGGAACTGTCCTCATCAATAACATCACAGTACAAAACTAATTCCTATAAGGTTAATCATAGTCCCCCACCTTCACCTTCCCGCACCTTTATTGTTTTTGCTATGTGCCATTGAGTTTCTTGGGACTCATAGCAACCTGACATACAACCTTGCTCTCTCTTGAGAGAACCTCATTGTCTCAAACACACCTTCTCCCATTACCCTAGTCAGTGAGTCAATCCTTCTCATTCAAAGTCTTCCTCGCTTGAGCTGTCCCTCCACCCTTCCAAACATGATGTCCCTCTCCAAAGATTGGTCACTCCTTGAAACATGTCCAAAGTATGTCAGACAAAGTTTCAAAATCCTTGCCTCCCAGGAGCAGCCTAATTTCTCTCCAGGACGAACCTATTTGTTCACCTAGCAGTCCATGGTATATTTAGTACTTCTCCCTAGCACCACAACTCAAAGTCATCAATTCTTCTATCATCCTTAGTCCTTGTCCACCTCTCTGATGCATAGCAAGTAATTGCAAAGACTGGATCAGGTGCACTTTAGTCTCTAGACTGACACTGTTGATCTTTATGCTCTGGAGAGATTCTTGACAGCACGTTTTCCCAATGCAATTACTTTCTTGATCTCCTGGCTGTTTTTTACCAAGAGTGTTGATTGTGGAGCCATGCAAGCTGAAGCTGTTAACAATCTCAATCTATTCACCGTCTATCATGATGCTGCCAGTTGGCCCAGTGGTGAGATTCTTTGTTTTCTTGATGTTGAGCTTCAATATTTAAGGTTGAAGACCTTAACCTTCTGCAGCAAAGACTTCAGGTCCTCCTCAGTTTTAGCAAGCAAGATTGTGTTATCTGCTTAACACATGTTAATGAGTCTTCCTCCAATCCTGACACCACACTCCTTCTCAGAGAGCCCAGCTTCCCAGATGATCTGTTCCACATACAGGTTGAAAAGGTATGGAGATAGGATCCATCCTCGGCGTACAACTTTCCTGATTTTGAACCTTTCCTGCAACTTCTTCTACAAATCCCCACACCAGTCTTAACTGCTCTGGGTTCTGCTTTACTGAATCTGGGATCCATTGCAGTAGCTCACCGACTACACTAAGCCCTATTCACAATTATGGGGTTTATTAGGGAAGATAACAGGATATAATTTCCCAGTTAGGACACCTTCTGAAATTGCTCAGAGGTCCCTTCAGCCTTGTGACTTTAGGCCAGTATTATAAAGCTTAGGTCTGCCAGTTATAGTATCCTCCTCCCTCCACGTTCTCCAGCAAGCTTGAGCAAAGGCCTCTGGTTCTGGCTCCATAGAGCAGCAGTCAGCTCTGTCTCACGTCAGCTCTCTGCTTCTCTGTTGTGGCTGCTGCTGCTCCTGTCCTGAAGGTCTGGCTGGTGCGGGAATCTCGAGCCCTGAAGGGTGCACACTGCATTCTTCTTCTTCGCTGGCGTTGAGATTAGATTCTCAATTTCTGCTGCTGAATCAGTTCAATTTAATGGCAAGACTAGCCAATCCCTTTGTGAATAGACTAACATATTCTCTTTGGATGTCCTCACCTATCCATTTTGAAAAGTCGAAGTCAATTAATGAATAGAAAAAAAACAAAACAAAACAAAAAACCAAACCCCGAACCATTGTGAACAATAAGCCCTTTTACCACAGTAATTAATGCTATAAAGCAAAACAAGTATCGGTGGTTAAATGGAAAATCAGTATGCTTTGTAAAGTTTCACTCAGATTACAATGACATAAAGAAATCAATAAAAGTATACTCACTGGAAAGGGCAGAACATTTGACTCAAATTGAGCCAATCTAAGATGGTCCCCAGTCTATCAACATATACAGTTATTTGTTCATGGGTAAATTTTAATAATCAAAGGTTTCCCTTTCTTTGTTAGAATTAAACTGCTTTATGCTGTCTGGATTATTTTTCTATTCTTCCTCTCACTAACTAGACTGTGTATTGTGGGTTTGTTTATTGATTTATTTGCGTTAGTTGACTATGTAAATGAGTAGCAGGTATATTAATCTGCATTATCAGCAAGATCACCTACAAGGGCTGCCTTTGTAACTGGGGTGTAATTTTGAAGGGATCAGAGCCGTTACCAAACGCTCTAAGGAAGTAACGCAACAAGCTAAGCACAAAAGCTGGCTGTGTGGAAACTAATCTGAAATAAATGAAAAGGGAGTGTGAATATGGAGGCTGTTCAGCTTTGTCTTGGTTCCTTGCCTTATTTTCCCCTCTACCGCTTTTTAAAATTTGCTATGGGAGCTTGTAACCAGGTAGAATTGCATATATTTCATTTTAATGTTGAAGTCTATAAATTGATAACGTCCACATACTCAGTGTTGCTAAGAACCAGTTCAGGCACTCCCTGGTGACCTGTTGAGTAGGGGATTTGTGCTGACAACCCAACAGAGAGAGTTTCAATGCCAACAGCTGCTGTGAGGGAGGGAGATGAGAAATCCCCTCCTGTGTGATTTACAGCTTCTGAAAAACTGCTGGAGGGTCATTTATGAGTTGATTCCTATGACACAGCCACGAGCAATGAGTTGAGTTGTTGAGTTGAAGAACAAGATAGTAAGTCACGTTTAAATAAACAAACCACAAAAATAAGTCAAATTAAACATGTCTTTAGGACATTCTCAGCTGTAATATTCTAGAATTTGGAGTTAAGATTCTCTGGCAAATAGCTCTTTAATTCAGAGAATGATTTTTGTGCTACCCTACTTACCTCCTCCAGTCTCGGTCATTCAAATGAGATTTCGGGGATAATGTGAAAACACATTAAAAGATGTTTTTGTTGTTGTTTAGTTTGTGTGTTGTCACAGGCAGATTACGATGTGTCTGGCCTTCTTCCTCTTCCTGTCACGTGTTTTGTCTTCTAATGTAGATGTGGGCAACACATTCAGCAAAGATAATGGAAAATACAGCTCAGACGGTAATCCCTTTTAATTGGCATGGCTGACTCTTACAGTGATGTGTGCAGCGCTGTTTGACAAATGGGAATTAGAAAATACCCTCACTTCACAGGGCATTAACTAAATGGTGCCAAACCGGTTAGTCCACGAGCAAGCGGCAGAGAGCCCCAGCTTTCATTTCCCTGCTGAAGTCCCTTCGGGGCGGGGCAATTGTCTGGCGCCACAAAAGGAATTAGGCCCTGGTTTGAACAGAGACCTGAAGGCTATTAAGTTTATTTTAAGAATGTGTTGCCAGAAATGTAATAAATTTATTTGTAGCTGCAGGCGGTGCATGCACGAAATCTTGCTGCACCAGGTGTTGTGTTTTGTCTTTGGGGTTTTTTTCCCCCTTTGTTGCCAGAGGGAGGTGGAGGGCGTGGGTCCTTTCCACACACTGAGCTCAGCCCTGGGTAAAGCACTTACTAAATTATGGTAGTGTGGTGGCCGTTGGGTTTGTTTTCTTTTCATTTTTGCTTCAGTTTGTAATTCGAAATTAATGTTTCACAATAAAAAGTGAAATTCTTCAAGACTGTACACACAGAGAGACATAATTTCATACACTTTTAAATACACTAGGATGCTTTGGTGGTTTAAGGGGCAGGAAGCTACACTGACAACCCAAGGGTAGATGGTTCGAACCCACAAGCGACTCATCTAGAGAAAGATGAGTCATCTCTACTTGTGCAATTTTGAAAACCTACTAGAGGGTCAGCTGTGAATTGATTCCTACTCAGCTCAGCTTTTGGTAATTATTTTTTCTATAATATTATGATAGTGATAGAAAGGAAATTGATGCCTTTGGGCTGTGGTATTGGAGAAGAGTATTGAAAAGACCATGGACTGTTAAGAAAACAAACAAGTTCATGCTGGAGTGGGTTAAACCAGGCTGCACCTTGGAGGCAAGGATTTTGAGGCTTCGTCTGACATACTTAGGACATGTTGCAAGGAGGGACTGGTTCTTGGGGAGAGACATCATGTTGGGAGAGTGGAGGGAGGGACAGTGCAGGAGAGGAAGATCCTCGATGAGATGGATTGATTCAGTGACTGGGGTAATGGGGGTAGGTGTGTCAGAGACAGTGAGATTGGCACAGGATAGAGCAGGGTTTAGGGTTGTTGTACATAGGGTCGCTATGAGTTGCAAGCAACATGACAACACATAACAACAACAGCAAGAACAATTGGCTTTGGTTTTAGTTTTTCTTTCTGTAAGTGGAAAATACAGGAGAGAAAGTTTGTTTTAAAGTGGAAAAGGTAAGTCACCCCAGAATGTATACACACAGAGACATAATTTCATATGGCTTTAAATACATCATTGTGTGTTTAAGATGGGGAGTTCCGGGAGCTCAGTGGTGAGGAATTGCAGGGCCAATGCAAGATTACACGATTTGCACCCACCAGCGGCTTCACTGGAGAAAGATGGGAAGCCTCCTCCCATGAGATTTACTGCCTCTGACCTGTTAAACGAAGAAACCACTATCAAAAAGACGCCCGAGAATATCTGCAAATGCCCCCCGAGTCCTCTTCATCACAGCACCATGTCTCTGGACATTGGTCACAGGGGATCAAATGGACAAGATGCCATTCTTTCTCCAAAATACCTGGAATCTCTACCGGCACTCGTCTCCAACTTAACAATTCCTTGAATCAGTTTGTATCGTTCTGATTTAAAACACAGTGTCACACCTTCATTTTCAGGGGAAAAAAACCAAACCAATACAGTTCAGTTCCCTCACCACTCACAGTGTAGGATTAAGATGCCTCAGTGACCTTTTAATTTGGATTCCAAATGATATTGTAGTGACTCTCTGTAGCCAATGGGATTCGCCTTGGAATTACTTGTTTGCTTTGTTCTTTGTCCTCACAGATGTACACCTGAATTTCTTGTCCCAGCCCTGCATACCAGTCCTCTGGGAACCCTTCATTCTGTAGCTGCAGACTTCTAATTAAGAAAATAAAGTGTTACAAAATGAAATCAGAATTGATTAAGGAGGCGTTTTTAAGCCCCGGGTTATGACAGGGATATAAAGTTGTGATTTTCTCCTTTTTTTCTTCGTTTCTTTCTTTTCTCGGTTTTTTAGTTACAGAAGATGAAACTGTGCTGCCCATCACCCCCACCCCTCAGTGGAGCGGCACTGAGGGAGGGACAGTGCGTCACCAGGGAAGGATGACGGAGCACAGGCTGGGGCTTGCCGCCTCGGACCCGGCCGTGGCCTGCTGGGACACATCGTTTCTGTCTCAAAAAGGCATTTTCTCCCAGTTACTCGAGCTTTCAGCTGTGGCTCCAGATTCATTCAGGAGACAAGCGAGTCCCAATGCCTTGCATGTGCTAACTTTGCTATAATCTAGTCCTCAGTATGTCTGTTCTCATCCCTGTGCTGTCAACTGAATTCCTACCAAGAATCCACTTTTTTCAAGTCCCCAGTGTTTAGTTCAGTGAGAGGGTGGCAGCTGGGACCATGAGACAGGCCAGGCCTTCTGCTTCCAAAAGGTCCTTCAGCCTTCAACCCATTACAGAGCCATTCTCACATGGGGTCTCCATGAGCTGAGCAGCTGGCCTTTCTGTTGGTAACATCTCATTTTGTATTGGTCCCTTCACACCTGAGAATTTGCTGGTGGTTGAGTGAAATTCAAGAATCAGTTTGCTGTTATTTAATCAGGAGCCTGAATTCACAAGTTACATTAAGGCAGAAGGGACTTCGATTAGATTAGCTTGTCAATAGACTTATCTCCCTGAAAGGAGTCCTCTGATTATACAGAAGCAGCAGAGGACACTAACTGGCTGGACTGGAATCCTAGTGCCACCAACCTTGTAGGAGTTTAAAATGAGGAGATTAGTGTGTGTGGGACTAGTTACTATGGAGACAGCTGTGCCTCACAGAGACCACCCTTGTAAGAGGAGAGGACTCTGCCCAGTCCTACAGCCCTTCATGATGGCTGATGTGGCTTCTGGCATGTTGTTGCCACTCTGGACTTTGGGGTGTTTTCACCCTCAAGGGCCCACTGCCCGGCACTACACTACACGGTGTTCTGTTGTGTTCCAGAGCGTTTCCTTAGCTGATTTTCAAAGGACAATCACCAGGCCTTTCTCTCTAGTCTGTATGAATCTGGAAGCTCCTCTGGAAGCTGCCCACTGCAGCTGATCCGGCTGGTGTTTGGAATACCTCACCATCACAGTGTGTTCACATGGCACAAGTTACCTAACTTTGTAATGAGGTACACTGAGGTCTTGGCTGTATTGTTCAAATCACCCTGACCCTGGCCCCCAATGGTGTCCAGCCTCCTTCTCTCAGCACTTCAAGATCTCCGAGGCCAAGCTCCAGTGGTTTTGATCTGTTGTTCATTAGGGGCTATATGAGTTGAAGGGTAACTTGGAACTGTAGCAGCTTAGTGGTAAGGAGTTGGAATGCCAAGTCAAAGGCAGCGGCTCCAAGGGCGTTAGATGGACTCTCTCCTCTCTTGCAATTTTACTGCCTCTGAAAACCCCCTGGAGGGTCGCTGTGTCGGTTCTGACCAGACTGTGCCTGATGACAAAGTGGCAATGCTCGGGTCAATAGGGGATTCCGGGTTGTGCTGCTAATTAGAAGGGCAGCAGTTTAAATTCAGCAGCTCTTCTGAGGGAGAATGACGAGCAGTCTCCTCCCGTAAAGATTTACAGGCCAGGGAACCTGATGGGGGGTTAGAGCTGACTCCACAGCAGAGGGTAAAGCCAAGTTGACCTTGACTCACTTCACACCTGCAGGTCTAGTTGGTTTGAACTCTGTCTTTTTCTGATTGACCAACCAGTTCGAGTCGGTCGGAGCCTTTGGCACTGCTTTATAGGTACATACGAAGGAAGTGCTTTCCATGGAAATCCTAGTTCCCCAGAGTCCGCAAAGATCTGCCAAGAATCCCGGTTGCTGTGTCCTATTCCCTAATAGTAGAGACACTGCAAGTGGTCCCCAGGGGAGTCAGAGCTGCATAGGGGGCTCTTCTGTCTGTCTTTCTGTATGAGAAGTGAGCATGTCCAGAAGAGTGCCATTAATGAATCCAGCCCATCTTTGTATTTCATTTGTGATTTTATTTGTCCCTATCCTGAGGACCCGAACTTTCAATCAGGAGACTGAGAAAAACTTAAAGTACCACGATACTGTACCTGAATTTCTTCTCTGTTCTGATTGACAAAGGTTTTCTGGGGAGTCTGCCTCATTGTACCAAATGCATCCATTTCCGTTGCAATAACTTCTCTTTGTAAAGGCTCCATACAACCCCAGGAAATCAGCATTCAAGAGTTTCAATGCTCTGTTTCCCAAATAGGCACAGAAAAGATGGAACCCTCAAGATGAGTTATTGCTTGAAACTGAGCTCCTAGAACAAATTTCTGGGTTCTTAGTAGCATTAAGAGTGATTCTCCGTCTTAATAATTCATCATCATCATCATCATCATCTCATTGACATTAAGTCAGAACTGACTCCTAGCTGACCCTCCAGCAGCTTTGCACAAGGCTATAAATCCCACATGGGGGGAGACAGCACACCTGTTGAGCAGCTGGTGCATTTGAACTGTCTATCTTTGAGTAGGCCATGGCCTTTGCAATTACTTGCTATGCATCAGAAAGTTGGACAATGACCAGGTATGATAGAAAGAGAATGGATGCCTTTGAGCTGTGGTTCTGAAGAGTATTGAATATACCATGGACTGCTAGGAGAACAAACAGGTTTGTCCTGAACAGGGTGAGACCAGGCTGCTCCTTGGAGACATGGATTCTGAAGCTTCATCTAACATACTTTGGACATGTTGCAAGGAAGGACCAGTCCTTGGAGAGGAACGTCATGCTTGGAAGGGTGGAGGGACAGTGCAAGAGAGGAAGACCCTCTATGAGATGGATTGATCCAGTAAGTGGGGTAGGTGTGTCAGAAACAATAATGTTGGCACAGGGTAGAGCAGGGTATAGGGATGTTATACATAGTTTTACTATGAGTCACAAGCGACTCGACGGCACATAACAACTACAACAACCTTTGAGTTGGCAGCACAATTCTATATACACTCCTGTATATCTTTTAGAGGTTAGAAATGACCCTAAATGTCTTTTTTGTGTATTTTCAAATGACTATAGGGAGCTCTGGTGGCCTAGTGGCAAGAAGCCCCCCCTGCAGTCCCCAAAGTTACACAGTTTGAGGCCACCAGAGGCTCCACGGTAGAAGAATGGGCAATCTCCTCTCATTCCATTAACTGCCTTGGGAAACCAGCCAGAGGATTGGCTACGGGTCGGTTCCAACTCTATGATACACAACAACCACAACATAGGTGAAAGAGAAGACCTTCAGCAAGGTGGATTGACATGGTGACTGTAGCAATGAGGTTAAGTGTGTCAGAGATGACGAGGATGGCACAGGATAGGGCAGGGTCTGATCTGTTGTTCATAGGTTACTGCGAGTCATACTCAGCATGGCAGCACCTGACAGCAACAACAATGGGCGACAAGGAGCCAGTATACATTACCGTGTGATCCACAGCCAGGCCCGCAGCCTAGGCTTATGGTGGCCAGAGATGGAGGACTGGAGTGAGGAGGTAGTGACAGTTCCTTTCCATGTCTGTATTTGTTAGTCTGTTTCTAATCTGTACAGAAAGGAGCCCTAGTGGCATAGGGAGTTATGTGTTGATCTGCTGATGGAAAGGTGAGATTCTCAAATCCCCTCACCACTCCACAGCAGAAAGATAAAGCCGCCTTTTCTGGTTAACTCTGACAGCCTTGGAAACTTGGTGGTGATTCACGGGGATGCGTTGGAATCACCTGCCCCACCACAGTGAGTGATGTCGAGAGAAGGAGCTCTGTTGGCCACACTGGCTACGTGCTCGGCTACCATCCAAAAGGTCAGCATTTCAAACCCACCCAGTTGTTCCTCAGGAGAAAGATATGCCAATCTGCTTCCATAAAGATTATAGTCTTGAAAGCTCATAGGCTGTTGCGTCGGAATTGACTTGAAGGATGACAAGGGCTTTGGATTAGATGTGTGTGGAGGTGCAATACTTCACCATTCTCCACATTCCATTCTGCCATGTCACAAAGATATAGTCGATTGTGTCACACCTGGCACCAGGACCCTTCAAATTCAGCATGGAGGCATCTTGACCACCCTCCTTTGCCTCAGTTATCCAGCCACTTGCACAGAAAAAGAAAGAAATAAATATTTAGTAAATATCCCATGTGCCTCCCAACTTGGACGCTTTGAGCTTTCCTTAGTGCTCCATTTCTCAGCCAAGCTCTCATAATTACTTTCAGGAATTCCTACCCCCAGTCTCCAGAACGTCCAAACACTGCCTATGTTAAGATCTCACTTTAACCCAGTGTCTCTCAGGGTTTGTCATTGATCTCCTAGAGTTAAAGCAACCCCTCACTCCTGTCGGTGCCCCAGCGTGTGGCTGGAGTCTCTCTCCATTTCTCAGTGATCATTTCTGAGCGCACAGCTTACTAACACTTTCTCTCTGTGCCTGTGGCATCTTCTGAAGCTGAATGTCAGCTTCCGGGGGCTTAGAGCCAAGTCTGCTTCAGCTGTGCACGCAGGCAGCTTTCAACAAACAGTAAAGTCGCCCTGACTGGAAAGGTCAGAGGACAGGATGCCACACACTTTTGGAGAGACTTGCATGGAAGACTCTAAGGCAAAGTGGAGTTTAAGAGAACAAGATCTTTCAGAGAGGTTAGAGATGGCAACAAAATAAATCTCATCTTTTTAACCTTAAATATAGATGTTCACCTTCATGGGTAACTTTGATGATGATGGTAGTTGCCTGACTACTAACCATTGTCCTTATGCTCTGACAATGACAATGACGATGACTACTTCTCCTCCTCCTCCTCCTCCTCCTTATTCTTCTTCTTCTAATTTCACTCACTCACTTGCTCTCTTTGCCATCACATGGGAGCCAATTCATTGCTAAGCCTCCACTGGGTTTCTGAGGTGGTAAATTGCACAGGAGTCGATTGCCCATCTTTCTTCTATGGACCTGTTGGTGAATTCGAACCACTGGAGAGGCATCATCTTTAGGCTAGCAATGCAACGTCTTACAGACTATGCCATCCAAGCTCCTCCTCTCTCACTCATTTCTATTAAGTTGGAACTAATTCACTGCTGACCTTCCAGCAGGTTTTCAGAGGCTGTAAATTGCACAGGAGATTGCCTATCTTTCTCTTGTGGAGCAGCTGGTGAGTTTGAACTACCTGCTTTTGGGTTGGCAGCACAACTCCTTCACCACTAGGCCACCAGAGCTCCCTCTTAGTTATCTGGTGCTGCTGTAGCAGCGATGTTATAAGCAGACAGACAGAAATTGATTCTCATACAGCCAAGGAGACTAGGAGTCCAAATCAGGGCTCTGGCTCCAGGGGAACACCGTCTCTCTGGTCAGTTCTAGAGGAAGAGTTGTGTGTCCTTCAGCATCTGCAGAACTTGTGCTCCTTGTAGACCTCCATGTTTCTTAACCTTCCTTTGGATCAAGGAGATTCTCAGCACAGAGACTCAAGTCCAGAAGGGCTGGCTCCATGCCTGGTGATTCTTGGTACTGCCCGTGGCTCACTTTCCTCCACATTTAAGATATCACAGGCTACAGCCTAGGAAAATTCCCCTTACACCAGATCAGGTCTAAGAAAGGATGAAGTTGTGCTGCATTTCACCTTTTTTGGTGCATCAGATTCTGGGGGATCATGACATAGTTTCCACATGATATCATTACATACACAGATTCAAGGAAACACAGTTCAATCCATGGCACCCTCTAAGATAGCCAGACAATAAATCTACTTTTAAACCAACTCACCTAATTTTCCCGAGAAATTAGGCAATATTGTTATCTTAATATTTCCTTAATGTTTATGTCCATTGCTGATAGAAAGATTGAGAATTATTTGATTTCTAGTTCAATTTCCAAGCTGGTCTTCTTCTGGACAAATCAACATTACTTGAGTAAGCAAGGAAATACCCCAAACATTTTTTGTTGCCAACTGGTTTTTCTGTGGGAAGAAATGTGTTGTCAAAGCAAGGCAGCCCCCAGAATGTTATCCTCTATCGAGCACAGGCTGAGGTTGTGACACTGGTTTCTTAATGAAGAAGTGGGCTTTGTCCTGGGAGGTATTACAGGGCCTCCTGTTTTAGGGAGGGCTAATTAGAGGTTGGGATTCTTTGCTATTCTTGAAAAAGCAGTTGAGTGTCCATTGAAAAGGCAAATGAAGAAACTTGAAGACCAGCTGGGAAAGTTCAAAAGAGGTCTTTTCATCAAAACTTCAGTGGCTTTTTCGTGTCAGCCTTTGGGGACAAAGCATTTGGGAGTGGGGCTATCAGCTGTCAGACACCTGTTGTGTGGATTTATGACACAAGTTAAGGACTTTCATTTGTTTCCACTGAGACTTTGAGACTAGCTTCTCATACATCATAGATGACAGCATCCATTTCTTAAATCCACACAATCACACTTAAGTGAAAATGTGCACATTTGCTTGTCCTTGTGGAACATAATTAGTTTTCTTAGTTGTTTAACTTTATCTGAAAGTTCACATTCATTAAGCTGTAACTGTTGTTACTAAACCCACCAGCACTTACTTTACCTATATATCAAGGTCTTAGAGGAGTTTCCATGGTATGTAATAAATCAATAGGGAATTCAAAGACGGGAAATGAAATACACAGTTCAGCCGCGGAAGGTCACGTATTTAATAAAAGGAATTATAATAAGCTGGAGCTTAGATTGTGAAATCCCTATATCAGTCTCAAATAATAAATGATTACCTCAGATTTTGCAAATTCTGAAACTAAATAGGATTCATATATGAATAAATCAGAATGGTGCGTAGTATTTAATTCTATTCAAAGTTAAGCCTTACAGTTTTAAATTCATTTTCTGTAGGTAATTGTCTCCTTAAAAATGCCAGGTTGAGAGTGAATGCCAACTATCTGTATTTATTGTGAACAATTTTACAGTCTCACGAAACAACATCTTTCAGTATTGTTTATGAATCGTATTTCAAGCGAAATCGCAAAGTTGCAAATATTTGAAATCCTGGCAGAGCTGTTCAACAGTCTTTCAAAACTCATGACTAACTGGTAATTTGGCACCTTCATCCTCCCAGAACACAGGCATAAACTTGAAAATAAACTTTACAAATCTGTAAATAGAAATGAGCTGAGCTCCCACTGAGGGGTCCATGCAAATTCAAATGAAATGTGGGGCTCACGGCCTGCATGAACAACTAACTGCCCTCTTTGCAATGAGACCAAAAGAACTCAGGGATGCCCAGTCCTGGCATTACTAAATGTTTTGATCAAATATTCTAAAGAAGAATCCTGACTAAAAGAGGAAAAGTGTAGAACTAATCAAATTAGTGATCCAAAAAATATCTCTCAACAGAAAAAAGTCCCATAAATATTGGTTTTTATGTGAGGAAATTGGAACCCTCTTCTATTGCAGGTGGGAATGCAAAATATGGAAAACCTTTTGGCAGTTCCTTCAAAGGTAGAATTACCAAGTGGCCCAGAAAAGTCCACTCCTAGTTATGAAATCCAGAGATTTGAAAGCAGAAATTCTAAAAGAGACTTGTACACCAGTGTTCACTGCAGCACTATTATTCACCACAACCAAAACATGGAAACACCATCAGAGTCCACCAACAGATGAAAAGACAAGCAAAATATGATACATACTCTTAATAGACTACTACTCAGCCAGTAGGAGAAATGAAGTCTTGGTACACGCCACACTATGGATGAAGCTGGAACTGTGATGCTGAGTAAAGTAAGTCAATTACAAAAGGACAAATTTTATATGACCATATTAATATATGAGGGTAAGACCAGGCTGCTCCTTGGAGGCAATGATTCCGAAGCTTTGTCTGACATACTTTGGACTTGTTGCAAGGAGCAATCAGTCCTTGGAGAGTGGCATAATGCTTGGACGGATAAAAGGACAGTACAAGAGAGGAAGACCCTCGATGAGATGGATTGACTCAGTGACTGGGGTAATGGAGGTCAGAGACAATAAGATTGGCACAAAATCGAGCCGGGTTTAGGGCTATCGTACTTAAGGTCACTATGAATTGCAGGTGACACAACGACATGTAACAGCAACAACATAGACACACACGTGTGTGTGTACACAAGAAAAGGCAAATATATAGAGGGCAAAGTGTATTAGTGATTACCAGGAAAAGGGGGCTTATTTGTGGCTAAATCACACCTGGAATTTGTTTCCTTGGCTTACACATTTGAAGTCATGGTTTCATAAGACATAGTTAACTGATTTAATAAGATGTCTAGTGTGTCTGTACTACCTCCTAGTTTAGTTTATTACATTGTGACCAGGGTCTTTAATGTTTTAAATCAGTCACCCAAGGCATAATAATTTATCTTTGCTCACTTAGAGCAATAGAGGAAGGAATGTAAGGGATAGAAGTAGAGCTAATTACTTCCATAAACAACTACATCTTAACCCTCAGACCACAAGAACTGAATGGTGCCCAGTTACTTTTCCTGAACATTTTGGTCAAACATCCCATAGAAGAATTCTGATCAAAATATGGATAGTACCAAACAGAATTTCAAATTCTCATGGATTCCAGACTTTCTGGAGCCAAGGAGATAGATGAACCCCTTAAGCAGTTTTCCTAAGATAATCTTTAAGCCTTAAACCAAAATAACCCTAATATCTTCATAAAACCAAATAATAGTTTCGATTCATTAGTAAAGAATGTCGTCAGCCTTGAGCTTTGTGCTCTTTATATAATATCTCTATTTGGGATCAAATGGACACCAGCAGCCAGAAAGAGTAGACAGTAAACTTCGGGACCTATAATTTTATGTTACTGGAGACAGTACAACTTGGAAATGGAAGATGAGGATGCTTGCACACTTTAATAATGTAATCAAAGTGAGCTCTGGTGGCCTAGTGGCAAGACGCTGCATTGTAATCCCAGAGGTATGTGGTTTGAATCCACCAGATGCTCTGCTGGAGGAGTGGCAATCTCCTCCTGTCACAGTCAGATCCAATTTAATGGTGGTGGTTGTTGTTGTTGTTCTTATGTGCCATCGAGTCGCTTGCAACTCATAGCGACCCTATGTACAACAGCCCTAAACTCTACTCTGTCCTGTGCCAGTCGCACTATCTCTCACACTCCCATCCCAATTATCCCAGTCACTGAATCAATCCACCTCATAGAGGGCCTTCACCTCCTGCGCTGTCCCTCTACCCTCCCAAGCATGATGTCCCTCTCTGAGGACCGGTCTCTCCTCACAACATGTCCAAGGTATGTTAGACGGAGCCTCAGAATCCTTGCCTCCAAGGAACCACCCTGTTTAACCATTTCTGGGACAAATCTGTTTGTTTTCCTAGCAGTCCATGGTATTCTCAATACTCTTCTCCAGCACCACAGCTCAAAAGCATCAATTGACCTTCTATCCTCCTTGGTCATTGTCCAACTCTCTGATGCATAACAAGTGATTGTGAAGACCATGGCCTGTGTCAGACGCACCTTAGTCTCCAGAGAGACACCATTGCTCTTCAGTACTTTGGAGAGGTCCCTAACAGCAGACTTTCCCATGGCAATGCGCCTTTTAATTTCCTGGCTGCTGGTGCCAAGACTGTTGACTGTGGAGCCAAGCAAACTAAAGCTGTGAACAATCTCAATCTCTTCACCGTCCATCCTGATGCTGCCAATTGGTCCAGTGGTGAGAATCTTTGTCTTCTTGACATTGAGCCTCAATCCATATTGGAGGCTGCAGTCCTTGACACTCTGCAGCAGGTGCTTCCGCTCCTCTTCAGTTTCAGCAAGCAGGGTTGTGTCATCCGCATAACGCAGATTGTTGATAAATCGTCCACCAATCCTGACCCCACATTTCTCCTCATAGAGCCCAGCCTCCCGGATAATCTGTTCTGCATATAGGTTGAAAAGGCATGGAGATAGGATGCATCCCTGGCGTATGCCCTTCCCAATTTTGAACCATGCAGTGTTCCCTTGCTCTGTTCTGACGACTGCCTCCTGGTCCAAGTATAGGTTTCGCATTAATGGTGCACACACACAAAATAATAAAAAAATTTTTTAAATGTAATCATTATCACTGAACTGTACACATCACATGAAGATTATTGAAATAGTATATGTTCTTCTGTTTATGTTCTGAGCAAGAATAATTTTTTAAAAGGAATTGAAGAGTTAAATAGCCCTTTTGAAATTGGTAATCACTAGAGGTATTATTTAGATAAATTTTAATTCTAATCAATTACATTCTCAGTCAATCACATAAAATCTGTATGTTGTTCTGTAATAGAAGTATGCAAGACTTTTTAAAAAAGATATTGTGAAAAGTAATTGTACTTTTGGTTTTTTAAAAATTCAGTGCTGAAAAGATGCTACACTTGTTTGAGAAATGTGCATTGCCTGACAGCTTGACTACTGCTGAATTTGCCACCACTCATCCACTTAGCACTTTTTTGAAGAGTAAATAAAATTAAATCCCTGTCCTACTGGATCCAATGCTAGAGTGTAAGGTGGTAGTTGATGTTGTTCCTAGGTGCCGTGAGACTGACTATGACTTACAGCAACCCTGTGAACAACAGATCAAAACACCGTCCTCTCCTTTCTCATCCTCACAGTCTCCATCATGCTCATGTTGCCAGCAAATGAGCAAGCAAAAAGTAGATACGTTCACCCTCTCCTGTCTGATATGGTCATGTGCCATAGATCAGACCATCATGCAGAAATAGGCATTGCACAAAAATGAGGGATGACAAATTAGAGGATGACTAAACAGTTAAAAATACATTTGGAAGCAGGAGTGGCATCCACTTCCTATACAACATGCCTTTAGAAACTCTATGAACTTTGATAATTGTTGATAGTTGTAGAGGGGCTTCAGGCCTTTTGTTCATAGGGTTTCTATGAGTCATGCTCGACTTGAAGGCAATCAACAACAACAAACTCTTACATAACTATCAAATTACATCATGATGTAACTGCCAGATTACATCATCACATAGCTACTGCAATATAACAGGTCTGTTGCTATGGCTTTCTGTTGCTTAAAGGGCTTTCCGAGGTCACTGTTTAGCTAGCTGCCTTAACTCTGCCTGATGTGGGCCCCCTACACCATCAACAACTGCATGGTCAGGAGCTACATAAGAGCAATCCAGCCTTAGCCAAGGAGAGGCAGACCCACATGGGAGGGCGGTATGACATAGTGACTTAGCCCAAGCCAGCGGGAGGATGAGAAGTAGTTGTCTGTACTGAGAAGCACAATGATACTGGTCTGATTTGGGATTGCTGCTAGTTTATTTGGGTGTATCTGACTTGAGACTGCTGTTCCACAGAACCACAGCCAAAGACCTTCATCCAAACTTGGTGGAAAACTGGGGAATGTTTGGTTATTATATACTGTTGCCAACCTGTGCAGGCTGCTAACATTGTCTGGACTGGTGAATTGGATCACTGTTCATCGGATTCTGTTGCTTGTTGCTATCCTGAGTTGTGGCCTGTTGACTTCCTCTAGTAAACCTGACAGTCTTAAGTATGGTTCTGCAAGTCTGTGTGGTTACTGCAATGAATTTCTGACTCCGTTACTAGTAAACTTGGTGTTTGAATTGGTGAAAGTGGGTCCCTGGGTGTGGGAGACCATGTCTGACCTTGTCGCTATCAGTTTTGTACTGTAGCTGTTGATGGGGACAGTTCCCTGTGTGGAGTTAGTAGAAGCTGGACTAGTCTCTCTCCATATTGCCATCACTCCAATGGCAACTACCAAATTACATTACTGTGTAATGAAGAGTCATGGCCCATCCACGTTGACACATAATATTAACCATCACAACCAGCGTTACTAGTCTCCCTCACACCTTGGCTTTCCTTACTGCCAGACGTATGTCATTAGCATGCAAACTAGATAGGGTTTTGTGTGTGTGTTTTTTTTATTTTTGCAAAAATGTGAAATGTCAGCTCAGATAGTTGATTGAAAAGTGAAGAGTAAGTATACAGTTGAATGGAATATGGACGGAGAAAAATCTGAATAATGAGGTAAGGAGGTCTGGTGGACTAATTCATGGGAGATTGCCCATCTTTCTCCTGACAATATCTGGTTAATTTGAACTGTGTGTCTTTGGATCAGCATCCCAGTGCCTTATCCACAAAGCCACCAGTGAGACCAATAGAAACAAAGATTATAAATTGATTTGTAACACAAGAGTTGTAGAGTAAGTCTAGAAATTATAAGTCATATGCCAAGTTAAACTACGATGAGGGCAGTGGCTGTTTAGTGGGAGAATCATCACCTTCCGTGTAGTTCTGTGCCCAGCCGGGCCTGCCACATGCAGCCATTCATCTGTCTGAGTTTCCATGATGCTGTGCAAGTGTCAGCAGATAGGGTGGTGGCTGTGGTGGCAGCCGAGGTGGCAGAGAATCAGAAACTGGTGTGAGATAGAGCTGGGGGGGGTGGTCCCAGAGAGCTGGAGCCAAGTGCCTTCAGGCCAAGGCTTTCTGGTAGAGTGGGTGTCCCTGGCATGTGCTTGGCAGAGCTCAAGGAGCTTGATAACACCTGTCTGTGCAGGACAAGGACTGAGGGCGTGAGATCAAAGGTCAGAGAAGATCCTGACTTTTGCCATGGAGGAGAATTGGCTGTTCTGACCAAACAAACAAATGTATCCTAAGTATTTCCAATCTGAACTGTAAACTATAGCTTCTTTAATAAACCCCATAGTCACGAGTATTGTCTGTGAATCCTGTGTGGCCATTGCAATGAGTTAACAAGCCCAGCAGAAATCGTAAGGGTCCTGGGAGGCGCTATTGGTATTTGAACTGGTAAAAGGTGTGGAGTGTGAGGAACAGGTAAAACCTCATGTGAACCAGCTTTGTGCTGTTGAGGGGGATGGATCCCTGGTGAGGTCAGAAGCTGCCACTCCAGCCCAGCTGAGCGGCTGTAGAATTATGATGTTCTTGCACACTGCAGGTAACAGTGGTTTAAGCATATCCGAGACAGTGACTATGACACTTGATAGGCCAAGATCTGTTCATAAGTTTGTTCTGAACCATAGTTGACTCACACCACCACGAAACACACTTAACAGTAGTATCACAGATTGTTTTAAGTAGGTTTTTTAATTCTATTTTGCTACACCATTACAAAGATGAAGCTGTATTAACATGTCATTTTATAACCTGATTTTGGCAGTAGGAAAGTACATTACTAAAACAAAAGCTCAGCCTCTCTGGTGGTTCATATCCATCAATGACATCCCATTAGAAAGATGGGAAATCTTTCTGTGCAATTTACAGCCTCCCAGAAAAACCCACTGGAGGGTCGGCTATGAGTCAATTCCAGCGTAAGAGCAATGAAAGATGTACTTAAACATTTTTTATCAGATATTTTTGTGAAATATCATTTTAACAACTGTGTGGTGGTGGTGGTGGTGCTGCTGCTGTGTGCCATGTGGAGTCAATTGTGTCATTGCAGCCCTATGAACAATGGCTCTGAAACTGGCCCTATCCTGAACCAACCACACCGTCTCAGACACACCTGACGCCCTTGTTGCCACAGTCGCTCTGTCAATCCATCTCATCCAGGATCTTCCTCTTCTGCTCTGACCCTCTACTCTTCCAAGCATGATGTCCTTCTCCAATGACTGGTCCCTCCTGACAACATACCCAAAGTATGTGAGATGGAGCTTTAAAATCCTTACCTCCAAAGAGCAAGCTTGTTTCACCCCCTCCAGGAAAGACCGGTTTGTTCTCTTGGCAGTGCGTAGTATGCTCAATACTCTTCTCTAGCACCACAACTCAACGGCATGAATTTTTCTGTCATCCTTAATCATTGTCCAGCTTGCAGATAAATAGCACGTCATTGAGGAGACTGTGGTCTGGGTCAGGTGCACCAGAGTCGTTAGACTGACATCTCTGCTTTATAACACTCTGGAGAGGTTCTTCATAGAAGATTTTTCCAATACAACTTGCTTTTGATTTCGTGACTGCTATTGCCAACAGTGTTGATGATGGATCTGAGCAAGATGAAATCATTCACAGCCTCCATCCTTTCTCCGTCTGTCATGATACTGCCTCTATTGGCTTGGTGGTGAGGAACTCTATTTGGTAGCGGATCATATAGTTGGTAAATCTTACATAGGTGGGCATTAAGATGGTTTCCAGAATTATTGCTGTTATTAAAAGTGCAAGTCGTGCAAGTTGTCTGGTTCAGTATTTAGAACAGAGTCATTGCTATGATCTAGAAGTGGTGTGTCAGCATTGAAGAGTTTGCCAGATGCCAACACTTCTGCTTAAACTGCCCTCCAGAAAGGATGGGTCATTGGGACCAGTGACTGAGAGTGATCTTGTTTTTTAACCCCTCACCAACTCACTCACTCTTAATGACTTGAAAATGACTCTTAGATGATTGTGTTCTTATTATTTGATTTGAAATGTCTGTTCCAGAAAGTAATCTGAAGACTGGAATAATACTTAACAAACTGAACAGCTTGGATTTCTACACCAATTATCATATCAAAACAACCTTCTATGTTTATGATTTTTATGTCTCTCTTTTAATTTTTTCTTTTTTTAAATTTTATTTTATTATTTGTGTGTGAGTGTACCGTCAAATCAGATCTGACTGGTACAGGAGGAGATTGTCCCTCCTTCCCCGGCAGAGCAACTGGTGGATTCGAACCATGCGCCTCTGGGATTGTAGTTGCAGCTCCTTGCCACTAGGCCACCAGAGATCCCCTTTTATGTCTCTCTTTTAAAGTCTAGCTTCACCCTGGTGGTGTCATCCGCAGGGAGTTGGCCTATTCACACAAAGGCCACACGTCTGTGGTAATTCCACTCCACTAGCCATGACTTAGGAGAAAGGTGGACCTCTCCTCCCCTGTGACTTACAGCCTTGGAAATGCAGCTGAGGGTCATCTGTGAGTTGATTCTGACTCAATAGCAATGGGCTTGAATAAGATTGACAAATACATGTTTGTGTATCATTTTAAAATGATAGTGCTTGCCATCCTACGTTTTATTCCAAACATCTTACCATGCTGTACTGAGTCTAAAACCTACAAACTTCAACTTTGTGGCTTCCCCTTAAAGACAAATAGTCAATTGCCTTGGACTGATGGGCCACTGTACCGACTAATGGTGGTCTCTGTCTCCTGGGCTTCAAAGAGTTTTTAATGGCTGGTTTTTCTGAGGGAGATCACCAGGCCTTTCCTCTGAGGTACTACTGGGTAAACTCACTCCTCCAATCGTTCAATTAGAAGCTGAGCAACCCGTGTAGCCAGCTACAAGTCCCCTAGATCAAATCTGTTAGGACAGAATCATGTAAATAATAATAAATGCAGATGTGAGTTTCCACTAATGTGGCTTCATGAAAAGCAAGATGTGTCCAGAGATGCATTTTTCCCCCCAGGGGGATTAGAGAAGGATGTTTGAGGGAGTTGATGTTTCTGCTAGTAATTTTCTACTCCTTGGAGTAATTTTTTTAAATTTCTTCTTCATATAGATTTTCTTTAAATAGTTATCTAGCGTGTGGACTTAATCTCCCCCCTCCCTAAATACCATTGATTTGTGGTATTTAAATTATTTCCATAACTGTAAGAGATATTTGACTCAAGTTAAAGAAAGGAAACCCTGCAATTAACTTGAGAAAATTGGCTGCCTGTGTGAACTTTCAACCCTGGGTTCTGTTCACACAGTTTGATGCCTGTCTCATGCTGCAGCACCATGAGGCCTCTTACAAGACAGTGCACTAGACACTGACGGGGCAAAATGCCATTGAGAGAAAGGGGAGAATCTTTTTCATCACTGTATTCCTGACATAGTCATTGCTCAATAGATATTTTTTAATAAATAATAAAAGATGAATTACAGTGAAGTATTCCTGACATAGTCATTGCTCAATAGATATTTTTTAATAAATAACAAAAGAGGAATTATAGCAAACATCACTATAAAATTGGCCTGGTAATTTAAATTGTTGAGAACATTGTCATTTGTGAAATTTGAAGATGCAAAATACATTTTACAAAGTAGTTCTCTGGCTTTATTCTGCCCCAGCCTTATTGTTGTTATTGTTAGGTGCTGTCAAGTCAAGTACGACCTTATGAAGAACAGATCTGAATTCTGTCCTATCCTGTGCCATCCTCACACTTCCTGACACATTACAGGCCACTGCGGCAGTCACTGTGCCAATCCACCCAGCCGAGGGTCTTCTCCCTCACCAACCCTCTGCCTTTCTGAGCATCTCCAAGGAATATTCCCTCCCAGAAACATGCCCAAAGTGTGAGATGAAATTTCATAATTCTTGCCTCCAAAGAGCACTCTGACTGCACCGTCTCCAAGAGGGTGTTCTTTTGGCCGTCCATGGGATGTTCAGTGCTCTACTCCAACATCACAGCTCAAAGGCATCAATTCGTCTTCTGTCATCTTTAGTGATTGTCCAGCTCTCAGATGCATAGAAAGTGATTGGAAAGACTGCGGCCTAAATCAGATACACCTTAATCCTCAAACTGACAACATTACTGCTCAATAAATTGGAGCGGTCTCTAATTGCAGACTTTTCCAGTGCAATATGCCTCCTTATTTCCTGACTGCTGATACGAAGGGTGGATCCAAGTAAGATGAAGTTGTTGACAGTTTCAACATTCTTTACCTGTTGACATAACACAACTTTAGGAATTTATGTGCCTTTTTATATGCTTTATGTACAGTGGGCCTATGAATTAATGTACTAATCTCTATATAAAGCATAATAAATGATGTCTAGAATAGATAATGAAAAAATATATAGTAAATAATGACTTACTAGATATAGGTAATATATCCACATAGATAATAGACATATAATAATAAAACAATAATAGAGAGAGAGATCTGGTAAAGAGTTGTGCTGCCAACTCAAAAGGTTCAAATCCACCAGCTCCTTAGAAGAAGAAAGGTGGGTCATCTCCTCCCATGTGATTTACGGCCCCTGAACACCCTTTTGAGGGTCAACTATGAGTCGGTTCAGACTCAACAATATGTAACAACAATAACAACATATAAATAATAAAGAATGGATAACAGAGAATAGATAATGATTAATAAGAATAAGGAATAATGACAAATTTGTCAAACACAGCATAACATAGATGAACCAGAACAACATTGTACGGAGCCAGGCTTGAAGGGACAAAGAGTGTCTGAGTCCATTGTTGTAAAAATAACCAACCAAAAAACTAAGGGAAAGTGTGTTGTTGTTGTTGCTTGCCATTGAGTTGGAACCAACCACAGTTGACCCTCCAGTTGGTTTTCAGAGGCAGTAAATTGCACAGAAGAATATTGCCCATATTTCTTTAATGAAGTAACTGGTGGATTTGAACCATGTGCCTTTGGAACTGCAGCAAAGCTTCTTACCACTAAGTCACCAGAGCTTTCTAAAATAAAATAGGTAACATCAAAAAGGTCTTTAAAAAGCATTCTTTATTCCTGCTGGAGTTTGCTGCCTATTGAAAAAAAAAATAAGGCAAGTGCATATACAGCAATAAGAGGATATCAAAGTGTGGCGCTGTCCAGAGTAACCAATAAAGGAACAGCTGAGAGGGAGACTCCAAGCTTGATCTCTGAGGGAGCATGCTGAGGGCAATGGGAGTAAGATCAGGAGTAAATGCAATTTGGAAGAGAGAAGTTGACTTAATGGGTGTCACAACTGTATGGAAACTGCAAAGGTGAAGTGGGATGCAAGTGGATTTAAGACAGCTAACCAGTCCTCAATTGTGTTCTGGATGTGTTACAAGGAGGGATCAGAACCTGGAGAAGGACATCATACATGATAAAGTAGAGGGTCAGGCTAAAGACGAAGACCTTCAACAAAATTGATCCAGTGAGGGAGTTTTGCTTTTGCTTTTCAAGGAGAGGAGCAAACGGGGCGGGGGGGGGGGGGGGGTTGTGGGGGGGGGAGGGTGGAACAGTGAATGAATGGAATTCCAAAATCTCTGTAGATGTTCATTGAAATGAAAAATAAATAAATTTTTAAAAATTTAAAAAAAAATTGATTGACACAGCGGCTACACCGGTGCACTGACACGAAGCAACAGCTGGGAGAACGGCACAGGAGCCAACAGTGTTTCGTCCTGTTCCACAGGGGTCTTGATGAGTCAGAGTCCGCAGCACCTCACAACACAGAGGGGGAACGCGATGTGCCTAACGTAAGGAGCTCTCATGATACATTATGTGTGAGACTGCCAACCAACAGGGTCAGCAGTTCAAATCCACCAGCCGCTCTGGAAGAGAGAGATGGCCCGTCAGTCTCCTTCTGTGAAGATTTAGAGCCTCAGAAAGCCGACGGAAGGCCACTATAAAGCAGAATCGACCTAACAGCAGTGGGTTTCGGTTTGCTGTGGCTGCTGCTGTTCCATGCCGCTCATGGACTCAGAATAGCTCGGCTCCAATGCTGGGACCTTGAAAACCGGCCATCAGGCCTTTCTTCCGTGGTGTCTTTAAGTGGAATTAAACCATGAACTTTTAGGTAATCAGCACGTGTTTTTGCACCACCCAGACACACATCTGTCCAATCAACACCGACACAGAGTCGCCCTGTGGGACAGACTGCATGGCCCCAGAGGCTTTCCAACACTGCGCTCTTTAAGGAAGCAGCTGGTAGGTTTGAACCACCAAGTGTTTTAGCCTCTCCACCACCAGGGTTCCCTTAGCTTCCCTTGGAAAAAATGTTTCAATGAATACTTACTGTTTCTTTTTAATGGGTGAACTATATTTTCTGATGTGATGTACCATAGTTTCATAATTATTTTTTTAGGCTTGGGGCTATTAGATACTATTGCAATGACTGTTTTCTTGCATAATTGTATCACTTCTGTTAATGTGAGTGTCCCATAAAAGGACTGATGGGATCAGATGCCATGAACATCTTCTGGCCTTACACCCTCCCACAATGGTGTATCTCTATCTAAAAGGCTTGTGCATATTTGCAGCCAGGATGTCAGTTGAAAGATTAAACTGCATCTGGCCCAAGGCATGGTGTTTTTTAATGGCTTCATTTTCATGTGAAAGTTAAGAGAGTGAACACAGAAGCCAGTGAAAGACCAGTGCCTTTGAATTGTGATGTTGGTGAAGCGTATTTAGCAGACCATGAACTGCCGAAAGAACGAAGAAATCGATCTTGGAGGACGTGCCACCAAGCTGCTCCTTGGAGGCAAAAATGATGACGCTTCATCTTACTCGCTTTGCACATGTTTTCAAGAGGTGTTAGTCTTTGAGAAAAGACGTCGTGCTGGAGTAAGCAGAGGGTCAGTGAAAGAGAGGAAGAGCCGCAGTGAGAGGAAGTGACATAGGTCCACTAGAACGGGCTGGAGCATGATGGAGAGCGGGAGGGGGATGCCGGACAGGACAAGGTTCTGATCTGTGCTTCGCGGGGTTGCAATGAGTCCTGTGAACTGGACAGTCCCAACAACAAGAATCTACAACTCAGACAGCAGCAACTGGGCAAACCTCCTCCATTTTTGTCTTCATCTTCACTGAGTGTCACATGGATAGCTCCAAGTACGCTGCACTCTTCAGATGAACATTTCCCCCTGGGTCTTCCCTCTGTATTTCCCCCCCACCCCCGCTCCCAATATATTCATATCTTGCTGTTTTTCCTGTCTCCTTTTCTCCCATGAAGTCAGAAAGAGGGAAGAAGAAAAAGAACCCAACTAGTATTAAAGCTTTGCCTCTAGCTGTGTTTATTATTTGGGGTGTTCTTTATTTTTTTCTTTTCTATCCTTTTGTAGGAAGACTTAAAAGGAGCTCAATGCCTTTGTTTACAAGCCTCACCTTACCCTGAAATAATTGGTGTAGATCAAAGGCGGCGGAGGGATTGGTGCAGAGTGATCCGCTGATAACCAGTCCTCTTTTCATTTACCCAGCGGAGTAGCTTTCACATTCGAGAGATCACACACAAGCTTGATTTTTCCCTTGCTGGACAGCCAGCTCCAGGGGTGATGGAGAGGTGGGAGGAGAAAAAGTCTTATCTCTGGCCCCCAGGGATCAGTGAGAAGGTCTGAGGAGTAGAGAGAGGAAGGGAGGCGGAGAAGGGATATTTGGTTTTTTTTCTTAAGTGGTTATAATTAAAGCCTTCCACACGGCTGTTCAGTGAACCAGAGAAAGGTATTTGTGAAATTGTGTGTGTGCTTTCCAGGACCTCTGGGATGTACCTTGCATCAGATTGTGCAGAATACGCTGCTGCTGCGGCGCCACCTAGTGGGGAGTAAGCATCCTGTAACTCAACTGCTTGAGGTTGGGACTACTCATTCCAGGGTCACCATGCTACCCCCTTGTCATCACGTTCGTGCCCTAAAAATCAGCAAGCTCTGTGAAGGATGCCATCAGCTGCTATATTTTTACAGAATACTCACTAAACAGAAATCTAGAGCTCAGGGTACATATTGTGGTCTTGTGTGTCAAACCAAGAAACTGGACTGGGTGTTGGCTGGTGTGGAATTTGTAAGGTTACTGGTTCAAGAGAACAACTAAACTGAGGCTTCTACCTTTTTGTTTTCCAGGAGGAAACAAACTGACCAATCAGCATTTTCATTTGAGTTGGGCGTGGATCTCCTTTGAGAAGGAGTATTACCTGGTCAACGAGGACTCACCGTTCCTGGATGTTGTTCTTAAACGCAGGGGTTACTTGGGAGAAACTTCGTTTATAAGTAAGCTAAATGAAGGGAGAGGTGGGCTTCTGCCTCAAAATCCCATTCTGCAGCACAGATTCTTGATGTTCCTACTGTATTGAAAATAGCAAGTTGCTTTGAATAAGCTAAGAAGATACTGACATTCAAAGTGAGAGAGATTTGTGTGGGACTAATACTGCGTGTTCTCTGCACCAGCTGTGCCCTGGTAGCATAAGGCTGGTTTCATTTTTTAAAAACAAACAACTAAAACATTTCAACAGTTGCGCTTGAGCAGTTTCCAACTCAGGATAACCCATGTATGTCAAAGGAGAGTTTGCAACGTGGTTGTGGGTGAATGGCTGTCTTTCGGTCCAGTTTCATTTCTATTTTGAAAAACCAGAGTTTTTAACCCCCTCTCCACACTCTTAAAAAAAATTAAAAATTTAAAAAAAAAACCTCAACTTTTAAAAATTAAATGAGAAATGTTACCGAGCATTTCTTTTTTAGACTTTTTAATACTCTTGCAGTCACAAGACATTATGTCTCTTAAATCTGCCTTGTTTTCCAGTTTCTCTAAAGGTATCATAATACAAAGAAATCCTTTTAAAAATCGTTTTCTATTCGTTTGACTCACTGAGAATCCTCATAGATTTATTCTGCTAATGACATACTGGTATTTGTGTGTCTACAGTTTTATAGTTTTTCTTTAATTGGTGCTTATTACAAACTGCCTCTATGGTTTGAGCAATTGGCCCAGGAGTGGTGAAATCTCCAGACAGCACAGTCAGAGATTTGGAAATCTAGTCCTCCCATTAACTGAAACGGGCCTCGAGCCAAACATTCTGCTCTTAATAACCCTCTATCCTAGCCTGTTGCACTAACGGAAAGAAAGTTGGTTCAAACCTATCAGTGGCACCATGGGAGACAGGAGGACAGCCCCCTCCCATCGAGATTCACAGCCTCAGAAGCTCAACGAAGGGTTGATATGTGCGTGAATCAACTCAACAGTGGGGCTAGTAGTCTCCAGTTCTTTTCAGATGATTTCATGGAACTCAAGGACAACCCACAAAGAAAAATCTGAAATGACCATGTTGGAAAAACACTGAATTGGGTCCTCTTAAATGTTTAGATAGTATTATAAAGTTATTTGTTTATTCTTAGCAATTTATGACTTAGAGGGTCTATTTGACTCACAGAGCCTCTTATTAGCTTGTATTTTCTAGTTAGAGGATTTTTCCTTGTCTTAATAATATTTGAGGGAAAGGTGGGCATTTGTTTCCCTTGCATTTTATAGCATTGTAACACCCACTGTGAGCCTGTTACAGCTTGACAGCTATGAGTTTGAGGTATTGAGTTTTATAATATACAGCTGCGTATGCAAAATAGATGCAAAACATGCAAAATAGGGTTCTTTAATAGCTATATATTTTGCTGATAACTAGAAGGTCTGTGGTTTGACTCCAGTAGCTGCTCCTTTGGAGAAAGCTAGGCATTCTCCTCCCCTAAGGATTCACCACCTGGGAAACCCAGTGCAGTGGCGTTGTGGGTCAGACCAACTGAATGGCAGTTAGTTGATTTAGCTGATTATATACGTAAGGGATCTTGTACTGTAGACAGTTCAAATGTAAGGTTATCAGTACCAGTTCCCTTTAAGTGGACTCAGGCTCATTGTGACTGCAGTATATCCAAGTAGAACTGTGTTCCAAACAGCGTCTGAATTTTCAGAAGAAAATTGCCAGGCCTTTCTTTCGCAGTTCCTGTGGGTAGGCTGAAACTTCTAACATTAATCATTTGTGCCACCCAGGAACTCTTAGTATAAGAGTTTGAAAATAAAAATCAAAAAACATCATCATGGGGTCTACTCATATGTCAAGGGCTACATATGCCAAAACCAGAGTTAGAACAGCTGCACACGACACCTGTTGGAAGACACTTTCATCATACAGCCTGGGAGGCTTAATGAGTAAAGAGTTCCTTCCACTGGCAACTGAAAGGTAGTTGGTTTGAATTCACTAACTGTTCTTCAAAGGAAATGTGGACAAATTCCCCTATGTGATTTACCACCTCTGAAAACTTACTGAAGGGTCAACTTTTTGGTGTCACCCCACTCCTAGTGCTTTTCATCATAGAAACTCAATTTAAACTGCTGCTGCCCAGGGGATTCCAACTCCTGGTGACCCTCCATTCTTCATGGGAGGAGACTCCCCATCTTTCTTCCATGAGCAGCTGGTGAATTGGGTTGTAGGGCAACATGAGACACATTGCACCACCAGAGCGCCTCCTGTTGAATTTCCCATTTCAAGGAATCAAAAGAGCCTTAGTGCTGCTCTGCAGAGTAAATAAGACAAAAAGGCATTGCTGCTGAGCGGATCCCAACTCCCGGCATCCACATGCGTGTACAGGGTGGGATATTCCAGGGCGTCTTGTCTGTAACCCTAACCCTAAGATCTTCCTTCCTTGCTGCTGGTGTTGGGTTCGAACCTCCAATGTTTAGGGTAGTAATAGTCAGCAAATCATTTGATCCCCCAGCGACTTTGAGCTGCACACAGAGTCAAAGTAGACGTCAAACTGAAATGATGCTCTTGTTTTTTCCATGGAGGTATTGGCACGAGAGACGGCACTGCGCAAAGAGACAAAGACTTCAGGGGCAAAGCTCAGAGGCAAGTGCAGTTCAACCCAGGCCAGACGCGGGCCACGTGGAGGGTGCGCCTGGTGAGCGACGGCCAGTACGAGAGGTCCGAGAGCTTCCAGGTGGTCCTGTCCGAGCCCGTGCTGGCGGCCCTCGAGTTCCCGGCCGAGACCACGGTGGAGATCGTGGACCCCGGAGACGGTAGGGACACTCTCAACTCTCCTGTCTTTTCTTCCCCCCACAAATAATAATTTTTATTTGTAATTATTAAAAGGCTGAATTTTAAACAGATTCTTGAACTAGTGGCTCATAGCCATCAGCTGATTCAATTTTAGCACCTGTCTCATCTCCAGTAGCTTTTCCAGAGCGACCACCTTCACCACGAAGCTCCATGAGTTTGCCCAATTCAAACTTCGGCTTCTTGAGCATTTTTACTTTCCTAATAAACACAGCATGGAGAGGATAAATAGACTGGCAAGCCTTTTCTGTGTCTTTCCCAATGCTGTCTGGAATCAATTTCTTGACCACCTCTTTCAGGTTATTTGTCTGCACCTTTTGGGTCATGATTTCCATCGTTTTCTTCCGGATTTGGCGGACCTGTTGATGCTGAGACTAAGATGTCTTCTGAATCTGATTGTGGCATTTCAACTCTCCTCTCTTATGCTTATGTTTTTATGACAAAACACCTTCTACAAAAAGTGTCAGTGTTTGGACTTTCTGTGAAGATACAAATAGCAGAGCCTATGCCTTTGAGGCCCTTCCGATCCTGGCAACCCCGTGTGACGAAAGGGGAGCTGTGCTCTAGGGCTGTCTTTATGGAAGCTGATTACCAACCAACCAGCCATTTTTCCCTAAAATACCAATGGATGGATTTGAACTGCCAACCTTTAGACTAACCTGTTGCTGTCTAGTCAGTTCTGACTGCTGATATCCCTGTAGGATAGGGGGGAATCACCCCACTGGGTACTGAAGGTTGTCATTTTTCTTTCTCCCAAAGGATGGCTGGTGGGCTGGAACCACCATTAGTGAAATACTATTAATCTTTCAGCTAATTGTCACCGGTTAAGACTCATAGCGACCTTACTTTGGGTCTCTGATGCTGTGAGTTGTACAAGAGGAAATTGTCCATCTTTCTGATGGATCCAGACTATCAGGGGGACAAAGCCTTAGAATTACCAGAATAACTTCCTATATTGTAGGCGGAGAGAACGAAAATACCTGTTCAGGTAAACCTTTCTTTTTTTCCCCAGTCTCCCGTGGACTGCCGAAAGAACAAATCGGTGTGTCTTGGAGAAGTCACAGCCAGCATGCTTCTTGGAGGCAAAGATTGCCAAGCCTCCTCATTCATACTTTGGACTTGCAGCTAGGCAAGGCTGGACTTGGAAAGGCTGAGGGTCGGCAAAGGAGAGGAAGACAGCCAACGAGATGGGTTGACATGGTGACTTCGGGATAGGAATGAGTGTGTCAGAGATGATGAGGACGGCTCAGGATAGGGCAGGGTTCGAGTTGGCTGTTCACAGGGTTGCTGTGAGTCATACTCACCTTGATGACACCTAACAACAGCAAACTCTATGCTAGGTTATCTCTGTGTTCTTCTTCTAATTCCATCCTTTTTAAAAATTAATTTTAATGAACATTTACAGAGATTTTGGATCTCCATTCATTCATTGTTGCACTTTCCTCCCTGCCCACCCCTCCCCCCAGTTCGCTCTTCTCTGAAAAATAAAAGAAAAATTCCTTCATTGCTACACAATCCCCCCTCCCACCCCGAGTACACTCCACTATGCAGCCTCATTCTCGACTCTCGTCGTAGCCATAACACGCAATCATATATCGCTTTCAAACATCTAATTCCATCTTTTTAGGACCAATATTGTGTCTGTCATTTTTTTGTGGATTAATTTATCACTTTCAAAAACAAATGGCTTAAAAATTAAACTGAGGATTCGTTGCTTGTCCGCATTTTATGATCCAACTTCCCTACATCTAGTCACCATCCAAGAGTTCTCGTTTGGCCATGGGTGTCTGCATTTGCTACATAACATCCGAAGGAGTCATCCACCCGCTCCCTCTCACGGCAAACACAGCATCTCTGACCAAGGCTCATTTCTACCAGATTAAGTATTCTCGTCAGTGCACCCACCACTGGCTGAGGTTGGTAAAAGTAAACCTTCCTGCTTTTGTGTGTAATTTGACCTTTTCCTCCCCTGATAGTTTTACAGCCCTGGCTTGTCTCAAGGTAGTAAGGGGGGGCTGGGGGGAGTCTGACGGGTTTTTTGAGGGCTGGAGTTTACACAAAGCTTGTAGACCCTCTTGTAAAGCTGAAATCCTGTCAGGAGCCAGACATGGTTTTCTTTTAAACTGCCAGCCTACTCTATTTTGTCAGTCAGAAAACTCTTAAACGTCCTGCAAAGATATAATCTACTGAGACTCATGAGCAAATGCCTGTGTTAGACGACCGGGTGGAATTGGAGCGAGAAGATAGAAGAGCAGAGCTTCATTTGTTTAACTACCGTCTCTGCGTTTTAGTTAAATGCGAACTTCAATTACGTTTATGATTTTCATGAAAGCGCAGTTAGCATTTAATTAAATTTTATCTGCATTATCGAGGGATAAAGAATTAAAATTTCTTCTAGCCTTGAGTAAATGCTTACAGAATTAAGGGTTGGGTTGTTGGTTGTTTCCCCCCCCCCCTTCTCTCTGTTCAACAAGCCCATGACAGTTTTAATAGCCATTATAAACTGGCCCATTAGTTAGAGTTTGTTTCAAGTCTTTGTGGTGGTGTTTACCACTTGGCACAACAGTCATTCTTTACCTTTAGAAATTAGACATTAAACTCCTTCCTGTCTTCCTATTTATAATTTCAGAGTGATGTACTTAGTCTAGGCAGTGCGGTAGTAAAAAAATTAATCCATCAGTCTCTCTCTCTCTCTCTCTCTCTCTCTCTCTCTCTCTCTCTCTCTCTCTTTCTCTCTTTCTCTCCCTCCCTCCCTCCCTCCTTCCTTCCCCCCCCCATGCCCAGACTTAATGGAAGCTAGCCAACAACCAGATAAAACTCTGCCACCATTTCTTTTCATAAATGATCATCTCCAAGTTTCTAGAATTTTCTAGATTAATTCCAGCCCTCATCCCTGATAACTGAGCAGTGCTGTGTTGAAAATTGGTCTTGACATTGTAAGTTCAGACTTTACCTCCTAGGTCTACCACTTATAGTTCATTGTATGTTGTTGTTGTTGTTGTTGTTGATTGCCTTCAAGTTGAGCACAGCTCATAGCGACCCTATGAACAAAAGGCCTGAAGCCCCTCTACAACTATCGACATTTATCAAAGTTCATAGAGTTTCCAGAGGCATGTTGTTTAGGAAGTGAATGTGACTCTTGCTTCCAAAGTATGGCCTTGAGCAAATAAAAATGGCTTTTATTATAATTTCATTTCCCAATGTACAATGCATAGATTGTCTTTTCTAATCCTATGAACCTAACGTTATTGTTATGTGCCATCGAGTTGAAACTATCATTTTAAGAGATTCCGTATTCCTTCATCTTTCCACAAAGAGTTGGTTTCTGAACCACTTCCATTTTCTGAGGCCGTAAATCTTTACAGAAAAGATTGCCTGTGTTTCCCCTGTGGGGTGTCTGGTGGATTTGAACTGCTGGCCTTTCATTTAGCATTTCACATTGTATGACCAAAGTTCCTTTAGAAGCATATAGATATTACTTAATAGTCATAATTTTCCTTTCTGTTGTAAGAAAGCATGTAAGAGGTGCAAGTTCTTATTTCATGTAGTAATTCCATTTCTTTTTTTCCTTTTATTTCTAAACAGAATTGACTTAGTTTTATGTATATTTATTGTACATAAATGACACAACTTCATATATAGAGGTATTGGAGTAACCGAAAGCCTGAAAGTGTTTGGGGAAATTGATTAGTTTGTCCAGGTAGAGCGTCTTCCATCTTCTAATTGAAATGGGCTTATTCTCCTATATTTATAGCTAAAACTCAGTTGTCAGGTAATAGATTCAATATTTGATCTTTGTAATTGCCTTTGGTAAGGCGAGATCAGGTTAAACTATTTAATACGTTCTCGTGCTGTGTACCATCGAGTCAGAACTGACCCACAGCTGACCCTCCAGCTGGCTTTCAGAGACGGTTAGTCACATGGGAGAAGAGTGTCCATCCTTCTGTGGAGTAGCTGGTGGATTTGAGCCGTGTGCCTTCAGGATTGCAGCACAGCTTCTTGCCAACAGTGAATAAATACATTATTGTAGAGGAATATACGGTCAACACTCTTGGCACCAGCAGCCAGGAAATAAAAAAAATGTATTGCGATGGGAAAGTCTGCTGTTAGGGACCTCTCCAAAGTACTGAAGAGCAATGGTGTCACTCTGGAGACTAAGGTGTGCCTGATACAGGCCATGGTCTTCGCAATCACTTGTTATGCATCAGAGAGTTGGACAATGACTAGGGAGGACAGAAGGAGAATTGATGCCTTTGAGCTGTGGTGCTGGAGAAGAGTATTGAGGGTACCATGGACTGCCAAGAAAACAAACAGATTCATCCTGGAGAGGGTTAAACCAGGCTGCTCCTTGGAGGCAAGGATTCTAAGGCTTCATCTGACATATTTTGGACATGTTGTAAGGAGGGACAGGCCCTTGGAGAGCGACATCATGCTTGGGAGGGTGGAGGGACAGCGCAGGAGAGGAAGGCCCTCTATGAGGTGGATTGATTCAGTGACTGGGGTAATGGAGATGGGTGTGTCAGAGGCAGTGTGATTGGCACAGGCTAGAGCAGGGTTTAGGGCAGTTGTACATAGGATCGCTATGAGTCACAAGCAACTCGACGGCACATAACAACAACAACAGAGGAATATACATTTTAATGTATTTTAATCAAAGGAATATTGCTGGATAAAAAGAAAGACAAATCAAATTTCATAGTGTGTTGCATTGCTGACCAAAAGATCGCAAAATGTTCAAATCCCCAGCTGCTCTGAGGAAGGAAGATGGGCAGTCGACTCCTGTGAAGAGTTAGAGCCTTGGAAACCTAACGGAGAATCACTATGGATCAGAACTGACTGGTCAACAGAGGGTGTTGATGGCTTAGGGGTTTGTTTGGTTCTTTCTCAGTTAGGTTCGATGAACCAAACCTGTTTCATGAGCAAGAAGTCAGATGGTATAAAGTAGTTCTATAATATTTACCCATTGGCAATATTGACATAGGGAGATGACTGACCGATGGTTTGTTTTATGCCCAAGTTGACAGCCTAAAATTAACTAAGGGCTAGCTAACTGCACTAGAGAAAGAGAGAAGCCCCCCCCCATGAGATAAATTGAAGCAGCAACTGCCAACAGTGGGCTCTGATATATCAGAGACGGTGAGGCTGGCACAGCATAGGGCACAGCTCAGCTCTGGTGTCCACAGGGCCACTGGGAGTCGTGGTTCACTTGGAGACACCTAACAACAACAGCCAACAGCTACCTGCAGCACTGGGGAGGGTGACAGAGGCTTCAGGAATTGCAGCTTCGACACTTTTTCCCTCTGAAGGACTCTGCTCAGTGTGAAGCATGAGTCATCTTAAAAGAAACAAATATTCCAGCCCCTTGTTAAGTGGTCACACATTTGACGACACTGATAGGTAAATGAGAAAACAAATAGTACAAAACAAAGCTATTTGAAAAATGTGCTGAAAGATTGCATGGTCACTAAACAATGATGTTTAATATATAAACAAAAATTATCCAAAGATTCTCTTTATTGAACAAGTTTGCATTGTACTGAAAGATCATCTCAGACCTCATATTGTTGTTGTTAGGTATTGTCCAGTTGGCTTCAACTTCTAGCTGCTTAATACACTAGAACTAAATACTATCCAATCCAACACCACCACCACAGGCAATCAGTGCAGCAATGGACTGCATTAGAGATGTATTTGGCAGTCCACTGGATTAATCCACCTGGTTGAGGGTCTTCCTCTTTCAGCAATGAATTTTTATTTTACCAGATATGATGAATTCGTCCCTCCTCAAATGACCTTATAAACTGAACCACCAATAAAACTTACCATGTGATTTACATGTTTTCACAGAGCTTAACAGGTTGCCCTATGAACCAAAAGATCAGCAGTTCGAATTCATCTGCTAGCTGTATAGGGAACAATGGGAGGTCTCCTCCTGAAAAGATTTACAGGCTTGGAAACCTGACTGAGGAGTTGGGGTTGCTAGAAGTTGGGGTTGCCATGCTGAAAATGGGTTTTTGGTTTCTGTTACGAGGTCCTTTGGCGAGAAACCAGCCACAGAAATGTCAGAGCCCTCCATGTACTGTCTTCACACACAGAGTGGAAAGCTGTTCCCAGCATCACTGGTCAGGCAGTTTGTGCACACTGTGTTTTTGTTTGTATTGTTGTTGCTATTGGTTCCCGAGCTAGCCCCTGGCTCATCGGATGCCACGCACAGTGACACAAAAGTTGCCTGACCCTGCACTACTGTCCTTTTAACAGGAGGCAGACCGAACTTCTGCTTTCACTAGCTAAGTTTGGGAAGCAGAGCTCCAGGCCTTTCTTCCTAGTGCATCTTAGTCTAGAAACTCTTCTGCAGCCTGGAATATATCCCTACAGCATGCAGGCACCCGCTGACAGACCAGGGGCGGGTGTATGTGAGAGACATTGGTCAGAATAGAACCCAGGTCTCCTACGTACAAGTCAGAATTCAGCCATCGAACCACCACTGACTGCATCAGAACAGCATCAGTTCTGACTTATTTGTAATGCAGCAAAGGGGGGGAAGGGAGTTTGTGGCACAGTCCCTAGAGAATTGCACTACTGACCAACGAGCCATGCCTCTCTGGTGGTTCAAATCCACCAGTGGCTCTGGGGGAGACTGATGGGGGGAGTTTCCTCTCATGCAATTTAGAGCCTCAGAATCCCAAGGGAGGGGCAGCTATAAATCAGATCTGACATGACAGCTCAGAGTGAGCGTGACAGCTAAGAGAGCCTTCCTCAGTCTACTGCGCTTTGTCTGCTGTCGGTGCTCAGTTCTTCTCTGCCGTTAGCACTGTCTTCCTTCCACATCCGTGTGTTATAATTGAGGAGAAGGAAGAGCATTTGATCCTTTTTCACATATAACTGCAATTGCTTTATAACTGAGAACAGAAGTCTTTCTTCCATAACTTGCAGCAGTGCCAAGACTTAAAAATAAAAACTTGACTTGCAAAGCAAAGTATTCATTTCAGGATGGTCACGTGGCCTAATAAAGAATGAGGCCAGTTCTTTCCGCTTTATCTGCGACTATAAAGGGTTATGGCTCCAATCGGACCTATTTCCCCTTCTTTGAAGAAAAATGAAATGAGTCCATTTAATAGGAAATGTAAAAGTGATAGTTGTTCATTGTAGAAAAGTCTGGGGCGTGTGAAGAACTAGAAGATAGTCAACTGTAACCCAGACACTTAGGAATAATTGCTGTTAGCATCTGAGAGGACTCACTGTGGCTGATTTTTCTTACGTGTCCCTTGGACTTGGTGAAGGGCCTGCTGCGTTTCTGCACGATAGTCCTGGATTTTCTCTCAGTGACATAGATGCATACACATGTACATGCATAGACATAAAGAGCCTGACAGTCTACATGTGAAGTCAGCCACTGAAAACTCAATGGAGTTTGCTCTGCACTGACACACGTGGGAGGCTTATATGTCATACGTGACTCATGGGCCTTTACAGATTTTAATTACAAAACTTAGAAGGGGACTAATCATGTGTTGTTGTTGTTGTTGTTTTTGTTGTTGATTTCTGTCGAGTCAAGCATGACTCATAGCGATCCTGTGAACAAAAGGCCTGAAGCCCCTCTACAACTAGCAACATTTATCAAAGTGCATAGTGTTTTCAGAGGCATGTGGTTTAGGCAGTGGAAGCCACTCTTACATTAGGTATACTAGTAAACCGGGAGACCTATGAGGTCAGCCATGAGTCAGAATCCACTTGATGGCAACTGGAGGCAAATACATACAAAGCATCCATGGCATACATGCACATACACCCACATATATGTATGTATGTATGTATGTATGTATATATATATATATGTATATGAAGCTCTGGTAGCTTAGTCTACAGTGAGCTGGGTTGCACATCCAACACGATACTTCTTTCATACTCAAATTTTTGTTGTTGTTTGCTGCTATTTATTAAGTTTACTTTGCCTCTTACTGACCCAATGTGGCAGAACATAACTGCCCAAAGGGGGTCGTGAGGCTGTAATCTTTAAGGAAGCAGAGTGCTCGATCTGTCTCCAATGGGGTGGGGGGGTGTTTGAACTTCTACCATCAGGGTTCCTTTTCCTAAAAATCTAGGGGTTTAAATAATGAACTATGGTACATTCACACAGCAGAATACTGTGCAGCATGCAGGAGCAATGATTTTGTAAATCACTACCTAACTTGAGAGGGGCTGGAGAGCATTATGCTAAGTGAACTAACTCAGCCCCATAAGAACAACTACAGTATAAAACCGTTATTGTAGAAATAGAAAGATAACTAGTAAAAGATGTATGAGGATCCAAGGGGGAAGAGTGTAGGAGCAGAGAGGAGGGGCAGAGAAGGAGGGTGCTTAATTATAGGATCACACAATTTAATGGGTAGAGGGAGTGATGGGTAAAGGAAACGGGAGAGATCCAGTGTGAAAACAATGCATGCAAACTTTGTAAGTAATCCAGTACAAAAAAAAATTCTTTAAAATAAATTAACAGTGTGACTCTAAGTTTTAAACATAATGAGAGGTTTTCTTTGTGTATTGAATCTCTAAGAGAAATAGACACGTAGTCAGATTTCAAAACAACTGTCCAGTCAACTCCGAACCATGGTGACCCCATGGGTGTGAAGAAGAGGAGTGCTCTGTAGAGGTCTCGATGGCTGATTTTCAGAAGATTGCCAGGCCTTTCTTCCACGGCCTCCCTGAGTAGACATGACCTTCAACTCTTTCTGTTAGCAGCTGAGCACGTTCCCGACCTTGGGTGGTGCACTTGGCCACAGACAAGTGCTGGTGGCGTGTTTCTTCAGCGAGCACAGTGCTCAGAATCCCATGTAGCAATTCTATTTGGAAATATGGAGGTTGTAGTGAGTCAGATTCAGTGTGACAATCACAGGGTGGGTGGGTGGGTTGGTTGGTTGGTTGATTGAAAATCTTCCAAAAGACACACATCAGGAAAAACACAGCTGTTTGCAAGATCTAAGTTCTAATCCTCACCTAACCAGTACCATTTCAGTTCAACCTTGAGCCTATGTTTCTTCTTCTATAAAATAACAGGTGAAACAAGGAGATTTCTGAGGGCTCCTTTGATTTCAGCCTGGAGAACAAAATGTAATTTAGAGAAAATGTCAACTCAGTCCATATCATTGCAGATGAGTCAGTACTGGCACACAGCTGACCCTCCAACCGGGTTTTCTGAGGCTTTAAATTACACAGATTTCCCATGTTTCTCCTGCAGAGCAGCTGGTGAACTTGAACCACCTGTCTTTGGGCTGGCAGTGCAATTCCTGACCCACTAGGCCACCAGAACCCCCTAGAGGAAATATGGAGAAAACCCTTATTAACTGAGGAGGAAGAACTTCCTGTAGATTAAAGCCATGCTAGGTCTAGTCTCTAGATTCTTTGGAGAGGGACATCATGCTGGGTGGAGTAGAGGGACAGCGCAGGAGGAGAAGACCCTCTATGAGGTGGATTGATTCAGTGACTGGGGTAATCGGGATGAGTGTGTCAGAGGCAATGCAACTGGCACAGGATAGAGCAGGGTTTAGGGCTGTTGTACATAGGGTCGCTATGAGTCGCAAATGACTCGACAGCACATAACAACAACAACAACAGGTCTAGTCTCTAGATTCACTCATTCACTGGAGAACCTGGTACCTAATTCTTTCTTCTCTTGCTTCCCATCCATGCACACTGTGTTCTTATGAAAGAATATGCAAGGTGGTGGGGAAATCAGTGATTTGGGGAGTTTTCATTTAGATAAGATTATACATATCTGGATCTCAAAGAAAACCCCTCCTGGTTGTGCCTGCATTTTCTCCTTAGAGTCGACGGTCTTTATCCCCCAGTCTGAATACTCCATCGAAGAAGATGTTGGAGAACTCCTCATTCCCATCAGGAGGAGCGGAGACGTGAGCCAGGAGCTGATGGTCGTCTGTTCTACACAACAAGGTAGCTGGATTTTTAAATAAGTAGAAATATCTCCCCATTGGCATATATAAGCCTCAATGTCGTACCGCTGGCATTTAGCCATAATGATACATTTTATTATTGCATTTCTCATGAAGGAAAAAAAAATCTTAGTCCAGAAGTCTTCATTCAGTCAGAGAGTAGTGGAACCCTTGAGACGGTGGCCCTAAGTCAACCTTCAAACTTTGAACAAAATCCCCTTTAAATGGCTTAACTTTCAGCCGAACAATAGGCAGGCCTATAAGGTGAACAATAATAACATCAGGGAGGCCCCCACTCCTTGGAGTCATCAACCATATCAGGACAGAATAGGCAGTATTTGCCCAAGGAGATGAAGATCTCCAGACAAGAAGGGGTAAGATAGAAGGATTAATGGAAATGAGAATCATGGGAAGGAAGAGGGGAAGGTGTGATTATGGTGTGGATATTGTAATTAATGTTATAAAACAAAATGCGGATGATTGGTTGAATTAATAACCAACCTGCTTTGTAAAGTTTCTCTCAAATCACAATAAAAAAGTTAAAATGAAGTCTTCCTTCAGAATTGCAATTTGGAAGACTCAGCTCAAGTGATCTTTTTTCACCAAGCATTTCTGACTTTGCATGTTATTTATTGTAATACTCAGGAGTTTTGACAAGCTGAAGCTAAAGACCTTCATCTCATACCTGCTTGAATATAAAGTAATTGTCATTTTAAAATAATACAAAGCAATGCACATTAAAGAAAAAGAAACTAATTTCAAACTAATCTAAAACTAGTACGAAGTTCATTTCAGACGAGAGGCCTAATATTCATCCTGCTCAGAAGTAAGCGTCTTCTGAAAGGTGATATTTTAGAAGACAGTGCTAAAATTCCTCTTAGCCCTCATTGCTATACAACACATTAGGAAAGACCCTGGTTTTATAAGAACATAGAAGAAAATGTCACATATGATGTTGATGACCGAGCAGATTTTTGTTGGAAAGGTCCCTGAATTGTGTGGTTTGAAGGCACAACAGCCGTCCACACCAGCTCGCGCTCCAGGTCCCAGAGCTGGTGTATAAGCCTCAGTAAACATTAGTCACCATGTGTGCAACACCTAGTAGAGTGTTAGGGTGTGAATGAGGTGATATGTGTAACACCATTGGCACTTGGCCTATGTGTAGCAAGAATTTTAATGTCACCCCATTGCTGTGGAGTGAGTTCTAGCCCACAGTGACTTTATATGTAAGACAGAGTAAACTGCCTTGTAAAGATTGTAAGATGGATATCCTGGTTGATTTTCAGTCTCGGAAATCCAGTGGGGGTCAGCTATGTCTGATTCAATGACAATGAGAAAGACACACACACACACACACACACACACTCTCGGGAAGGAGGAACCCCGGTAGTGAGTAATATACCAGGCTGCTCACCATGGTTGGTGGTTCGAATCCACCAGCTGCTCTACAGGAGAAAGATGGGCAATCTCATCTTATACTGATTTACAGCCTCAGAAACTCAACAGAAGGTTTCCCTGAGTCGGAACCGACTAGAGAGCAATGATGTAATCTTTTCAGAAGCCAACTGCCACCATCTTTCTCATGAGGCTCGAGTAGACTCAGTCTGCCCAGTGTCAGTTAGCAGTCAAGCATTTAACTGTTGTACCTGCTAGAATGTCTTTAATACTAAAAACTATTGTTGTTGTTGTTGTTGATTGCCTTTGAGTTGAGTATGACTCGTAGCGACCCTGTGAACAAAAGACCTGAAGCCTTTCTATAACCATCGACATTTATCAAAGTTCATAGAGTTTCCAGAGGCATGTTGTTTAGGAAGTGGATGCCACTCCTGCTTCTAATAAGACTATAATATTGTTGCTCTCAAATTTCATTGATGGGAAAGAGAGATGAAACTCTTGACATTTAATATGCCCCATGTTTGAGACAGTTATGGAGCTGACACCAGACACCGGAATGGTATTGTGGTTGTCAGTTCTGACTCCTGGTAAACCCATATACAGCTTAGGATGTGTCCCATCCTGAGCCAGGTTCTGCTCATGGTTGAAGCTACTGGATGTAAGTAGCGTCTCCCAGCTCGTACCAGGTAGTGCTCTGCTCTGATCTGGGCTGTTGTCTTGAGCTAATTCTCAGGATTAGATTGCCAGGCCTTTCTTCCTAGTCTTAGTGGACACTCCATTGAGAACTCTCCATGATGAGTGACACACCTGGTATTTCAGATATTGGTAGGACAACTTGCAGCATCACAGCAACACTCACACCATTAATGTACAGCAAACAGACCAGTTGTAGAGCCATCTACACAGTTATTATATTATCCAATTGTTGAATTCCATCAAGTTGGATTGGACTCATGGCTGACCCTTCAGAAGATGTTCAGAGGCAGTAAATCACGTGAGAGGAGATTGCCCATCTTTCTCCTGTGGAGCAGCTGGGGGATTTGAACCATATACCTTTGAGTTACTTGCCACTAAACCACCAGAACTCCCTTAAAATATACCAGTTGGGTTTTGACAAGCACCGTGGCAATTGGACAATTAAAACAGACATTCGGGGTGGGGGGGGGAAGAAGAACAAACTGGGAAGGAGGTTAGAGAAAACAGTGCAACAATGAATAAATGAAAACCCAAAATCTCTGTAAATGTTCATTAACGCTAATAAAATTTAAAAAAAATAAATTATAAGCCCACCCTTCAAAAAAAAAACAACCCAGTTGGTTATTAAAATGCTGCATATGAAAAAAAAAAACCAACCCAACCCGTTTCTGGTAACACCCTTGCAATATCTCCTAATGAAAGCCTTTGGGATTCTCTCCGGCTCCAGGGACGGCCACTGGAACTGTCCCGACGTCGGTACTGTCCTATTCTGATTACATATCCCGGCCTGAGGACCACACCAGCATCATCCGATTTGACAAGGGCGAGCAGGAGAAGGCATGTCGGATCGTTATCATCGATGACTCCTTGTACGAAGAGGAGGAGGCTTTCCAGGTCCTCCTGACTTCACCCATGGGGGGCAGGATTGGGTCAGAGTTTCCCAGTGCCCGAGTTATCATTGTTCCCGATAAAGATGACGGTGAGTACATGCTTACCTGAAAAAAAAAATCATACCTCGTGCCAGCCAGTGAAAACTCAGGCACAACTTTCTAAAGTCCTAAAATAATTGTAACGTGCACATTTATTTGAAGCTTGACTTTATAGTGTGATTAGGTTTCAGAGTTGACTGCAGTAATGAATTTTTCTTCCTTGATTTAACATTCTGTAAAGAACACAGGTGCGTACGTGTGTGTGTCTGTGTGATTTCTCTGATATTTACTCTAAGGTGATTGGACACTGAATTACATGAGAAAAAGCCAAAGTCATCATAATAAGCCCAATTTATTTCCTGTTGTTTGTGTATTTGCTTTGAAAAGTGGTATTTTGGAGCTTTAACTTCAGTTTTGGAACCAGTTTTTCAAAGTCAACTGTCAGGCGAGGCTGTTAAGTGAATAACCAGAAAGATAACAAATGGAAAAATTTAAGTCTAACTGGCAACTTAAATAAAGGGGTCATTCCTCTTCAGGGAATCTCAAGCATCATGAAGTAACCTCTCTTTCCAGAAAAGAAATGGAGCAAAAGGTTCCTAATCTTCTTGGGTCAAGAATTGTTTTGTGTTTTCTTATGAGAAAAGGAATGTCTTAGTTGCCAATATGATTGCAACAGAGATCCCACAAGTGAGTGGCTTTAACAAACATTATTCTAGTACAGTTTAGGAGGTTTGGAGTCCAAGTTCATGGTCCTGGCTCCAAGAAGGCTGGCTGGCTGTTGATGGTGGAGGCAAGTCCTTGTTTCCTTCTGCATCTCTAAGCTCAGTGTTCCTTGAAGAGTCCTTTGCATCCTGCCCTTCCCTGTGTCAAGGAGCTTCAGTGAACGCACTGTTATTGGCAGTTTTCTCCTGGTGGTGCTGAAGTTGCGCCCTCTTGACTCACTTCCTCCCCTTTAATCTCTAGTGAGCTGTTTTACCACTTGAAGAGGCTGAGGGAATGCTATGAACTGATGGTGCTAGTACATGGCAGCAGGTGTCCTTAAAATGTGTCCTGAGGTGGCCTAGTGGTAAGGAGCTGTGCTGCAATCCCAAAGGCATGTGGTTTGAATCCACCAGGCATTCTGTGGGAGAAGGATGGGCAGTCTCCTTCCGTGTAGTTTACCTACTCTGTAAAAATGCTGGAGGGTCAGTTAAGGGTCCATTCTGGCTCGATGGCAAGTAAAAATAGTGTAAAAAAAGGAGCTGTCTTGGAGAAGCTGCAGCCAGAGTGCTCTTTGGAGGCAAAAAGGAGGCCTCACCTCACTTACTTTGGACATGTTGCTAGGAGGTGCTATTCCTTGGAGAAGGACAGGAGGTTGGGAAGGGTGGAGGGTCGACGAAGGCGAGGAAGACCCTCAACCAAGTGTATTGACAGGGTGACTGCTGCAGTGGTCTCTTGTGTGTCAGGAAGTGTGAGAATGGTGCAGGACGGAACAAGGGTCAGATCTTTTGTTCTTAGGGTCGCTATGAGACGTACTCATAGATGGCACCTAACAACAACAGCAACAACAACATGTGTAGTTTATAGAATTCTAGATCGAAGACATTGTCACTAAAACCTTGGAGATTTTGTTTTATTAGTTCCTAAATTTTTATATTACAGCTTGTTAAACTAATACCAATCTGAAAACAAAAAAATAAAAAGGAGCTATAGTGTATAGTATTTAACTCATTGAGCTACAAAGTGGTTCGAATCCAGCAGTAGCTCCTAGGGAGAAAGGTGTATGGTCTCCTGTAAAAGCTTACAGCTAGGAGACTGCGTGGATGGTGCTGTGAGTTGGAACTGACTTGATGGCAGTGGATACTGAAAGATTCAAACGGACCTTTTTATATCATGTCCAGATTATGGAACACTCTTCCCAGGCCTCGATCTTGGGACACTCTTCCCATGGAGGGATCCCCGCTGGCATAACCAAAAGGGAGTAGTTTGAATCCACCACCAATCTGAGGCAAAAAGACGGGCAATCTACTCCATTGCTCCCTCAGAAACCCAGCAGTGGGCTGCTAAGAGTCGGACTCGACCAGACAGCAGTGCAGTGGGTCTGACGTGGGAAGGCTTCCTGAAGCCCAGATCCACACTGTGCTTTCCCCTTTACACCATACAGAGAGTCTAGAGATGGAGAAGGAAACTTTGGGGGGCAGGGGGTGAGCATTACATTCTGGTTTTTCTGTCTGTGGAGGTGATCTGGGCGCCTTGAGTGAGCTTGTTGATGTCTGCTGAACAGTGATAACGATAACGAAGGTTAAACGAGGTGGGTTGTGTCTCCTTACCTCACTCTCCTGATGACAGAAATCTAGTGCTTCATACAGATCATGTTGTTATATACGATTGAGTCAGAACCAACTCATAGCTGACCCTCCAGAGGCCGTAGATTACACAGGAGGAGATTGCCCATCTTTCTCCCATGGAGCAGCTGGGGGATTCAAACCGTGTACTTTTGGGTTGCCTACATAACTCCTTTACCATTAAGCAACAAGAGTTCCCTCAATAGATCATGTTATTTTTGTTGTTGTTGTTTACCGTAGAGTCAGAACAGACCCATAGCTGACCCTTTGGTGGGTTTTCAGAGGCAGTTAATCACACAGGAGGAGATTGTCCGTCCCTCTCCCAACAGCAGAGCCTCTAGTAGATTTGAACCATGGGCCTTTGGGATTCTAGCACAGCTTCTTGCATTGTTGTTTGTTGTTGTTGTTGTTGTTATGTGCCTTCGAGTGGCTTGCAACTCATAGCAACCCCATGTACAACAGCCCTAAACTCTGCTCTGTCCTGTGCCAACCTTATTGTTTCTGACCCGCCTACCTCCATGACCCCAGTCACTGAATCAATCCATCTTATTGAAGGTCTTCCTCTCCTGTGCTGTTCCTCCAACCTCCCAAGCATGATGTCCCTATCCATGGATTGGGCCCTCCTTGCAACATGTCCCTAGTATGTCAGATGAAGCCTCAGAATCCTTGCCTCCAAGGAGTAGCTTGGTTTCACCCTATCTAGGATGGACTTATTTGTTCTCCTAGCAGTCCACGGTATATTCAGTACTCTTCTCCAACACCACAGCTCAAAGGCATCAATTGCCTATCATCCCTACTCGGTATCCAGCTTTCTGATGCATCACAAGTAATTGCAAAAACTATGGCCTGGATCAGGTGCACCTTAGTCTCCAAACTGAAATTGTTACTCTTCAACACTCTGGAGATGTCCCAGACAGCAGACATTCCCAGTGCAACTTGTCTTTTGATTTCCTAGCTGCTACCAAGAGTGTTAATTTTAGAGCCAACCAACTGAACAATCTCAATTTCTTCACCATCTATCATGATGCTACCAATTGTCCTAGTGGTGAGAATCTGTCTTTTTAATGCTAGTTAAGCTTCAGTCCATTTTGAAGGCAGCAGTCCTTGACTTCCTGCACCAAGTGCTTTAGATCCTCCTCAGTTTCAGTAAGCAGAGTTATGCCATCTGCATATATAACACAGATTGTTGATGAGTCTTCCTCCAATCCTGATGCCGCATTAATCCTCACAGAGCTCAACCTCCCAGATGATCTGTTCTGCATATAGATTGAAAAGGTATGGAGAGAGGACATATCCCTGGCATACACCCTTCTCAGTTTTGAACAATGCAGTGTTTCCTTGCTCAGTTCTGATGATTCTGGGATTCTCCTTTTTCTCAGAGTCAGCCACAGTTTGTGTGATCCACAGTCAAATGTCATTGCAAAGTCAAGGAAACACAGATTTTCCTCTAGTACGCTCTGCTTTCCGGCATCCACTTCCAAAATGGCTTGCCTCCGGAAACTCCATGTACGAAGAGTGCACAGGCTGTTCGTTCATAGGGTCGTTATGAGTCATCTATGACTCGACGGCATCAAACAACAGCAAACAACAACGCTCTGCTTTCAGCCAAGATCCATCTAATTAATATTAGCCATAATATCCCTAGTACCATGGCCTCTTCTAGGCCCAGCCTGCAGGCAGTTCTCTGTTGATGTGCTATTCCAGTTGTTTCTGGATAATTTTCAGCAGAATCTTTCTTGCAGGTGATATTAATGATATTGTTCAGTAATTCCCACACTGTCACATCACCTTTCTTTGAAATGAGACCAAATATGGATCTCTTCCAGTCAGTTGGCCAGGTGGCTGTCCTCCAGATTTCTTGGCACAACTTGGTGAGCGCATCCAGGGCAGCATCTTTTTGCTGAAATATGTCAATTGGTCTTCCATCATTTCCTGGGGACTTGATTTTTTGCCAGTTCTTTCAGAGCAGCTTGAACTTCTTCCTTCATCACCACAGGCTCTTGCTCATATGCTGTTTCATTAAATTCTTCTGTGTCCTCCAATTCCTTTTGGTACAAAGACCTGTATACTCTTTCCAGCTTCTTTTAATGCTTCCTGGATCATTTAATATTCTGCCCAAAGCATCCTTAAGTATTGCAGCTTGAGGCTTGAATTTGTTCTGCAGTTCCTTCAGCTGGCATATAAACCCATAAATACAAGATGTAACTAACTAAGGGGGGAGGGCTGGGCAGGGAGAAAAGTGCTACAATGGAAATCCACGATCTCTGTAAATGTTCATTAAAATTAATAAAAGAAAAGAAAATAAATTTAAAAATATGTAAGAATAAACCTAACTAGAGACACAAAAGACCTATATAAAGTAAACTGCAAAATATCATTATAAGAAAAATAAAGAGACCTAGATAAATGGAAAAATATACCATATTCAGGGAGCTCTGGTGGCCTAGTGGCAAGAAGCTGTACTGCAAGCCCAGAGGTACTAGGTTCGAGTCCACCAGATGCTCTGCTAGAGAAGGAGGGGCAATCTCCTCCTGTACCAGTCAGATCTGATTTGACAGTAAACACACACACACACACACACACACACACACACACACACAAAATAATAAAATTTAAAAAAATTAAAAAGAGAAACTTAAAAAAAATACCATGTTCATGAAGAAAAAAACAAACAAACAAAAAAAGATATAGCTAAGGTTTGCCCAAAGAATGGAGGTTCTAATCCACTTAGAAGCACCTCAGAAGAAAGGCCTGGTGATCAACTTCTGAAAAACTAAGCCCTTGCAAGCCCAGTGGAGCAGAGTTCTACTGCACCATGAGGTCACCATGAATTGAAGTCAATCCTGCAGGGACAAGTTTAGACCATGTGCCCACCATACTCAAGTTTCTTCTGCCCATTTGATGACCTTTTCCAGAACTCAGTAGGACCCACTAGGTCAGCTTTAGGTCACATTGATCTTCAGCCTCAGTAGAGAACTGACTAACGAAGTTGATAATAAAAGTTAATTAACTGACACCTTCAGAGCAAGTGCTGAGGCTTCCACAGCTCCTTCCGTCCCAGCCTTCAGGGCCACAATTTCAGAGCCAGCTGCCAGTGAGTCGATTCTAACTCCTCGCAACCCTGCATTGGATTTCCAAGGCGGTGAATCATACTGAGAGGAAACTGCTCATCTTTCTTCCACAGAGCAAGTGGTGGATTCAAACTGCCAAAGATGCGTGGCCTTTTATTTAGCAGTGCACCAGAATCCTAGCTTTTCTATGCTAGCTCTTTTTCGTACCAAAGTACATAAAAAAAAAAAAGTTCTCAACATGCTTCACACTCGTGAGTAACCATATATATCAGAATAGAGCTGTGCTCCACAAGATTCTCAATAGCTAATTTTCAGAATTAGATCGCCAGGCCTTTCTTCCAAAGCACCTCCATGTGGATTCGGACTTTTAACTTTTCCATTAGTATTCACAATAGCTTGCCTCTTGGAAACCCTATGAACTTGGAGAAAGGATGAAAGTTATACAGGAGTCCAGGACTTTCATTCATAGGGTCGCAATGAGTCGCCTACAACTCGATGGCACTTAACAACAACAACAACAACAGCATAGAGAGAGAGCAGTCGGCCTAGCAGACAGAATGCCATGCTCCCAAGTCAAAGGTGAGTGACTCTACTCCGTGGCCCTCAGGCCTGCCTTTACTTGTTTTTGGTGAGATATTCTTCTAGGTCCTGTAAACCTGGTATGTCTACTTGCTGGACAGAGATAACTCATGGTTGCTGTGAAGCCGAACACTGTGACACTGATGTGTCAAATAAGAGAATGGCTACCCATGGTGGACAGTGTTTGGTGGAGCTCCCTGATTAAAACAAGCTTGGAAGCAGGACTGGCATCCACTTCCATAATAGCTTGCCTCTGGAAACCCTATGAGCCTGGAGGAAGGACAAAAGTTATACAGGTGTCCAGGACTTTCATTTATAGGGTCACTATGAGTTGCCTACGACTCGATGGCCCTTAACAACAACAACAATTCGTATCCAAGTACATTCCTTGTTTGCATCATGAGACATGTAGGTCTGTGTCCCAATGATAGCTGTGCTGTGTCTTTAAGAGAAGGATTCACTGATGGGAAGAGATTCACGTTGGAAGCAGCACAGCTGATGTCCAGAGCACTGCTGCGGTTTTGTGCAGATCCTCTGCCTCCCTCCTGAGGGGCTGCTGTCTGCAGCGCGGCAGGGAAGGTCATAGTATAACACAACCGTGGCTCACTGGGAAGACCATTAAGGCAGAGAGAACAATGGCCCCCTGATCTTTGCTGTCAATCTTTTGGAGGTTAATTAAGGAACATTCAAGTGGAAGTTGTTTTCTGCTTTTGTGTGACAACTGGAAGGGGCTTTTGTTCTCACGTGGCCAGTTTCCTGACCACCCAGGAAAAATTACTCCCTTAGATCCAGGAGGCGGGGCCCTGGACAAGGCAGCCTGGCGAGCCCTGGGGTACATGTAAGTCAAGGCAGTGCCATTACAAAGGTAGCTGGCATCAGTGAAGAAGCATTCCCACCAGCAAGGGTGCCAGCCTCAGGGAAGAAAACATTTCTAGAGCTAGAAGAGTGTATCACACACGGTATGTGGGTACAATATTTTTTGTTTATTTGTGCAGAGCTAAAAGCCACGTCCATCATTTTTTCTCTCTTGAATGCAATCATTTGCATCCAAAGAAGCTACGATTAAGTAATGCCAAACCTGATGCTGGGAGAAATGGCCTCAGTCATTTGACCAAAGTTCCATGCTGTATTTCATGTGCTTAAGTTAGAAAAAAAATTATAAAAATCAAAATAATGGAAAGGGAGGTTTTGGTGTTGGGGTTTTTTTTAACTCCTGAAAATAGTAAGGTAGTAGAGCCCTTAGTAGATGAATTCATATAGGTCATAAGCCTGGTGCATAGCACATGGTGCTGCTAAGTGGAGGATTGGTGGTTCAAATCCACCAGCTGCTCCTCAGGGAAAAGCTTGGAAGTCTCAACCCATTAAGATTTACAGCCTCAGAAACCTGATGGTGGGCTGCTATGAGTTGGAATCAGCTTTCCCGTCATGGAGTTGTTCTTTTTTAAATAAGCTAAGGAATTGTTCTCTGAGGAAGTGACACCAGAATGCTCCTTAGAGGAGATGGTGGGGGTGAACCTTCATCTCGTATCCGTGGGGCCTAGAAGGGGCTAGTCCTTGGAAAAAGACATTGTGTTGGGAAAGGGGAGAGGCCCGAGAAAGAGAGGAAGTCCCTCCGTAAGATGGGTTGGCACAGTGACTGACGCAGTGGTGTAGCCGAGATCATGAGGTTGGCACAGGACAGGGTAAAGTCTCCATCTGTTGTTCCTAGGGTCCCCAGGAGCCATTGTCAACTCAGCAGCACCGAATAAAAACAAAAAGATTCCATTCAACCTACTGATGCCCGTTCTGTGTCATCATCTCCTTGATATGTGCGGTCATTTGTTGTACCTACTGTGCCAACCTGTCTCCCCATGGGCCTCCCTAGCCCTCTCTGGCCTTCTGTTTTCACCAAATACGGTGTCCTCCTCCAGTGGTTGGTAACCACAGACAAATCCAAAGCCAGGAAGTGGCCCATGTTCTGCTGGCATCCATAAGGTCACCGCTGACTCATTTTCAGAATTAGATCACCAGGCTTTTCTTCTTAGTGTCTCTCAGTCAGGAACCACACAAAGCCTGGACAGGAGCCTGTCCACAATGGGTGACCCTGTGGTAATGCAAAGAGTGGTCACAGAGGTTTCAACATTACAACATGCAAGCTACCACATAAGACAAACTGACAGGAGGTGGAAATGAAATTAGAAGTTGTGAGTTCATCTGAAAGGGAGCAGCTGAAAGGTTTTTTGGGTTTTTTTAAAAAAATATTTTATTAATTTTAATGAACATTTACAGAGATTTTGGATTTCCATTCATCATTTTTGCACTTTTTTCTCTATCCCCCCCCCCAGTTCACTCCTCTCTTCGCAAAGCAAAAGATAAACTCCCTCATTGGTATACACCCCACCCCCTGCCCCTAGTGCACTGCACTATGCAACCTTAATTCTGAATTCCTGTGATAACCATAATACCCTATCCTATATTGCTTTTAAACTATTCTCTCTCTCTCTCTCTCTCTCTCTCTCTCTCTCTCTCTCTCTCATCTGTTTCAATGCAGTTTACATAATCTATCCAGTTTTTCTCAGTCTTACCCCAACCCTGATGTCAGTCCCATTCTACAACAGTGGCACTACGCAGTATTTGTCTTTTTGTGATTGAGATATTTTACTCAACATTATGTCCTCCAGGGGTTTTTTGGTTTTTAAAAACATGAATAAGAAATAGAGCAGAGTTCAAATGTTAATGACGAGATTGCAGGGTAAGTGGAGAGAAATTGGAGCCACAGAGAGAACTGGCTGTATAGGGGGAGCACAGTGAGTCTGGGAAGCAAACAGCCAATAGCTGAGAAAAATCTGTGACTCTGACAAGAGGGAGGAAAGACAAGACACGGAAAGTGTAAAATGTTAGTGGATGTGCTCGAAAGCTGGAACCAACGCAGAGCTGTGCTTCCAACACGGCTTCAGAGGCTATGCATGGGGAGCTCTGGTGGGCTAGTGCTCAAAAGCTGTGCTGCGATCTCAAAGGCACATAGTTCAAATCCACAAGCTTCTCCACAGGAGAAAGATGGGCAATCTCCTCCTGTGTGATTAACTGAGTCTGAAAACCCACTGGAGGATCAGCTATGGGTCAGTTCTGACTTGAAGGCGCACAACAAATTGCATGGGAAGCGATTTCTCATGTCTCAGAGCAGCTGGTTGATTCGAACTACCCACTGTTGACAGCCCAGGTCCTTACCTCTAAGCCACCTGAGCTCCCTATTCAAACTGCATATCTAAAAAGGGGTTTGCCTTAATATTTCAAAGAATGGAAATACCAGTAAAGGAAATAAGACAAGTGAACCAGTTTTAAAAAATGAAGTTGGAAAAACAAGGAACTCATGAAATATTATGCAAAATGGATGACACTGGAGGATATTACGCTGAGTGAAATATCTCAGTCACAAAAGGACAAATATTGCATGGTGCCACTGTTGTAAAACAGGACTGACATTGGAGTTGAGGGAAGACAGAGAAGGGGGGGAAGAATGATGTATACTGCATTGAAACAGATGAGGGAGGGAACTGTTTAAAAGGGATATATGATTAGGTATTATTTTCATGACATGATGACATGAGTCCAGAGTGAAGGCTGCATAGTAGAGTGGACCTGTAGAGAGGGATTGCATAATAATGAAAGAATTTTTCTTTTACTTTTCAAGGAGAAGAGTTAATTGGGGGGCGGGGGTAGGCAGGAAGGAAAGTACAACAATGAGTGACTGGAAATCTCTGTAAACTTCCATTAAAACTAATTTTAAAAAAATGAAGTTGGAAGAAGATGGGACGTTCTCTTTAAACTTGTTGAGTTGGAGTCACTTGCATGATATACAAGTGCAGCCAGGTGGCAACCCTGTCTAAACGTGGTGCCAACTCAGCTGAAGGAGGGGCCCTTCCCTGGTGAAGGACGTGGTAGAGTCAGTGAAAAAGACTAGGAACCTCAACGCGACGGCTTGACACAAGGCTCCACAGGAGGGGCAGTCTGTGAGGAAGATGAGCAGTGATGGCGAGGGTGGTGGCATCAGGCAGGGTTTGATTGTGACACAGCTTAGTTCACAGTGAGTCGGAACCAACCTAAAAGTGCCTGCTGTAGCTGACCGGCCGTTACCAGAGCAGCAGTGCTTCACATTCCGCGGGTTACAGACAGAGTCCAAGTCCCGACCGATGCACTCAAGCACAGCCACCACTTGTCAGCTAGTAGGGCTTTGCGTGTTGCTGTGATGCTGAAAAGATCTCAGTGGAGCTTTCAGACGGATACAGACTAGGAAGAAAGGCCTGGCAAGCCACTTCTGGGAATCAGCAATGAAAAACATATGGGCCACCACAGCCCCATTGCATTGAATGCAGACGTGCCATGAGTGGAGAGGAATTAGGATTGGGAAGTGCTGCTCCAGATGGTGCTAACTGAAGTTAGGAAGATGAGCACACAGGGCCAGAGAAGGTCATTTCTGTCCCTGTGGATTCCTCATGACTTTAGTGTGCAAAGTCCTGAGGAAACAGGACTGATGGAAGGTTCTTAGAATATATTACTGCTAGATATTTCTGCATCAACCCTGCTGGCTGTTAATTCTAAACGCTGTGTGCTGCCAAGTCCATTTCCATCATACCAACCCCATGTGACACAGCAGAACTGCCCCTTGGGATTTCCTAGACTATAATAGTATTTTTTTTATAAAACAATGCTTTTTATTGCAACTTGAATGAAACTTCCTAGGCCATCTTTTCTGAAACAAAGCGGGGTCTTTTCTCCCAGTGGAGCCCCTAGTGCGTTCGAGCCTATGTTTCAGTGAATAGCCACACACTTAAGCAGTGCACCACCAAGGTGATTGCAAATAGTAACTAAGTATGATCTGTTGACAGCAAATAGTAATTAAGTCTGAGCTGTTATATAACATGAAAAGACGTGGCAATGTGAAGAGTTAAGTATGTGTTGCTGCTGCTGCTGTTAACTGCCTTCAAGTTAAGCAGGACTCATAGCAACCCTGTGACCAAAAGGCCTGAAGCCCCTGTACAACCATCCACCTTTATAAAAGTTCAGAGTTTCCGGAGGCATGTTACTTAGGAAGTAGATGTCACTCCTGCTTCCAGAGTTGCCAATTAATAGTATACCTTTAGACCTTTCAAAGAGACTGATATTTAATGGTGCCTCTTTAAAATATTAGAAAATGAAAAAAATATATACAATCAATTGGTATGTGTTCTCTCTCAGTACCATCAAGTCAGAACTGAGCCTCTAGTGAGTTTTCCAAAGCGATAAATTGCATGAGAGGAGATTTGCCATCTCTCTCTCTCTCTCTCTCTCTCTCTCAGTGACTGGTGGATTCGAACCCCCGGAGAAGTGCAGCCTTTGGATGAGCGAGCAGCACAGCTCTGCCTGGATTGTGTCACCTGAGCTCCCCAGTCTGGGTTCATTCCTTCTTTTTGTAAATTCTTTCAGTTAAATTTAAGTCTTCCTACCATATCAAGAACCACTTCCACATATTTTTTTTTTCCTTAAATAATTGTAATGGTTTGGGGAAAGGCATTGCAAAATTGTAGCATCAACTCATTTTCGGCAGATAGAAGTGGGAGAAGGAGCGTTTGTGAGTGTGCGTCTCCCACTCTATGTGGGTAGGAGCGTCCAAAGCACTGAACTTGCCCCCAGGCTGGCCTTTGGGGTGGCCCTGGAGGCGTGGAGCCCAGCTTCTCAGCCCCTTCTACCGCTACCGGCCTGGATGTCGCCTGCAGGGCACCTTTTACAATGAAGTCAAATGGGCAACCTCAGAGACAGCTGAGAAGGATTTCTTAACAATAGAAATGTGTTTGACTCCACCAACAGTCAGTAGCTCCAAAGGCCCTGCCGCTGTGCTGCTGCCGGCTGCCTGGTCTATTTGAAATCCTGATACAATGCCCCATTTGCGGCTGGAAAGCATTAAGGAGCTTTGTGCCAGGGTGCACACGAGCTTGGCCAGCAGCCACTTGAATCTCTCCTGCTAGTCGTATGAAAACACGCTAGCATCTTTCCCAGAAAAGGCAAAGGCCCCAGAGCTCCTTGTAATAACAGCCCCCTGTTCTGTGTAACTTGCATAGCAGAGGGGCCTTGTTCTATATAAGCATCCTGTCTAACTTACACATCGGAGTGACCTTATTACCTGCGAGAGAATGAGTGCTGGGAATTACAGGACGTGGATCCAGGTTACTCTGAAATAAGCTTTCACATCAGCAATTGCAGATAGTCCTAGTGTAGGTACGCTGTCCGCCAAGCTCCTTCTCGGTTATTATGGTGAAGGTCTTGTATGGAATCATGTCATTCACAGTAAAAAAACTGACCTCTATCTTTATATTCCTGGATTCCATAGACATCTATTTTGTCTAAGAATTAAAACTAATGACCACTGGTGAGGCATTTGTGAGTCAGTGGAAAAATCCACACCTGCCATGTGGGAGACCTGCATTTCCTTTCCACCCGTGCAGCGTATGCTCGGCCTCCATTTATCTGTCAGTGGAGGCTTGGGTGCCGCTATGATGCCAACAGTTCTTGGTGGACTTTCCAGACCAGGAGGAAAGGCCGGGAGATCTAATTCTGCAAAAACCCTGTGGATCACCACTGCCTAATCTGTAGCTCATCTTGGGGGGTCGTGATGCGAGGCCTGGCAGCTTTTCAGTGTGTTGTGTGTGAGGTCGTCACAGGCAGGTGTTGACGACAGTATTCACTGAACACCCTTCTTAGCTGGCAAGAGCTGTCCTTCTTCTCCTTCATTTACTACTCCTTCACACACACATGCTCCCAAATACACACGAAGCATGTGCCTGGAAGTAGCTTGATTCCACTTCCTCATCTGTGAAATAGGAATGGAATGGATGAGCATATATATAACTAGACTGTCTTAGCCTGGGCTCTGTGGAAAAGTAAAACCAATGAAATCAAGAAAGAGAAGAGGAGAGGAGAGGAGAGGAGAGGAGAGGAGAAGAGAAGGAGAAGAGAGGAGAAGAGGAGAGGAGTGAGGAGAGAGAAATTTCGAGATAATGGATCACATTGTAGAACTGAAAAGTCCCAAGCCCATGACTCGTATGGCAAACGGGAAGCTTCCCTGACTCACGGACCTGTGAAGGCTGATAAGCCCAAAACTGGTAGATCGGAAGGCAGGCTGCTGGCTCCAAAGACTGAAAAATCCAAGACTGGTAGGCAGTATGGCAGGCTGCTGGCTCAAGCCCAAAGAAACAAAGGTCACATGGTGACAAGACCGTTTCGGTGTAAAGCAAGAAAGTTTTTCCTTTTGCCAGACATCAGTGCAAGCCATGTCCTGGAGAAAACTCCCTTCAATGACTGTCTGCTCCTAACATATCTCATCATCGAGGTGATTACATTATGTAAGGTCTCACCAAGGGAATGACTTCATCCTAACCTCCAAGCCAGATGAATTCTAGGCAACCAAACTGACATTCAACTTAACCATCACACAGTCAGCCTCCAGAACCCTGCAGCAGCCACTGTGCTGTCCACCTCTTAGTATATTAGAAGTCTGTGTATTAACATGTCCTGCTGCCTTCTGCTCCTATGCTGTCTGATTCAAAGAGCGTAGGGATCCTAATAGAAAACTGTAAGATGAAAGAAGTTACATACTTTTACTTGCATACTGTACCTGAGGATGCTAGAATAATGAAAAAGTCAATAGTTAAGGCTGTTAGAGTAGCTTGTGAATGAACTCTTCTGATTCACCTTTGATCAGTTCCAACTCCTCACAGCTCTTTGGGAAAGCATATTATTACATTTTCATGCTTTAATTGGCCAGCATTGCTTTTTCCATACCATTTTGAAAACTGCCCAGTGGAAGGCGGTGTCTTCGGAAAGGCTGGTTTGGCGTGCTCCTCCCAAGGTCTCAGGATAACGCTGGCTGTGTTTGTGTTGTCTTGCTCATGGTAACATTAGCTGCATGACTCCAGCACTTCCAGACAGAAGCATGAATGCCGCCCATGTAATGTCGTCTTGTCAACTTCAAAGCAGAAATACAACGGATTTACAGTCACTGAGACCCAAGACGCAGATCATCAAACAGTTCTAAAACCCTCAAGTTCTCTGTGCCAGATTCCTGTTTAGTGCTAGAAATCACATACGCTTAAAGTAGACAATGATGATTGAATTTCTATTGAAATCATAAATTCTTTTTCTAGACCTAGGTACATATAGGCATATATCTTTTTAAGCAGCTTCTCAGATGCTGGACTTCAAACTTGGAGGATGGAAATGCATTAAAAGAAATACCCCTATGAAAATGAATAAGGTACAAAATATTTTGGATAATAAGAAAATCCTCTTAAACCAAAGCTCACTGATTTTGAGTTGATATTGACTCCTAGTAGGACTGTGTCCTAGGGCTTCCAAGACTGCAGTCCATGACAGAAGAAACTCTGGCTGAAGGGTTTGAACCACTGAGCTTTCTGGTTAGAAGTCCATAGCTTTAACTACCATGCCACAAGGCTTCCCTCCCTCCCAAAGAAATCACAGTAAATAATAATCGTTGTTGTTGTTGTTGTTGTTGTTGTTATTTTTGAGTCGAGCACGAGTCATAGAGACCCTATGAACAAAAGGCCTGAAGTCTTTCTAGAACTATCGTCATTTCTCCAAGTTCATAGAGTTTCCAGATGCATGTGGTTTAGGAAATAGATGCCACCCCTGCTTCCCAACCTGAATCAATCTGCGATCTCCACCAAACATTGCTCATAAAGGGTAGCCAATTATGGTTTTTGACACACCTAAAATAATAATAGTATCAGAAATTCCAAATTCTTCTCCAGCAAGAGGAGTCTTCTGCTTCCGGTTGTTAAAATTATGAAACCAAAAAAAAATGACTTAAAAGCTACTTAGCTGATAGAGTAATCAAACCTGAGAAAAGCAGACTACCTCACCATCTTGAAGGAGCTTCAGTGGCACTGTGCATTATGAATTATGCTGCCATCCTAAAGGCCAGAGGTTCAAATCCTCTAGCTGCTCCATAGAAGATAGATGGGCAGTCCTGGTCATAAATATTTCCAGCCTTAGAGACCCACTGGAGTATCTCCATGAATCAGCATCAACTCCACAACAGTGGTTTTGATTTGTCACAATCTGTGCCTGTGTGCTGCAATGATAAAAAGGGGACAGTGCTGGACCACTACAGTGAACTTGGGCTTTACTCTGGTCATTCTGATTTAACTTCCTGCTGGAAATGGACATTATCACTCCAGATATACTGAATCAGCATCTATAGTTAGCAAGATTATATAAGCTCTAGCAATGTGGAAATTAATGAACAGTATCAGTAATATCACACAGAAGTAAAACCTCGCTGAAGGTTACTGAAAACTACCTGGAACTGTACCTCCACTGGGGAGCTCCAGTGGTCTAGTGGGCAAGGAGTTGTATTGTCAGCCAAAGGCAGATGGTTCAAATCCACTATCTGCTGCTCAGGAGAAAGTTGAGGAGTCTCTGCTCATATGATTACAGGCTCAGAAAACCCTCTGGAGTGTCAGCTGCAAATTGGTTCCAACTTAATGGCACATAATAACAAACATGGCACATCCACAGGAAACTGTAAAAAATACAAGCTGGATTCAGAGGAGGTTGCAAAACAAGCAATGACATTGGTAACTTCAAATGGACAAGCTGCTTCTTAGAAGGATGGGTAGTCTACCTGCATGTGCTTTACAGACTCAGAAAACCCACCGGAGGGTCAGCTAGAAGTTGGTTCCAAATTGATGGCACATAACAACAACAACAGTACATCCACAGGCAACTGTAAAAAAGTCAAGCAACATTCAGAAGTTGTCATAGAACAAGCAGTTTCATTGGTAATTTCAAATGGAGCTTGATGAAAGCAGAGAATATCAGAGAGATGTTTATTTGTGTTTCATTAACTATACAAGAGCATTTTGCTGTGTGGATCAAAATAAACTGTGGATAACATTGAGAAAAATGAGAATTTCAGAACCCTTAATTGTGTTCCTGGGGAAACTATATACATGGTCCAAGAAGCATTTGTTTGAAATAGCAGAGGCACACTGCATGATCTAAAAGCAGAAATGTTATACACTGGGGTTGTAAACCTTCACTGCTCTTTCTCAATCTCTATATTGAGTAGACCATTCATGAAGCTGGCAGGCCTGAAGAATGTGGCACCAGGATTAGAGCAAGACTTATCAGCAACCATCAATAGGTATACTTGGTGAGAGTGAATAGGGCTTGAAGCATATCCTGAAGATCAAAGACCACATATGGATCGCACATCAAGACAGAAATGTGCTAAACTGCACTGATAAACAGAATCATGACAAATTGAGAAAGGGTTTGAAGTTGCCCAGGATTCCATTTTACTTGGATCCACATGCAGTCAAGAAAACAAAAGCCCTGAATATCGAGATGGGTTGACACAGTGACTGTAACAATGGGCTCAAATATATCAGAGATGATAAGGATGGCACAGGATAAGGTAGGCTTTAAATCCATTCTTCATAGGGTCACCATGAGTCATGGTTGACTCGACAGCACCTAACAACAACCAATTGCATTGTGGTTGTTAGGTGCCATCAATTCACCTGCGAAACTCTGTGCAAAGAGTTCTGAAGCCTGTCCTATTCTGAGCCAATCTCACTCTCTCTGACACACTTGACCCTATTACCCCAGTTACTGTGTCAATCCATCTCATCCAGGGTCTTCCTCTCCTGCGTTGTCTCTTTACGTTTCTAAGCATGATGTACTTCTCTAAGGCATGGTCCCTCCTTGGCAACATGCCCAAAGTATGTGAGATAGAACATCAAAATCCTTTCTTCCAGAGAACAACGATGCTGCCAGGGACCTCTTTTTAAGTGCTAGAGACCAAATATATGTCCTCGATCAGACTAAGGTGCAGCTAAGTGGTGATATTTCCAATTGCCCAGGTGCTTATGAAAAGTTAAACAATGAGTAAGAAAGCCTGTAGAAGAACTAATGCTTTTAAATTGTGGTTTTGGGCAAGGAATTTTGTGGTGTTGCCACAAAATGAGGAGCTCTGGTGACCTGGTGGTAGGGAATTGCACTGCCAACCCAAGCAGAAGGAGATTCAAATCCACCAACTGCTCCACAGGAGAGAGAAAGAAGACAAGTCTTCTGTGATTTACAGCCTCTAAAAACCCACTCGAGGGTCACCTAGGAGTCAGGTCCAGTTCAGCTGCAGTCAGTGAGTGAGTGAAATATTAATCTGTCTTGAAAGTGGTGCAGCCAGATTGTTCCTTACAAGCAAAGATGGTGAGTCTTTGTCTCACATAGTTTGAGTGTGTTATGGAGCCCCTGGAGAAGGACATCATTCATGGGAAAGGATCAGGTCAGAAAAATAAGAGGAAAACTCCTAACAAGATAAATTTACATGATGACTTCAATACTGGCCTTAAACACGGCAGAAATTGTGAGGATGGTGGAAGTTTGGATAGGGCCTCCTTGTGGTGTTCATAGGGTCACTGGGAGGCAGAGCTGAGTCAGCGGCACTTAACGACCAGTTGGATTCTCGAAGGCACAAGGAAGTGGTTTTGAACAAGATTGGACCATTTTACAGAAGGCTGACAAGGAAATTGACAAAACTATTATGGCCCTGCACAGATCAGGCTCCAGAAGCAGTGAGATCTTGAGAAGAACGTCCAAAACGAGCTTAGCTTCTGAGAAGCCTGAAAGCTACCAGCCGAAGAGCTGAGAGAGCTGTTTCTTGCAAGTTGGCAACTGACCGGCTGATGTATGTCCACTGTCTCCTGCCCCTTCGTCTGTGACAGGCTCTCTCGGTTGCAGGGATGATGTATGATTGTGGCTGAGCCAAGCCGCAGTTCAGGGCAACAGTCCCTGAGTTTAAACACATACCTGTGGAAGAAAGAAAATGACTGGCAGAGATTTACTATCTAGTGCTTTAAAAAGAAGAAAACACCACCAAGCTAAGAATATAGGCATTGTGAGAGAGAAGGGGAAAAAAATTGCTTCTTTTCACACCTCGCGGGACTGAAATATATCTCGATATATTTTATTTCCTCCAGGGTGTTTCTCAAACACTCTGCTTCACAGTTGCAGGAAGTGTGTCACAAAAGTGCAGCTCGGTGGTCACAATGCCAACAAGGAGTTCATTCTTCCCTTCGCGCGCGCGCTCTCACACTTTCTCTTTCAGGGATCACACTAGTTGGTCGGGATAATTTTCAGGACAGCTGTCACAGTCAGGGAAAGCTTTCAGCAGCCTGGGCCACAGGGTCCCTCACAGCCCTGGCCCTGCAAGATGATCCTGTGTAGATGAGATAAAGCTATAAACATGAGGAGCATGGGCTTTATGTCTTTGGGGTCTACTGTGTGTGATTTATATCCTCAGTACCCTGGTGAAACCCTATCTAGACAATGCACGCTGGTAGAAAGGGGCACGGATTTATACCCGCTTTGCTGGGACCACAACAATCTCAAAAATACAGTTAGTCTCAACTGATACAGGTTTTTAAAATGTTTTCTCAGTATATTAAAAGAGTAATAAGCAGGGGATAGGGTTCAATAAGCCGAGAGGACAAATTAACAGTTGGGGGGAAAGAGAGTCTGATTAATTCTCAAGGGAAAGCTTCATTACCTTGTTCAAAACAATAAGTCCCTTGACATTTCTGTGAGAAGGGAAACTCCATCAAACGCTTGTGTTACAATTACAGAGACTCAATAACATGGTTTTTGGGGAATCTATTTTTCCATTTTCTTCTTACACAGTGAAAGAAAGTGAATGTAGTCTCATAAATGGCTATGTGCCTAAAGCCTTAGATTCTCAAAGAAATCAAAGTGAATTGAGGAAAACAAACAGCCAAGCAGTTCATCATGTAATATGATTTTTCTCTCTTGTGTCCCTCACCGTGGGGAGTGGGTCTAGTCCATGCTAGACCCTTTCTTCTCACTGCATCCTAAGTTCTTATTGTTTCCTCCTTAAAGGGCACTCTGGTGGCCTACAGAAGGAGCTGTGCTGTCAATCCAAAGGCGCTTGGTTCTAATATAATACACCAGCTGCTCTGGGGGAGTAAGACGAGCAATGCTTTCCTATGTGATTTACAGCTTCAGAAAACCAAGGACCAGCTATCAGTCTTTTGTGACTCAGCAGCACAGCCATCAACAACAGCCACCTCCTAAGCTCTTCAGATTTTTTTTCCCCTAAACCTTTTATTCTCACCACTGGCCCAATTGGCAGCATCAGGATGAATGATGAAGAGATTGAGATTGTTCACAGCTTTAGTCTGCTTGGCTCCACAGTCAACACTCTTGGCATCAGAAGCCAGGAAATTAAAAGATATATTGCGATGGGAAAGTCTGCTGTTAGGGACCTCTCCAAAGTACTGAAGAGCAATGGTGTCACTCTGGAGACTAACGTGTGCCTGATACAGTCCATGATCTTTGCAATCAGTTGTTGTGCCTCAGAGAGTAGGACAGTGACTGAGGAGGATAGAAGGAGAATTGATGCCTTTGAGCTGTGGTGCTGGAGAAGAATATTGAGAGTACCATGGACTGCTAGGAAAATAAACAGATTCATTGTGGAGAGGGTTAAACCGGGCTGCTCCTTGGAGGCAAGGATTCTGAGACTCCGTCTAACATACTTTGGACATGTTGTGAGGAGAGAGTGGTCCTTGGAGAAGGACATCATGCTTGGGAGGGTGGAGGGACAGCGCAGGAGGGGAAGACCCTCTATGAGGTGGATTGATTCAGTGACTGGGGTAATCGGGATGGGTGTGTCGGAGACAGTGCGATTGGCACAGAACAGAGCAGAGTTTAGGGCTGTTGTACATAGGGTCACTATGAGTCGCAAGCAATTCAACGGCACACAACAACAACAACAACAACAAACCTTTTATTTCCTTTGCTGTAGCAATTTCTTGATATCTGGTGCAAAAGACAAAAATGGAGTTAGACTAATCTTTATTCTCAGAGTTTCCAAGACTGAGTAGGAGACAGTCACATGATGACAAAAGATTGCACACAAGTGCAGGTGGTAGACAGTTTTCATACTAAAAGTATTTGTGAAGATGTTCATGAAAATGTCTGGATTATTTCTAGAAAAAGTGTATATTTAAAAAGATAGCATTTGGCTCATAAGATTGATATTCCTTTACATCAATGATACTTAAACTATAGCAAGATTGACTTGGATGGTTTGTTAACATATAGATTGTTGCTGGTGCTCTTCAGATATTTTATCCCTGTTAGCTCTCTCTCTCCTGACTGAATGGCCACTTTTGTTCACAAGCTTGCGCTACATTCGAGGTTAGGGTTTAGCTCATCTCTGCTTCTAGTCTGTCCCTCCTCTGTTGTTGTTGTTATGTGCCATCAAGTCATCTGTGACTCATAGCGACCTTATGTACAACAGCTTTGAAGGCTGCCCTTTCCTGAGCCAGTCTCACTGACTCCGACACCCCCACCACCTATTCCCCAGTTACTGTACCAATCCACCTCATCTGGGGTCTTCCTCTCCTGCACTATCCCTCCAACCTTCCAAGCATGATGTACTTCTCCAAGGATCCGTCCCTCCTGGCCATGTGCCAAAAATATGTGAGATGGAGCTCCAAAATCCTAGCCTCCAAGGAGAAACTTGGTTTCAACCTCTCCATGACGGACCTGTTTTTTACCTGGCAGTCAACGGTATGTTCAATACTCTTCTTCAGCACCATAACTCAAATACATCAATTCTTTTTTTTTTTCTACATCAATTCTTCTTCTGTCATCCTTACTCATTGTCCAGATCTAGACTGACATCATAGCTCCTCAGTACTCTGGAGAGGTCCCTGGCCCCAGATTTTCCAAGTGCAGTTTGTCTTTTGATTTCCTGGCTGCTGGTACCTAGAGTGTTGACTGTGGAGCCAAGCAAGCTGAAGCTGTTAACGATCTCAATTTTTTCACCATCTATCATAATGCTGCCAATCGGCCCAATGGTGAGAATCTTTGTCTTCTTGATGTTAAGTTTCAATCCATATTGAAGATTACAGTCCTTGACCTACTGTGGCAGATGCTTCAGGTACTCCTCAGTCTTTGCAATCACAGTTGAGCCATCTGCTTAACGTAAGTTGTTGATGAGTCTTACCCCTATCCTGATGCCACATTCCTCCTCATAGAACTCAGCCTCCTGGATGCTCTGTTCCACATATAGATTGAAAACGTATGGAGATAGAATGTATTCAGCTCATACACCTTTCCTGATTTTGAACCATGCAGTGTTTTTCTTGCTCTGTTCTGACGACTGCCTCCTGGTCTAAGTTTAGGTTTTGCATAAGCACAACCAAGTGTTCTGGGATTCCCATTCTTCTCAGAGTGAATAACAGTTTGCTGTGATCCACAAATCAAATGCCTGTGCATAGTCAATGAAATACAGATAGACGTTTGTCTGATACTCTCTGCTTTCAGCTAAGCTCCATCTAACACTGGCTATAATATCCCTAGTGCCATGGCCTCTTCTAAACCCAGCCTACACATCTGACAGTTCTCTGTTGATGTGTTGTTCTAGTTGTTTTTGCATAATTTTCAGCAGGATCTTCCTGGCATGAGGTTTTAATGATGGCGCTTGAGAATCCCCACACTCTGTTGGGTCTAAGTATCTGTCTTCTCACACTCTTACCTCCATTAAGATGGAGTGCACCTGTATCTGATGATTTCTAGAGCAAGGTCTCAACTCCTCAGCTCCCAGTACACAGTTCTTCATGAACTCGTGATTATCTTACCATTCGTTCTTCATACTCCCACCTCACACAACATGCCATACCATTGCTAAAGCCTGCATTCCCAAATATGAGAGGCTGTCCTCTTTGTCTGCCCCTGGTCGGTGCTGCTTTCTTTGTGCAGGATGTCCTTAAAGCTCCCTGTAATCCCACATACAATATGCGTGGCTAGTTCTCATTAACACTTAAAATCTCCACCAGTAATACTAATGACTTCCACTCATTCACTACCTGCACACAGCAAGCTAAGCACTCTAAGAGCATCCTTTAATCTTACCCTTTAACAATAAAAACCATTAACGAGCACAAGAGAGAGATGAGAGACATGAACCAGGAGGGGGGAGGGAGTCTTTCTTTTAAAATTTTAAAATTATTAAGAAAAAGGAGAAAGCTATTCAGGTGGAGAAAAAAAAAGGTATGTTCCACAAGGTTAAATTCTACAGAGAATAAGGGCGAACACTCATGCTGTGCTCTTTGATCTTGCCAAGAGAGCTGCTTGGTTTAGACCTGCATCTCTATCTAGAGTGTATTAGAGAATGAGGCCACGTATCCATGAGTTTGTTGGGGTTTTTTTTCTTTATTTTTTAAAATAATTTTAATGAGCATTTACAGAGATTTTGGATTTCCATTCATTCATTGCTGCACTTCTCTCCCCGCCCATCCCTACCCCCACCCCAGTTCCCTCCTCTCTTTCAAAAGTAAAAGAAACATTTCCTCCCTGGGACACAATCCCCCCACACCCCTCCCGCCACCCCAAGTACATTCCACTATGCAACCTTAATTGTGGACTTCTGTGATAACTATAAGACCCTATCATACATCGCTTTTAAATTATTCACTCCCTCATCTGTTTCAGTGCAGTATACACAATTTATCCAGTTTTTCTCAGTCTTACCCCAACCCTAATATCAGTCCTATTTTATAACAGTGGCACCATGCAATATTTCATGAGTTTTAAAGTTAACAGGGCACAACAGCTACTACTACTACAGCCATTGCCATTGACTCAGAATTGACTCACAACTGGTCCTTCAGCTGGTTTTCAGCAGCTCTAAATTGCACAGGAAGATATTGTCCACGTTTTTCTTATGAAACAAGTGATGGATTTGAATCACCCACCTTTGGTTGACAGTACAACTCTGTCTACTTTGCTGTTGTTATGAGGTGCTATCAGTTAAGTATGACTCATACTGACCCCTGAACAACAGATATGAACCTGGCCTGGCCTGTGCCAACTCCGCTATCTCTGACACATTTGGTCCCATTGCTGTACCTACCGTGTCAAACCATCTCATTGAGTGGCTTCCTCTCTTTCACTGACCTTCCACCTTTTCAAATATGATGTCCTTTTCCAAGGAACAGCCTCTCTTAACAACATGTCCAAAGTATGTGATATGAGACTTTGTCATCTTTGTCTCCAAGGATGCAACTCTGGTTGCACAAGACATATCTGTCAGGATCCTGTTGGCAGTCCTTGAAACGTCCAGCACTTGACAACGCCACAACTCGATGTTTCTTGTCATCCATATTTGTTGCTGAGCTCTCCAATGTGTAGCAGGTAATTGAATAGCCCATGGCTTGAATCAGGTATTCCTCAATTTTTAAGCTGACATCATTGCTCTCCAGCAATGGTAAGATCCCTACAGCAGATTTCCCTGACAAAATACACCTTTTGATTTCTTGACTGCTCATACCAAGGGTGTTGATTGTGGATCCAAGAAAGATGGAATCACTGGCAATCTCGGTCTTTTCTGCATCTACCATGATGTTGCCTGTTGGCTTAGTGGTGAGGATTTTTCGTGTTCTTGTTATTGAGACATAATTCATATTGAAGATTGTATTCTTTGATCATCTTCTGTAATAAGTGCCTCTAGTCCTCCTCACTTTCATCAAGCAAGGTTGTGTCATCTGCGTAATGCAGGTTGCTGATGACTCCTCCTCCAATTCTGATGCCATATTCTTCTTCATAGAGTCCAGCTTCTCAAATAATTTGCTCAGCATGCAGATGGAACAGATATAGAGAAAGGATACAATCCTGACACACACCTTTCTTGATTTTTAACCATGCAGGGTTCCATTGCTCTGTTCAGACAACAGCTTCTTGGTCTATGTATAGGTTTCATAAAACCATAATTAAGTGTTCCTGGAATTCCCAGTCTTCTTGACATTAATCATAGTTTATGATCCACCCGATGAAATGCTTTTGAATAGTGAATAAGACACAAATACACATTCTTCTAGTTTTCTATGCTTTCAGCCAAGGCCCAACCGACACCAGCAATGATATCCCTGGGGCCATACATAGCCTCTTCTAAACCCAGCTTGAACTTCTGGAAGTTCTCTGTCAATGTATAGTTCTAGCTATTTTAGGATGATCTTCAGCAATATTTTGCTTACATAGATATTAACAGTCTTGTTTGATAATTTTCACATTTTGTTGGATCACCTTTCTTGAGAATGGGAACAAATATGGATCTCTTCCAGTCAGTTGCATCTGTTTTCCGTATTTTCTGGCACAAACTCATCAGTTGGTATCCCATTAATTCCTGGGGCCTTAGTATTGGCCAGGGCAGCTTGAACTTCGTCCCTCCTCACCATTGGTTCTTCATCTTGCACTACCTCCTGAAAGACTTCCGTGTCTATCAAATATTGGTACAGTGTCTCTGCATGTTCCCTCCATCTTCTTTTTATGCTTCCTGGATCATTCACAATTTTGCCCATAACATCTCTCAGTAATGAAACTCAAGATTTGAATTTCTTTTTCATTTTTTTCAGTCTGAGAAATACCCTGTCTACTTGGCCACCAGAAAATGAGAGACTGTTGTTGTTATTGTTATTGTAATGTGCTGTTGAGTCACCTGCAACTCATAGGGACCTATGTATAGCAGCTCTGAAGCCTGCCCTGTCCTGAGCCAGTCTCACTGACTTCAACACACCTACCCTCATTGCCCCAGTTACTGTATCAATCCATCTCATCCAGAGTCTTCCTCTCCTGCACTGTCCCTCCACCCTTCCAAGCCTGACGTCCTTCTTCAAGGATCAGTCCCTCCTGACCACATGCCCAAAGCATGTGAGATGGAACTTTAAAATCCAAACCTCCAAGGAGAAACATGGTTTCACCCTCTCCAGGACAGACCTGCTTGCTTTCTTGGCAGTCTATGATATGTTCAAGACTTTTTTCCAGCACCACAACTCAACGGCATCAATCCTTCATCTGTCATCAGAGACTACTAAGTGCAAATAATGGATGGAGATACATTTAGAGGGAGGAAGGAAGGAAGGAAGGAAGGAAGGAAGGAAGGAAGGAAGGAAGGAAGGAAGGAAGGAAGGAAGGAAGAAGGAAGACGTTGAAGATTAAATAGTGTTGCCTATGGTAGTGGAGTAAGACGTGGCTGAATTGAGAAGAAAAACATTTAACCATTATAAGAAGCAGCCCTTGTGTCCTATGAGCTGCTTTGCCAACAAAAGTCTATGGTTCAAATTCACCAAGTGCTTCGTGGGAGAAGAATGAGATTGGCTGTGTCTGTTTAAATGTCTGCCTTGGAAACCTGGTGGAGTGTCATGTTGAGTGAGAGCCAATTTAGCTGTGCGTTGGAGTTCTTGTTTGGTTTGGAGAGTTTTATGGTTTGTTTTGGCAAGTTAAAAAGAGAGGGTGAGAGGAGAGACACAATTTTGTCACAAAAATAGCATACTACACAAGCCAGGCAACTAAAATTACTTTATACTTGGAGAGGCAAGATAAGGTTAGTAAATTACATTACCTGGTGCTGAATGCCCCATGAACTGCCAAAAGGGAAAACAGGTGTGTCTTGGAGAAAGTGCAGCCAGATAGCTCCTTGGAGGTAGAAATGATGAAGCTTCATCTCATGTACTTTGATCATATTGCTGAGAGAGGCTGCTCTTTGGAAAAGGGCATCATGCTTGGAAAGGTGGAGGGGACGGCGAAGGAGAGGAAGACCCTCAACCAGGTAGAGTGAGGGACACGGTAACTGTATTTGAATGTGTCAGAGATTGTGAGGATGTCACAGGATAGAGAGGGCTTCTATCTGCTGTTCATAAGGTCACAGTGAGTTGTACTGGACTGAGTGACCTAACAATAATACTCCTGTTATCCTGTTGTATTTTAAGATTCTTGATCTTGGTGAAATAATTTATGCTTTCTCTGCTCATTTTCCTCATAATATAGACTACCTCAGACAGAAGTTATGAAGAATAAACAAGGTGATATATGCAATGCATAATATTCTGTATCGACTTGTGGTAAAGAGCTGTACTGCCAACCTAAAGGCACACAGTTCAAATCCACCAGCTGTTCAGTGGGAGAAAGATGAGCAGTCTGCTCTCATGTCATTTACTCCCTCTGAAAACCCACTGGGAGGTCCGCTATGGGTCACATCCAACTCACTAGCACATAACAAGCCAACAACATATATGAGCCTAGTGGTAAGGAGTTGCACTGCAAACCCAAAGGTAGAACGTTCAAACCCACCAGCTTCTCTGTAGGAGAAGGATGGGCCCTATGCTTCTGTGCCATTTACATCCTCTGAAATCCTCCTGAAGGGTCAGTTATGAAACAGCTTAGTGACACAAAGCAACAACGATGGATGG
>NW_006399754.1:7864355-7880437 GCF_000299155.1 Elephantulus edwardii | reverse complement strand
CCTGGGAGCCCCTGAGGACTGGAAAGTATTTTGTATCTTTGTGTATGGGGACTCTAATAAGTCAGAGACCAGCAGCTAACAGCATCATACTTTTTTTCTGATAGAACTCTAACCTTCCCCACTTTGGTATTGTTGTGTGCCTTCAAGTCAGAACAAACTCCTGTCTGACCCTATAACATGTTTTCGGAGACCGTAAATCACACAGGAGAAAATTTCCTATCTTTTGACCATGGAGCAACTGGTAGATTCGAACTGCCTGCCTTTGGGTTGGCAGTGCAGCTCCTTACCCACTAAGACCTCCAAGAATTACCGAAGCACTACGCTCTGTAAAGAATAAAGAGAACTATAAAATTGTTGAATAAAACAGCTCCAAACTAGTATTACATGTTGTTGTTGTTGTTGTTGTTGTGTACCGTTGAGTCAGAGCTGACACATAGCTGACATTCCAGTGGGTTTTCAAAGGCAGTTTATCGCACAGAAGGAGATTGCCCAGCCTTCTCCCTCAGAGCAGCAGGTGGATTTGAACCACATACCTTCAGGATTGCAGTGCAGCTTCTGTCACCAGACCCCACTCCAAAGCTCTGAGAGGGTTAGAAAGACTGTAGCTAGATTTCAAGCAGATGCTGAATGGATTCCACGTAGACTCACCTGGCCCCCATGGACTGCATCTTGACCCAGTTGCCATGGAATCAGTTTCAGCTCATGGGGCCCCCAGGTGGGTCAAAGAAGAACTCTGTAGGTGATCCACGGAGTTTTCACTACTGGCCTTTCAGAAGTAGATCAGCAGGTCTTTCATCTGAGGATCCTCTGAATGGACTCCCACCTGTTGGTCAGCAGTGAGCTTATTACCTTTGTACCCACGAAGGAAATAGATCTTCCTAATACAGGTGAACTTCGGACGGAATGTTTACTCGCCATTGGGTATGAGTTGATTTTATTTGGCCTCCTATTTAATAAGGCATTTGGGCCCTCGAGTCTGGTTGTAATTGTTTTTGGTCAACATTCTTCTAAGTGGCATAGCACTGGTCTGTCCACATGCTGTACAGGGGGAACTCATGGTTGCTTTGAAGCTGAACACCATGACACTGATGTGTCAAATGTGATAATGGCTACCCATGGTAGACAGTACTTGGAGGAGCTCCCCAATTAAAACAAGTTTGGAAGCAGGAGTGGCATCCACTTCTGAAATAGCTTGCCTCTAGAAACCCTATGAACTTGGGAAAATGATGAAAGTTATACAAGTGTCCAGGTCTTTCATTCATAGGGTCACTATGAGTCGTCTACGACTCCATGGCACTTAACAACAACAATATAGATGAGAAATGTGAGCATCAGAGAGGTTGACATTCACATGTGCCTAAGGGGGCTAGACCCCACCTTGTAAGTAATGATTGTCCCAACCACCCACAGGGCAATGGAGCACTCTGGGGAAACCTTTTCCTGTACCACAGTGACCCAAAATCCCACTGCTTTCAAGCTAATTCCATCTCACAATGACCCTCCATCATATTTCTAAGCTACCTTATCTAGGCCATGATATTTTCAATTGCTGTCTATACATCTGAAAGATGTACAGTAAATAAGCTTGGCCAAAGAAGACTCACGCCTTTGACTTGTGGTGTTGGAGAAGAGTCTTGAATACACCATGGACTGCTAAAAGGACAAACAGGTTTTGAAGGGAGTGCAAACAGAGTGTTCCTTAGAGGAAAGGATGGTGAAACTTTGTCTCACTTGCTTTGGGCATATTTTCAAGGGGAACCGGTCCTTGGAGACAGACATCATGCTGGGAAAGGTAGCGTTGGGTGAAACAGAGAAAGATTCTCAATGATATGGATTGGCACCATGCCTACCACAGTGGGCTTGAGCGTGACAGAGATCATGAGAATGACGCAGGATAGGGCAAGGTTGAGATCTGTTGCGATGAGGGTTAGCCAACTTGATGGCACCTAACAACAGGTATTGATGGGAGAAGACTTCTCATCTTCCTACAGAGCAGCAGGTGGACTTGAACTTCCCCTCGTTCCACTAGCAGTCCCACCCATAACCGAGAGAACCAACGACTACAACAGCAGCCATCATAGAGCCAGGGAAGCAGGATTGTTCCCAGAAAGTAGCACCTCCCTTCCAGCATGAAATTTAGCCATTTTGACAAGTCGTTCTTACATGCTCCCCTGGCAGCTTGTGGACATGTTTCGAGTGTCACTTCGTGAGCAGTCCAAAGTCAAGGTGATTTTTTTTTTGCAAGTCCACCACAGGCCTTTGTTCCTGAGAACTCACACAGCCATGGCTCCCACCCTGAGAGTCTCAGACTTTCTTGGTTCAGCTGTTGGAATTCCCAGATAAATCACCCTGTGGTCAAAGTCTTGTCACCACTGGAATCAAAGCATTGATTACAAACTCTTAGGGTCAGAGTTGAGCTTAGTCAACATGAGTTAAAACATGTATCTTTTTAATAGCTGGTGTATAGAACAGAGGCAATTAATGCAGAGTTTGAGGGTTTTTTCCTTCCTGTTGTAGTATTGTCTCTGCAGTATAATGTTAATAATGCATTGAATAAGCTTCTAATTAGTGTGTTCTCATGTTGCAAGAAGAGCATTACAAGTGAAATGGCTCCTTTTGATTGGAAAGTTTGAAAGCAGCTGTCAGCCTTAGCTTTTCTCTCCAACTATAAATTGGCGACCTCTCACACCCCTACTCAGGACTTCCCCTTCGAGCTTAAAGAAATCACATCATCTGACAGGGAGGCAGGAGACTGATCAGGACAATTTACGGACAGAGTAAAAAGGATGATGTGGAAAGTGTCCAAAGCAGGACTTGGTCAACAGCCACTGGCGAAGTTCTGAGAAAAGAAAGACGCAGATGTCCCAGGCCATTGAGATGATCAATAAAATGATTTTTGAAAAGTGCAAGCATTGTTCAGCTCCCTGGGGGACATACTCACCTTTAACACTGCAACTACTGCAGCACGTTAGAAAGGAGATTTGAACCTGGTAAGAGCAATGATCTTTATAAAGGAGAGCTTTCTCTGCTCTCTGATTCATAGTCTATCTTAAATCTATTGAGGTTGTAATAGAAGATTATATGGATAATACATGGTTAATACTTTAGTAGTTTAATAGTTCAACAGTTTAATAATTTAGTAGTTTTAATAGTTTGTTGTTGTTCTTGTTATGTGCCATCGAGTCGCTTTCGACTCATAGCGACCCTATGTACAAGAGCCCTAAACACCGTTCTATCCTGTGCCAACCTCGCCGTCTCATTCCCACCACTCCACTCAGAGAATCGATCCATCTCATCAAAGGTCTTCCTCTCCGGCACCGCCCCTCCACTCTCCCAAACATGATGTCCCTCTCCAAGGACCAGTCCCTCCTTGCAACATGCCAAAAGTATGTCAGATGAAGCTTCAGAATCCTTGACTCCAAGGAGCATTCCAACTTCACCTTCTCCAGGACAAACCTGTTTGTTCTCCTAGCAGTCCATGGTATATTCAACACTCTTCTCCAGCACCACAGCTCAAAGCCATCAATGCTCTTTCTATCATCCCTCTTCATCGTCCAGCTCTCTGATGCATAGCACGTAATTGCGAAGACTATAGCCCGGATCAAGTGCACCTTATTCTCCAGCCTGATGTCATTGCTCTTCAGTACTCTTGAGAGGTCCCTCACAGCTGACTTTCCCAACACAATTTGTCTCCTAGTTTTCTGGCTGCTGTTACCAAGAGTGTTGACTATGGAGCCAAGCAAACTAAAACTGTTAACTATCTCAATCTCTTCCCCATCCATACTGATGCTGCTAGTTGGCCCAGTGGTGAGAATCTTTGTTTTCTTGATGTTGACCTTCAATCTATATTAAAGGCTGCAGTCCTTGACCTTCTGCAGCAAGTGCTTCAGGTCCTCCTCAGTTTCAGCGAGCAGGGTTGTGTCATCTGCTTAACACAGGTTGTTGATGATGACTCCAGAACTAAACAGAAGTGCATGATGTCAGTTGCATTAGCCTGATCTCTCCCTCACGAACCTAGCCTGCCCCAGAAATCACTTATGTCAGCTTCATATGTTTCCATACACACAGGTACACACACAAACACATACCTATTTTTCCACTTTGATTAAAGACAAACATGGATTCTGTCTGTGCAGTAGTAAAGAGCACATGTTGTAAAGGCAGACTGTGTGACTTCCAAAACTGGCCCTCCCAGTTGTTGGCCACTGACCTTCAGCAGGTCCTTGAACTTCTGAACCCATAACTGAGTTCAGTTTTCATATCCGTAAAGTGGATTTAATAGAATTACTTCCATAAGAGGCTCATTGGAAGGATTACTTTGGACATGTTGCAAGGAGGACCAGTCCTTAAAGAGGGACATCATGCTTGGGAGGGTGAAGAGACAGCGCAGGAGAGGAAGACCCTTGATGAGTTGGATTGATTCTGTGACTGGAGTAATTGGGGATAGGTGTGTCGGAGACAATAAGATTGACATGGGATAGAACAGGGGTCAGGAATGTTGTACAGAGGGTCACTGTGAGTCACAGGTGACTCGACAACATAGAACAACAACAACAACAATATTCTTAGAACAATTTGGGAACATGGAAAGTACTAAAGTCAAGTCTTTGGTGATATACGTATTCAAGAATACTGAATAAGAATATTGAATATCCCACTCTTTTTCGTGTAAGCAAACAAAATGCTGTCAAGACTGAGGAAGACTCGGAAACTTAGGGGCCAGGTAAGCCACGGCCACGGCCGCATTGGGAAGCACAAGAAGCACGACGGAGGCTGAGGTAATGCTGGCGCTTGCATCACCACGGGATCAAATTTGACCAATACCATCCAGGTTATTTTGGAAAGGTTGGTGTGCAATATTACCACCTGAAGAGGAATCAGAGCTTCTGCCCAACTGTCAACCTTGACAAATTATGGACTTTGGTCAGTGAACAAACAAGAGTAGATGCTGCAAAAAACAAGACTGGAGCTGCTCCCATCATTGATGTGGTTCGATCAGGTTACTACAAAGTCTTGAGGAAGGGAAAACTCCCAAAGCAACCAGTCATTGTGAAGCCAGATTCTTCAGCAGAAGAGCTGAGAAGAAGATTAAGGGTGTTGGGAGGGGCCTCTGTCCTGGTGGCTTGAGGCTGTGTTAATTACATGGAGGTTGGTTAATTAAATGTTTTCTCCTTAAACAAAAAAAAAAAAAAAGAGTATTGAATATCCCATGGACTGCCAGAATAACAGATAACTCTGTGTTGGAGGGAGTGAAACCAAGGTGCTGCTTAGAGACAAGAATATTTTGGGCATGTTGTCGGGAGGGGCCATTCCCTGAAGAGGGGCTCCATGCTGGGAGAAGGAGAGGGTTGGCAAAGAAGACGACCCTCAGTGAGATGGTTTGTCTAAGTGACTCCAACAGTGAACTCCAGCACTGAGTGAGTGTGAGAGATGTCATCTGAAAACCTCTGACGGCAAAGGTCAGTAGTTCTAATCCGTCTACTCCAAGGAAGAAAAATGGACAGAGTCCTTTGTTGTACAGTAGAGTTGTTGTTGTTGCTAGGTACAATTTATTTCACTCCAGCTCATAGAGAGACCCATATTGTTGTTGTTGATTGCCTTCAAGTCAAGCACGACTCATAGAGACCCTGTGAACAAAAGGCCGGAAGCCCCTCTACAACTATAGACATTTATCAAAGTTCCTAGAGTGTTCGGAGGCAAGTTGTTTAGGAAGTGGATGCCACTCCTGCTTCCAGACCTGTCATAGAATGTTATTGGTTGAGTTGCCTGTGATGTCTAGCAACCTTATGTACAGCAGCTCTGGACCCTGCCCTGTCCTGACCCATCTCACTAATTCTGACACACCAACCCACATTGCCCCAGTTACTGTATCAATCCATCTCATCCTAAGTCTCCTTCTCCTGCACTGTCCATCCACCCTTCCGAGCATGATGTTCTTCTTCAAGGACAGGTGTCTCCTGGCCACTTACCCAAAGTAAGTGAGATGGAGCTTCAAAATCCTAGCCTCCAAAGAGAGACTTGGTTTCACTCTATCCAAGACAGACCTATTTGTTTTCTTAGCAGTCCATAGTATGTTCAACCTCTTTCTTCTCCAACAACTACAGCTCAAAGGCATCTGTTCTTCTTCTGTCATCCTTAGTCATTGCCCAGCTTTCTGAAGCATAACAAGTAATTGAGAAAACCATGGCCTGGATTAGGCGCACCTTTGTATCTAAACTGAGATCGTTGCTCTTCAGCATTCTGGAGAGGTCCATGACAGCAGATTTTCCCAGTGCAATTTGTCTTTTGATTTCCTGACTGCTGGTTTTAAGAGTGTTGATTGTCGATCCGAGCAAGCTGTAATTGCTTACAACCTCAGTCTCTTCTCCATCTACCATAGTGCTGCCAATTGGCTTTGCCTTCTTGATGTTGAGCTTCAATCCATATTGAAGACTACAGTCCTTGACCTTTTGCAGCAAGTGCTTCAAGTCTTCTTCAGTTTCAGCAAGCAAGGTTGTGTCATCTGCTTATCATAGGTTGTTGATGAGTCTCCCTCCAATCTTGATGTCACACTCCACAGATCAAAATCTTGCCCAATCCTGAGCCATCCTCACAATGTCCACTATGTTCAAGCTCTCTGTTGAAGTTAGTGTCTGTCCATTTCATGAGTGTCTTCCTGTCCTTCTCTGATCCTGAGCATTTCCAAGCATTATGTCCTTTTCCAGAGACTGGCCCTGGCTGACATCATGTCCAAAATATGTGCAGCAAAATCTTACCATCCTTGGCTCTAGGGAGCACTCTGGCCTCACTTCTTTCAACAAGGGCTTATTTGCTCTTTAGTCAGTCCATAGGCTACTCTTTGCCAGTACCATAATTCACAGGCATCAGTATAGCTGGCAACAACAGCTGCTTTATTGTTGGCCAAGATGCAGAGAGATTGAAACTCTCATGCACTGCTAGTAGGAATCTAAAATTAGATTAAAATTAGCCACTATAGAAGGCAGTCTGGTGTTTCCTCAAAATTTGAAAATAGAAATCCCACTTGATCCAGCTCTTCTACTACTGGGAATATACCCTAAAGTAAACAGAAATGACACGAACCTATGTATAGCTGTGTTTATTGCAGCATGATTCACAATAGTAAGGAGATGGAAGCAGCCCAAGTGTCAACAAATAAATGGATAGAGAAACTGATACATCCATACAGTGGAATACTACACAGCACTGGAAAACAATGAAGAACTTATGAAATACCATACAACATGGATGAGTCTAGAGGACATTACACAGAGTTAAATACCTCAGTCACAAAAGGACAAATACTGTATAGGACTACTATTGTAAAAATAAGACAGCTGGGAGGGAGTTCAGGGAAAGCAAGAAATAGCATGGATAGACAGTGAATACTCTGCTGGATTAGGGGAAGTGAAGATCAACCTAAAATGAACGGATGACCAGACAATATATGCATTGAAATTGGTAATTTGAAACAGGACATGTATAACTGATTGAATGAGGAAGGGGGGGAGTAGAAGTAGGGAAAGAGAATGAAGGAACGTACCACAGATAGAAACAATAGGAGAGAGTTGACAGGTAGAGACAGGGGGAGAGAGAGAGAGGAAGCAGAGATTCCTGAGTGAATGTGTCAGGTGAAGGGAAAGGAAGATTGCAGTGGGGTTTTAATAGAGTGTTGTAAATAATGACATTATACAGTCATAATTATTATCATTAAACAAAACATACATGAGTGACTCAATGAAAACCAGTATTTTTAAATAACAAAGCAAAGGCTTCTTTATTAAGTAGAGTGGTTAGGTTTCATCAAGTTCATTTAGGCTCAGAGTAACTCCATGTAACAGAGGAGAAATACCCACAGACTTGCCTAGATTGTCAATTTTTTTCTTTTTTAAAAAAAATATATTTTATTGTGTTTTCAGTGAAGGTTTGCATAATAGTTTATGTCCTCATTCAATAATTCCTACACAGGTTTTTTAAACTTTATTTACTCTCATCAGAATATGTAAACCTTCTCCTTATTTCCATGCTGGTTGTTCTATTTTCATTAATTTAGTTTCTCTGCCCCTCTATGCTGTCATTTTTGTTTTAAAATACTTATTAACCATTTGGCTTCATATAGGCAATTTTTTAAGGAAACAAAGTGCTTACAAATGAGTTATGTTTTTAAACCTTTTACTGTTATTTGAAGGGAAAGCTTACAGAGAAAATTCTGTTTATATTCAACCATTCATACATATTTTTGTTAACTAATTATAAGCCTCACATTGTACCAGCACTCTTCCCAGTTCTTCCCTGTGATTCTTGTAGTCATTAATCCTACAATCTTACTCCTTCATGCTTTCTGAATTTTGTCTTTGGGCAAATACTACCCTTTAGATCTTGTATGATTAATTGCTCTAAGGACCTCCCTGGTATTACTGGTCACTCGATAAGCCTATCTTTTATGTGCCTTAAAGCTGAGGGATCAGTTTCGTTCCAGGGTTAAAGAATGAGTTGGGGATTGTCCTCTTCTCAATCAGACCAATAAACCTAATTTTTTTTTTCTACATGTTATTCACATACTCTGCCCAAGACCCTTAGCTGTTTAAGAAGAGTCAGCACTGATACACAGTCAGCATCAAGTTCTTATGATCTGAAGCTCATGGAAATTGAGTGTCATTTGGTATATTAGTTCTTGAAACTTACTGTTTTATGCATCTTTGACTTCCTTCCCTCTTTTTTGAACTTGATAGGAAGAGATCAATCAATAGTTATTTTTTTAACTTTAATCTTAAATTCATTAATTTGTTCTTTAGCTTCACTGTGTTCTAAGGATTTCATTGTGATTCAAGGTTTGAAGAGTATCTCAGGATGATAGTTTCAGGGAATCCACCGTTACAAGGAAGGAGCCCAGTTAGACTGGGTGAGGCTTTGGACTTGTTTAAGAGTTTGATGTTCTATTCCACATTCCCCCCCCCATTCTCTAAGTTTCCACTATTATGGCCCTGACTAGGACAGGAAGTAGTGGTAGCCGAGCACCATCCAATTCTTCTGGTCTCGGGGTAAAAGAGGCTATGCTCCGAGTAGACGGTTTGTTCTGTGTTCTAGTTTCCTCATGAAGTCTTTGTTTCTCTCTGTCTCTTTTGCCCCAGTAGGCTATAATCTTTATGGAGGTAGATCCCATCTTCCTTTCACAGAATTACTGGATGGGTTCAAACTACCAACTTTTCTGTTAACAGCCAAACAGATGAGGGCATTTGAGAAATGGAAGCATTCATGAAGTGTATTTGTTGTTGCTTTTATTTTAAATTTGGTCTGCAGAGTATTAATTGTACCTATTAAGTGAGTATAAAATTCCATTTTTTTAAATTAAACGAATTATGTCAGAGATGTGGGGGGAACTGAAAGGTCCAAAAAGAAACACAGAGATTTGGAAAGAAATTTGTTTTTCTCACATCAGAGAGACCATATGACTACTTTCCAGCTGTGCCTCAACCTCAAGACTGTGTTCGCCAACAGTTCTCTCTGCTTTTGTCTTATAAAATAGGTTTGATGTTGTTTAAATATGTTCCTTTCACTAATCCCAAATAATTGCCCTCTTGGTTTAGTTTAATTATGTTATCTCTGTAGAAATGCAGAGGGTGATTATCATCTGGATTTTTTAACCACAAAAAATAATTAAGGACTTTCATCTCCACAAAGGCATGGAAAGAGCGTGTTGATATATAATCATGTAGAAATGTTTACCCAGATAATTTTAAAGAAATATATACAATAACACCAGGAAATGCAAATAGTGGTGGAAAATTTTAACAGATCCATAACAAAAGAAGACATTGAACAGGTCATTAAAAAAACATCACCACCACCACTACTACCACCCACCAAAAAACCCCTCCAGTCCAGACAGCTTCACTGGAGAGAAACATTTAGAGAGGAAGAAGGAGAAAAAAAGGAATACCCCTAGGTCATTCTATGAAACCAACAGAATCCTGATACCAAAACAAAGACACCACTTGAGGAGATCGCTACAGACCAACATCTGTCTTGAACGCTGCTAAGCCGACATAATTATGCAACTCATCAAGAATAATACATAATCAGCACTACAGATGCTAGGATGGTTCAAGCTTAGAAAACAGTCAGTGTAATTCACCACATAAATAAAAACAAAACTAAAGAATCACATGACCATCTTAATGTAGGAAAGGCATTTGATAAAAATACACTACCCTTTCCTGATTAAAAACTCTAGCAAAATGGAAATGAAAAGGAAATTCCTGAACATAATTAAAGACATATATACAAACCCAAGAGTCAACATCATTCTCATCAAAGAAAAATTAACATTTTCATCAGGAATGGGAGTGAGCCAAGGATGGCATTGGCCTCCACTGGTAGTCAAGACTATATTGGAAGTTTCAACTGCAGCAGCAGAGTAGAAATGGGAAAAGGTGTATCCATATTGGAAAAGAAGAAATAAAACCATTCTTCTTCTCAGATAGCATGATCCTAAACATAGAAAATCCCAGAGACTCTACCAAGATACTTAGTGCTGCTAAGAGAAGGATTTAACAAAGTAGCAAGGTATTTAAGGTCAACACAAAAATCAATTGGGTTCCTGTATAACAAGAACGTTGTTTCTATAAAGGAAATCAAGAAATCCATACCATTTGCAGTAGCGCCACCCCCAACCCAAAGGGATAAACCTAACCAAAGGTTCAAAAGACTTAGACAAAATGGGACTAACATCAAGGTTCAGAGAAGACAGAAGAGGAGAGGAAATGATGTATATTGCACTGAAACAGCTGAGGGAAAGAACTGTTTAAAAGGGATATATGAATGGGTATTCTTGTCATTACAGAAGTCCAGAGTGAAGGCTGCATAGTGGAGTGGACTTGGGGGGAGGGATTGCAGAACAATGAAAGAGTTTTTCTTTTTCTTTTCAAAGAGAAGAGTGAAGGTGGGGGAGGGTAGGGAGAAAAGTGCAGCAATGCATGACTGGAGGCTAAGTCTCTGTAAACTTTCATTAAAATTAATTAAAAAAAATTTTAAAAACCTAAAAAAAGAAAAAGAAAGAAAAGACTTACACCAGGAAGACTATACGATACCTATAAAAATGGACAGCCATTCCATGCTCATGGAATAGAAGACCTAAAATTGTGAAAATATCAATACTATCCAAAGCTATCTGTGTTGTTCTTATGTACTATCTGTTCTAGTGTGACTTGGTAGTGACCCTATCTATGATCGGGCAATTTTTGCCCTATCCTGTGCCATCCACACCATCTCCAATATTCTGAGTTCATTGTTATAGTCACTGTGTCAATCCATTTGCTGAAGGTCTTCCTCTGCTATGCTGACCTTTCTGAGCACAATGTCCTTCTCCAAGAACTGGCCTGTCCTAACAACATGCCCAAGGAACGTGAGATGAATCTTCACCACTCTTGCTTCCAAGGAGCACCCTGGTTTCACGTTCTCCCAGATAGGCTTGCTTATTTTTTTGTCAATCTGGAATATTCAGTACTCTTCTCCAGCACCACAACTCAAAGGCATCACTTCTTCTGTCATTCCTAGACATTGTCCAACTTTCAGATGCATAGCAAATAACTGAAAAGATTATGACTTGGATTAGGTGCCCCTTACTCCTCAAACTGACATCAGAGGTTAAAGTTATCCATATATTATTGTGTAATCCTGAACAAAATGTCAGTAATTGTTGAGCTTCATCAGGAAGTATTTTAAGTCTGTTTCATTTTCAGCAGTATCCATCCCAGAGATGCAAATCACAAACTGCAATGAGATACAAGCTCACCCCTGCGGGAGAAAAAATCAATCACAAAACAACTCATGATAGGGAGCTTGAAGAGGGATTGGATTTCCAATATTTCTGGTTGGATCAAAAAATGATGTGGCCTCTATGGAAAATAGTTTTGTGCTTCCTTAAAAAGCATAGGGACGAGTGGCTCGAGCGGCTCCATGGCACCACATACCAACCTGGGCCGCTACTTCCAGGTGAACATCAACCTGGCGCCATTCCACCACCTCTGGGTTTCTGTGGAACCCCACTTCCAAAAAGTGGCATGGAAATTTGAGGGTGCTCAGCTTCTGTGGCAGGATCCAGTTGAATGCCTTTTCTTATTCATCCACTTTTCCAAAAACGACATTTCTCCCATCACTGGCATGGTGGAGCGCCTCTGCCAGGCCTTTGGCCCTCGGCTTGTCCAGCTTGATGACATCCCCAGCCTTCAGGCCCTTGCTGGGCCCAAGGTGTAGGCTGACCTCTGGAAACTTGGAGTACCAGCAACAGAGTGCAAGTGCCCGAGCCATTCACAGTGGGCTGTCCTGGCTGTTGCAGCCTCATGAGGCCCCCTACAAGGATGCCCACCAAGCCCTCTGTGCCTGGCCTGGGGCGGGCACCAGGGTGATGATGCCACCGGGTAAGATACTTTCACCACCCACATTGAAAGTAGAAGAGGAAGGCCTGGGAGCTGTGTCTAGTCTTTGATTTTGAAGGCAAAGAAGGAAGAAAAAGGAATGCAAGAGGATGTTTTATTAGATAAAAAAAGCAAAGAGCTGGAATATAAAGAATATTCTGCTTTGAGTGCATTTTAGAAAGCCTGTTTGCTCAGGTGCAAGTATACGCTATTTTGCATATGCAGAAAATTTCATAGAGAAAACCCCATAGTGGTTTCTCCCTGAGGAAACAAATAGTAGATGTTTCTTTCTCTCCTCATTTTATTTTTTTTCTTGAATTTACATGTACCTAACACTTTAAAAAGTTGTTTAATATCAACAATGTTTACCTAGCAGTTAAATGATTGAGAATTAAAGCAAAAAAACAAACCAACCAAACTAGAACTCGCTCTGGTTCCTCCACCACAGTTCTCTCCTGTTTCAGCCATCCTCATGCTAGTAGATTTCTCTTTTTTAAAGCCATGTTCTGGTTTTGTCACCTTCTAGTTTAAAACCTAGCAGTGACTGTCCTTTTTCTGTAGATCTGACCATGAGATGGAAGAACTTGCAAAGCCTGGCTTTACCCCTTACCTTCCTCTCCCATGAGCTCCCTTCTCTCCAGCCACACTGCATGCGAGCTCCTATGAGGCCCAGTCTGCCTTCCCTCATTTGATTTCTTCCACCAGTGATGCCCTTGCTCAGCTCTGCTCAGGCTGTGACGCCCAGCTCACACACATTCTTCTCCATCTGCGTCTGCTCACCTGATACCTCCACCCACCAATACCTCTCCCATCATCACACTGTTAATCTCTCTGTTCCCACGCCCACCCAGACTAGCTGCTGGAGGGTGGAGGTGAGGACCATGGCTCCTAGGCTCTACTGTGCTTGAGGTTCCCCAAAGGAGAGCATAATCGCTGATTCCCACAGATTTTCATTTTATTGATTTGAGTTGGAGACGCCAGAATCTGTACTTTATTATAATTGTTTTCTTTTTTAAAAAAATAGATCATGGGTTACAAAGTTTGTATATATTGTTTTTCACACCAGATCTTTCCCCTTTCCTTTCCGCACCCCTCTCTCCACCCACCTAATTGTGTGACCCTATGGTTAAGCACCCCCATCCCCTTCTTGGATCCTCATACTCATTCTACAAGAATGATCTTTATACAGTATTTGTCCTTATGAGACTGAGTTAGTTCACTTGGCAAAATGCTCCAGTCCCTTCCATGTTAGATAGTAATTTACAAAATCATTGCTCCTGTGTGCTGCATAGTATTCCACTGTGTGAATTTATCATAATTTCTCAATCCATTCCATTGTGATTGGGCATTTGAGTTGTTTTCATGTTCTTGCTATGGTGAATAATGCTGCTATGAGCATTAGTGTACAGGTTTCTGTTTGTGCCTCAGTTGTCATTTTCTCAGGATATATTCCAAACAGTGGAATAGCTGGGTCATATGGAATTTCTATGTTCAGCTTTTTGAGGAAGCGCCAAACTGCCTTCCAGAGTAGTTGTGCCATTTTACTATCCCACCAACAAGATATAAGTGTTTCTATCTCACCACATCCTCTCCAGCATGAATTACTTGCTTCCCTGTTAAACTTCCACTGCTTCTGTGGTAACATGGTACCTCATTGTAGTTTTGATTTACATCTCTTTTATTGCCAGTGATTTAGAGCATTTCTTCATGTGTTTGTTGGCTATCTGAATGTCCTCCTCTGTGAAAAGTCTTTTCATGTGTTTTGACCATTTTGTAATTGGGTTATCATCCATTTTCTTGTGGAGGCCCTATAGTATTCTATAAACTTTTTTTTTAATTATTATTAAATTTTACTAGTTTTAATGACATTTACAGAGATTTTGGGTTTTCATTCACTCATTATTGCACTGAGTATTCTATAAACTTTTGTTATAAGACCCTTGTCTGGCATGGAATTACCAATTTCCCCCTGCCCCCAATCAGTAGGTTTTATTTTTCACGTTATTCGAGAAAGATTTTGATGAACACAGAGACTTCATCTTTTGAAGGCCCCATTCATCTAGATTATTCTCTCCTGGTTGTGCATTTCTGAATGTATTTCCAAGCCTATTTATACCATAAGCTAGGCCTTCTAAGTTTGGTTCTATTTTATATGTTATGATCTCTGTCATTTAAGGCTTTACTTGTAGGTCTCTGATCCACTGTAAGTTGATTTTTGTGTATGGTGTGAGATGGGGACCCTCCAGTTTTGCCAGCACCATGTGTTGAAGGGGTTGTCATTTCCCCATTTGATAGTCTGTGTTACCTTGTTGAGTACCAGTTGACCTTGAATACCAGTTCACCATAGGTAGGTGGGTTAATTTCTGGGTTCTCAATTCTGTTCCACTGGTCTGTGAATTTTTCATTGTACCAGTATCATGCTGTTTTCATTATTACAGCTGTGTAAAAGGTTTGAGATCAGGGAGTGCTATGTATACATCCCACTCCAGAAGTATTTTGCTTATTTGGGATCTCTTTCCTTTCCAAATAAAATTGCCCATTGCCTTTTCTATCTCTTTGAAAACTGAAATTGGTATCTATATTGGGCTTGCATTAAATATGTAGATCATTTTTGGTCGGATTGTCATTTTCACAATATTGAGTCTTCCTATCCATGAACAGGGAACATTTTTCCATTTCTCTCTTCCTATTAATGCTCCAAGATTGAGTCTATTTGTATGTAAGCTTTTCCTTATCTTTTAACTGCTGTTGTTGTTGTTGTTAGGTGCTGTTGAGTAGAGAACGACTCATAGCAACCTTTTGAACAAAGGACCTGAGCCCTGTCCTATCCTGTGCCTTCTTCATCATCTCTTAAGAACATTGCTAGGGGAGCTCTGGTGGCCTAGTGGCAAGGAGCTGCAACTACAATCCCAGAGGCGCACGGTTCAAACACCAGAACCTCTGCCGGGGAAGGAGGGACAATCTCCTCCTGTACCAGTCAGATCTGATTTGACGGTACACTCACACAAAAATAATAAAATTAAAAAATAAGGAAAAAAAAGAATATTGCTGTACTTATTGTGTCAACCAAGGATGTTTACAACTTTTTCTCCCCATTTTGATTAATTCCAATCTGAGCTCTACCTCTAACACCATAGCTGTGTGTGCCCATCTGTTGCTCATAAGGTTTTTGGAATCCTGCTGTTTAAAAGTGCATGGTCAGTCCTCCTTCCTAGTCTGTCTTAATTTGGGAGCTCTGTTGAAGTCTGTCCGCTATGGCTGACCCTATTCACACTTGACACACTGATGACATAGCTTCTAGCATCATAGCCACACACTATAATCTCAGTACAGTGAACTGACAAACAAGTTCTGTACTAGTAAGAGCAAATTATAAAGAAGCAAGTATGTACACATCTAAACTATAAAACAGTTAGCACCCTTTTTTAATAGTGACTTTTTCCCCACTGATTTTTGGGCTACTTTATGTATAAATTACTGAAACTAGTGTTAGAGTCTTCAACTACAGACATGGATTTCTTTTTTTCAATTTTTTTTCTGTAGTGTATTCCTTTAAGTAGCTTTATCATTTTAGGACTGCAGCCTACAATATGGATTGAGGCTCAATGTCAAGAAGACAAAGATTCTCACCACTGGACCAATTGGCAGCATCAGGATGGATGGTGAAGA
>NW_006399754.1:7858738-7862785 GCF_000299155.1 Elephantulus edwardii | reverse complement strand
AGCAGTCCATGGTATTCTCAATACTCTTCTCCAGCACCACAGCTCAAAGGCATCAATTCTCCCCTCAATTTGGGTTCAGCTCATAGCCTGTATATATACAGGATTTTTAGTGTCTGATTGTTCAGAAATTGATCACCAGGTCTTTCTTCTGAGGTGCCATTGGGTGGACTTGAATCTCTAATCAAGCAAGCACGTTAATCATTTGTAACACTTAAGAATTCTCTTGATAAGATACAGAATGCCCATTGTTGTTAAGTCAGTCCTGAATTGTAGCAGCCTTCCATTGCTTTCTGAGGATGTAAATCTTTATAGGAGGAAACTGTCCATGTTTCAAAGGGTGGCTGGTGGGCCCAAATGACTGGCCTTTAGTTAAGCAACCCAACACTCTATGCACTATATCACAGGGGTTCTTAAGACACAGAATATAGGATGGGGGTAAAAGTGTGTCCAAAGACATTCTAAAAATCAGGGTGAGTAGTAGTATTTTCTGCATAAAGAATACCCAGAAAGGCTTCATATGCTTCTGGAGGGTGGAAAACGAATGGCAGTTACCTTCATATTTTTATAAACTCCTGTTGACCCTGAAAAAGACAAGATCAGAGTTTTGAAGTAAAATTAGAGTGACCATAAAATCTCTGATAATGTTATCTGCTTGGAGACAGGCCCATAATCTATTCCTGTTGAAATCTCAGCAAGATTCAACCCTGAAATTGTCAGCATCCTGGACACGTTTGGATCTAACTGTATTCACTTTGAGGAAATTAGAGTTAACAAGTACAAAGAATGTGAAAACATTTCTTTAAACAGATACCTACATTAAACTTTCCCTTAGAATATAAATTTTGAACTTTCTGTTTTCTGCTAACAATTTAAAAAGTAAAAAATTCTAAGAGGCCATCCTTAAGAGAGTATGCTTGTATATTAAGTTATTTCATAAAACAAAATGAAAGAAATTCCAGTCAATATTATTTAAAACTTATTTTTTGAAAAAATACTCTTTGTAGGATGTAGTTCATCAGGTTTCTTTTTTCCTATTTTGTTTTCTCTATTTACAAAAGTAATGTTTGCTTCTTGAGGGGAAAAAGTTGGATGCCTTTGAGCTGTGGTGCTGGAGAAGAGTGTTGAATATACCATGGACTGCTAGGAGAACAAACAGCTCTGTCCTGGAGAGGGTGAAGCCAGAATGCTCCTTGGAGTCAAGGATTCTGAAGCTTCATCTGGCATACTTTGGGCATGTTGTAAGGAGGGACTAGTCCTTGGAGAGGAACATCATGTTTGGGAGAGTGGAGGGATGGCGCAGGAGAGGAAGACCCTCAATGAGATGGATCGATTCTGTGAGTGAAGTGGTGGGAATGAGTGTGTTTGAGACAGCGAGGTTGGAACAGGATAGAACGGCATTTAGGGCTCTTGTACATAGGGTCACTGAGTCACAAGTGACTCGATGGAAACATAACAATAACAGAAATGTATAGCAAGGAAGTAGGATTTTACTCATAATCCCATCCCTCCAAAATAAACAGTTATGTGTCATCGAGTTGACTGTGGCTCATAGCAGTCCTATGAACAACAGGTCTGAACCGTGCTCCATCCTGAGCCATCTTCACCATCTCCAATATCAGGAGCCCATTGTTACATGAGTCACTGTGTCAACCCATCTCATTGAGGGTCTTCCTCTTATATTGACCCTTCACGTTTCAAGCTTGATGTCCTTCTGCATAAACTGGCTTCTCCTAACAAGGTGCCTGAAGTATGTGAGATGAAGCTTCATCATCCTTGCTCTTCCAATGGGCACCTGGGAGCACTTTGTCCAAGAAAGAATTGTTTGTTCCTTCAGTCGTCCATGGCATACTTAGCATACGTCTCCAAAACCACAACTCAAAGGCATCGATTCTTCTTCTGGCTTTTTTAGTCATTGTCGTGTTTTGGGATGAGTAATCGCAAAGATCACAGCTTGGAACAGGTGCAGCATAATCTTTAACCTGCTATCTTTGCTCTTTAGCACTTTGGAAAGGTCCCTAACAGCCAATTTTCCCAATGCAATATGGATTCTAATTTCTTGACTGCTGGTAGCAAGTGTTGATTGTGTATCCAAATTGACTGTGTAACCAAGATGAAATAATTGACAATTTTAGTCTTTTTAAGATAACCAGTTAGCAGTTTGAAATATATTCTTACTAATTTTTTTAACATACCCATAGTTTTTTTTTATAAAAGCAAATAATTTTGTATGGATTGTTGTTGTTGTTGTTGTTGTTGTTATGTGCTGTCGAGTTGCTTGCGACTCAGAGCGACCCTATGTACAACAGACCTAAAGTCTGCTTTGTCCTGTGCCAATCGCATTGTCTCTGACACTCCCATCCCGATTACCCCAGTCACTAAATCAATCCACCTCATAGAGGGTCTTCTCCTTCTGCGCTGTCCCTCCACCCTCCCAAGCATGATGTCCCTCTCCAAGGACCTCTCCCTCCTTACAACCTGTCCAAAGTATGTTAGACAAAGTCCCAGAATCCTTGCCTCCAAGGAGTAGCCTGGTTTAACTCTCTCCAGGATGAATCTGTTTTCTTGGCAGTCCAGGGTACATTCAATACTCTTCTCCAGCACCACAGCTCAAAGGCATCAATTCTCCTTCTAGCCTCCTTAATCATTGTCCAATTCTCTGATGCAGAACAAGTGATTGCAAAGACCATTGCCTGAATCAGATGCACCTTAGTCTCCAGAGTGACACCATTGCTCTTCAATGAAGACGACCCTGGAGAGGTCCCTAACAGCAGATTTTCCCATTGCAATATATTTTTTTATTTCCTGGCTACTGGTGCCAAGGGTGTTGATCATGGAGCCAAGCCGACTAAAGTTGTTAACAATCTCAAACTCTTCACCATCTATCCTGATGCTGCCAATTGGTCCAGAGGTGAGAATCTTTGTCTTCTTGACATTGAGCTTCAATTCATATTGAAGGCTGCCGTCCTTGACCCTCTGCAGCAAGCGCTTCAGGTCCTTCTTGGTTTCAGCAAGCAGGGTTGTGTCATCTGCATAACGTAGATTGTTAATAGATCTTCCTCCAATCCTGACGCCACACTTCTCCTCATAGAGCCCAGTCTCTCAGATAATCTGTTCTTCATATAGGTTGAAAAGGTATGGAGACAGGACACATCTCTGGTGTATGCCTTTCCCAATTTTGAACCATGCAGTGTTTCCTTGCTCTGTTCTGACAACTGCCTCTAGGTCCAAGTATAGGTTTCACATTAGAACGATCAAGTGTTCTGGGATTCCCATTCTTCCCAGAGTCAGCCACAGTTTGTTATGATCCACACAGTCAAATGCCTTTGCATAGTCAATAAAACACAGATAGACATTCTTCTCGTATTTCCTGCTTTCAGCTAAGATCCATCTAATATCAGTTACGATATCCCTAGTACCACAACCCCTTCTAAACCCAGCCTGGACTTCTGGCAATTCTCTGCTGATGTGCTGTTGCAGTCGTTTTTGGATAATATTCAGTAGAATCTTGCTCATGTGTGAAATCAATGATATATCAATTATAATTATCAATGATAATCAATAATGGTTAACTCCACAATGAGGCATTTATCATTCACTGTTTTGTAAATTGCTTGTCTGTCAGATACTCCTCTAAAGCTGAACATTCAGATTAAGACAGGCTAGGAAGAAGGATTGGCCATCCACTTCTGAAATTGCAGACCTCCGAAAACCCTATGTGCAACAGAACAGACTAACAGAGAGGGCAATGAGGTAGAACTTTCAAGTGTGGAAATACAAAGGAAGAGGAACAGTTGTAAGCAGACTCTAGTGATTGGAACATGAAATGTGAGAACCATGAATGTAGGAAAATTAGACATTGTTAAGAAAGAAATGGAACGCATAAGTATTGACATAGTAGGCATTGGAGAGATGAGATGGGCCAGCATGGGGCATTTTAAGTCAGATGAACATATGACATATTACTCCAGAGATGAAAAGGTGAGAAAAAATGGGGTTGCTTTCATAGTTAAAAAAGTAATTTCCAGATCCATCTTGAAGTACAACATT
>NW_006399754.1:7820018-7858091 GCF_000299155.1 Elephantulus edwardii | reverse complement strand
TATATATATATATATATATTAAAAAGGAACTAGTGCTAACAGTTGTCATAGTTGCTTCAGATCATTTAAAACAATCAAAGATTATATAAGATGTCTAAATCCTCACCTGTCCCCTTTGAGTACCTTGGGCTCAAGAGCAAAAACAACCAGAAATTGAGTGTGTTTCTGCTTCAATTTTCCTTTTTATTTTTTTAATCAGTATTTGTGAACTAAGGTATGTCTGATTTAGGCTATAGTCTTTATGATCACTTGCTATGCATCTGAGAACTGGACAATGAATAAGGATGACAGAAAATGCCTTTCAGCTGTGGTGTTGGAGAAGAGCATTGAACGTTCCATTGAAGGCCAAGAGAACAAACAGATATGTCTTACAGAGGGAGCAGCCAGAACGCTCTTTGGAGACAAGAATGATGAGGCTTGGCCTCACATACCTTGGGCATGTTGCTAGGGAATGCTGTTGAGGAGAAGGACCTGATGCTGGGAAGGGTGGCAGGTCAGCAAAGGAGAGGAAGACCTTCGTGGATTAATATGCTGACTATTGCAATGGGCTCTTGTGAGTCAGGAAGTGTGAGGATGGCACAGGATAGAACAGGGTTCAGATCGACAGCACCTAACAACAACAACAGTCAGCACTTACATGTAAGATCTGACCATTGATAGACATTTTTTGTTTTGCCCTTATTTGTTGGTAGAAATAATATATTGAATACCCACGTAAATGTTTCTGTGTATACTTTTATAAAAACCTTCTCAGAGACAGATACCTGAAGTTAGAATTTCTGGATCACACAGCCTGCACAATTTCCGTTTTAAAAGACATCACCAAATTCTCTCCAAGGTAATGGAATCAATTTGCTTTCTGATGGCCAGTTGTTGTTTTGTGCCATCAAGTCAGAATCAACTCATAGCTGACCCTCCAATGGGATTTCTGAGGCAGTAAATCCGACAGGGGAAATGACCCATCTTTCTTCTGTGGAGAAGCCGGTGGATTTGAACCTTAGGCTTTTGAGATTGCAGTCCAACTTGTGCATAGAAGCACACAACAATTTCTGTAACATCTAAGAATGTTTTCCCAATAATTTAGTATTGCTGAATGTTCAGGTTGTAACAATCTTATAAGTGTTAGTATCTCATTGTTGTTTTAATATTTCTCTGTGTACCAAAGAGTTCAAGCATGGTTTTATAGAGCAATTTAAATTTCTTAGAAAGTTTTGTTCCCTGATCCTCCTTGTGAGTCATGTTAACCCCCCCACTACCCCAGTTCTTTTCTAACTCACTCATCAAAAAGATACACTAATTCATTCACTCTGGTTAACAAATAGACCTGTTGTGCTTGTTGTTAATGTGTTATCCATTCTACAAATATTTCTTGTACACATACCACCAGGCGTTGATAAAATATTGGGGAAATACCAGCGAATAAAGCTTAGTTTTCACCGCCACTACCCCCCTTAGGACCCTCAGAGGGCCGAAAGGCACACACTTGTGATAATTAAGGGTTAGTGAAGACTTTGATAGGAAAACTTCAGAGTGCTTCTCTACAAATGTGGCTTCTACACAGAGACCTGAATCATGAGCTGATATGGCCCGGAGACGAAGGCAAAGGGATTTTCAAGGCAGGGGTAATGGCACAGCAGAACAGGCATGGCACATTGATGGCATTCAAGTTAAAGGAGCATTGAGTAGAATAAAAGACTAAAAATAAGCTCAAAAGTCTTCTAACTATGTCAAGGAAATTGTGTCCAATCCTAAAAACCAAGAAAGCAATCAAAGACTTTCACCATTGACTTTGGATGAGGCAACTTTAGTTAAGATCCTGGCTAAATTGTGGTTGTGATTGTGGTTGTTGTTATGTGCAGTCAAGTTGCCTGTGACTCATAGCGACCCTGTGTACAACAGCCCTAAACCCTCCTCTGTTCTGTGCCAATCTCATTGTCTTTGACATACGTGCTTCCATTACCTCAGTCACTGAATCAATCCACCTCATTGAAGGTCTTCTTCTCCTGCGCTATCCCTCCACCCTCCCAAGCATGACATCCCTCTTCAAGAACTGGTTCCTTCTCGCAGCATGCCCAAAGTATGTCAGACAAAGCTTCAGAATCCTTGTCTCCAAGGAGCAACCTGGTTTAACCCTCTCTAGGATGAACCTATTCGTTTCTTAGCAGTCTGTGATATATTCAATACTCTTGTCCAACACCACAGCTCAAAGGCATCAATTCTCCGTCTATCCTCCCTCGTCATTGTCCAACTCTCTAATGCATAGCAAGTGATTGCAAAGACTATGGCCTGTATCAGGCACACCTTAGTCTCTAGAGTGACGGCATTGCTCTTCAGTACTTTGGAGAGGTCCTTAACAGCAGAATTTCCCATATCGCAATTTGTGATTAGGTGCCATTAAATTGGCAACAGCTCATGGCAACCCTATGAACCACAGACCTGAACCTCTCCCTGTCCTGTGCCATCCTCACGGTCTCTGATATACTTGGGCTCACTGTTGTGGTTACAGTGTCAGTTCATCTCATTGAGGGTCTTCCTCTCTCCTCTGACCCTCTGCCTTTCCCAGCCTGATGTCTTTGTACAAAGACCATCCCTCCTGACAACAGGCCCAGAGTGTATGAGATGGAGTTTTGGGATCCTTGCCTCTAAAAAGCACCCCGGTCGCACTTCCCTCTAAAGCAGAAGAGTTTGTTCTTCAGCAGTCCAGGAGAGACTCCACCAAGTCATCTCAAAGGGCTGGTGATGTTACTAGACGTAGGGCCATAGGAGTAAGATAGAGGTTTACCTGAGGTGAGGTTTTGGACTCCAGATAGCTTGATGTTGAGGTGCCCATCAGAAAGGCCTGAGTTGGCAGATTGTCATGAAGGCACAAAGCTCAAGAGATGCGAGTTGAAAATAACTTAAGAAGGAGACTTGGTATTCTTTTTCAGCACAAAGCCAAACAGCAGCTTGAAAATGTGTATCCTGTTCACCTCTGAGCAAACACAAGTTGGCTTTCTAAAAGTTCTCCTGACTGATAGTCCATGAACATGAGAGTAAATAAGATTTGGCTCCAGATAGCAATTACCACTGGCACCTCTTCCCTTCATCTCATGAGACGCAGCACAATTGTAAACATCAATCTAGACACTCTACACTTAACCGAAAAAAAAAAAAAAGTTTACTTTCCCCTCTGGGAAAAAAGTCCAATTGCCTTCCTTCATCTTTGCTGCAGGTGTGCTGTGTGGGTTGCCAAGCCTCCCCTTCTCCATCCCCAGGAAACAATGTGATCCTATCTCTGCTGTCTGTGGTGAATGCTTTCTCACCTTGGACGAGAGTATTAAAGTTTAAAGAGCTACTGCCGATTCTTCTGGAGTCACTGTCCTGATCTGTGTGCCTTTTACTGGAAAGTAGAACTCAGCAAAGGACACAGGAGAAATGTTGGCTTCACTTGTGAATTTCACACTATTTCACTAGATAAACTTAAAGCCTCCCACAAACAGCTCACACCCTCTTTGGCAGTAACTTATCTCTACTCTGCAGAGAGAATAAACGTGCCTGCTGGAATGTTATCTGTGGGTGGTGGAGCGATGAGGGAGAGCTGTCTTGTGGAATTAGATGTGGCTTTGCCGAGGATATGCAGTTTGATTTGATCAGCTCTCATTCCAGGTAATTCTGTGAGCTATTTACTCTTTTCAGCATTAAATCTGGGAGCTCAGATACAGTTGAAGGCACTGAATTGCAGAATTAAATAGTTGTTGTCTTTATGTGCCATTGAGTCGCCTGTGACTCGTAGCCACCCTATGTACAACAGCCCTAAGCCCTGCCCAATCCTGTGCCAATCTTATTGTCTCTGACAAAGCTTACCCCCATTACCCAGTCACTGAATCAAATAGACTTTGTCCAATTTAAAATGTAATATATTTCTAAAAATTGATCTACAGAAATATACTAGTTTGCTTAATTATTAAAATAAATCAAGCATCTCAGGGGGAAAATGTTACTAGAAAGAGAAAAGAATTAAAGATCTTAACCTTAGTGATAACCATTTCCCAAAACAAGGGATTCTTCTTGATTTTTCCCAGGCATCCTTCAGCTTCTGACATTCCTCAGCCATTCAGTAATATCTTTTTATTTGCACGTTGTTGTTATTGTTGTTGTTGTTGACCACCAAGTCAGAACTGAACCACAGCTGACCCTCCACTGGGTTTTTAGTGGCAATAACTTGCACATGAGGATATAGTCCATCTTTCTCCTGAAGCAGCTAGAGGATTTGAAACCCTCAGCAGAGTGTGGAAACTATAGAACAATATCATTGATTTCACATGCAAGCAAGATTCTATTGAAGATTACACAAAAACACCTGGAACAACACATCAGCAGAAAACTGCCAAAAGTCCAGGCTGGGCTTAGAAGGGGTCATAGTACTAGGGATATTGTAGCTAATGTTAGATGGCTCTTAGCTGAAAGCAGGGAATACTAGAGGAATGTCTATCTGTGTTTCATTGATTATGCAAAGGCATTTGACTCTGTGAATCACAACAAACTGTGGCTGACTCTGAGAAGAATGGGAATCCCAGAATACTTGATTGTGCTAATGCAAAACCTATACTTTGACCAAGGGGCTGTCATCAGAACACAGCAAGGAAACACTGCATGGTTCAAAATTGGGAAAGGCGTATGCAAGGGATGTGTCCTCTCTCCATACCTTTTCAACCTGTATGCAGAACAGATTATCCGGGAGGCTGGGCTCTATGAGAAGAAATGCGGCATCAGGTTTGGTGGAAGATCTATCAACAATCTGCGTTATGCAGATGGCACAACCCTGCTTGCTGAAACTGAGGAGGACCTGAAGCACTTGCTGCAAAGAGTCAAGGACTGCAGCCTTCAATATAGATTGAGGCTCAATGTCAAGAAGACAAAGATTCTCACCACTAGACCAATTGGCAGTATCAGGATGGATGGTGAAGAGATTGAGATTGTTCACAGCTTTAGTTTGCTTGGCTCCACAGTCAACACTCTTGGCACCAGCAGCCAGGAAATTAAAAGATGTATTGCGATGGGAAAGACTGCTGTTAGGGACCTCTCCAAAGTACTGAAGAGCAATAGTGTCACTCTGGAGACTAAGGTGCATCTGATACAGGCCATGGTCTTTGCAATCCCTTGTTATGCTTTAGAGAGTTGGACAATGACTAGGAAGGATAGGAGGAGAATTGATGCCTTTGAGCTGTGGTGCTGGAGAAGAGCATTGAATATACCATGGACTGCTAAGAAAACAAACAGGTTCATACTAGAGAGGGTTTTTTGGTTTTTTTTGGAGGCAAGGATCCTGAGGCTTCATCTGACATACTTTGGACATGTTGTAAGGAAGGACCAGTCCTTGGAGAGGGACATCATGTTTGGGAGGGTGGAGGGACCGCGCAGGAGGGGAAGACCCTCTATGAGGTGCATTGATTCAGTGACTGGGGTAATTAGGATGGGTGCGTTGGAGACAGTGTGATTGGCACAGAACAGAGCAGGGTTTAGGGCTGTTGTACATAGGGTCGCTATGAGTCGCAAGCAACTTGACGGCACATAACAACAACAACCTTTGTATTGGCAGTGCAATTCTGTACCACTAAGCCACCAGAGCCCACTTGCTTAGTGCCCACTTAAGTGTCCCAGCCACAGCTAGCTGTTTTCCTTGTATTGATCATTTCATCCCTTAATAGGGAGCCCTGGTGGCCTAGTGGCAAGAAGTTGTGCTGCAATCCTGAAGGTACTTGGTTTGAGGCCACCAGCCACTCTCCAGGAGAACTATGGGAAGTCTCCTCCCCTGTGATTAACTGCTTCTGAAAACCCTCTAGAGGGTCAGCTATGGGTCTCGACAGTACACAACAACAACATCCCTTAATTGCAGTGATCCATAGTTAATTACCTGGCCAAACTTCAATCTACTGTGGTGAGAGCAGAAAGGGAAAGAATCACTTAAGTAAGACAAATCTATTAGGCAAGAGATTCTTTTTAGAAGAAATGCTAAAACATCTTTCCTAATGTTTCTTATTAGTCGCTATAGTATACTTGAGGCATCTAGAGCTAGGACCCTTTCTGCACCCTCCCACTCCTCTGCTGAAGGTACGGCATATCATATACAGGCAGTAGGATAATATTATTTGTATGATTTATGTAACAATTTCATGGTTATGTGTATCATGCCTCCCTCCTATTCCCCTCCTCTGTGCCCCCTGCTCCTTTTCTCCCTCTCTGTTTCTCTCTCTCTTTCTCTCTCTCTCTCTCTCACACACACACACACACACACGCACACACAGAGAGAGAGAGAACATGTGTATCTGACACATAACAAATGGCCTGTGTATGGTAACTCTCATCCTTATTCTTTGCTCTGAATGACAACTTGGACACAGATTTTGAGAGACTACCCAGGACTCTCATTTCCCCCTCCCCTATCTATACAGCTTTTCACACACTTAATGGAATGAGGTTGAACATAGACGCACAGCAGACGGCTTGGCTCCTGATGGGTGCATGATTTGTGCTTACTCAAGTGATTTTGTTCTGCTCCATTTAGACATATCTATCTGTGCTGGAGAAGGGTACTGAATGTACCATGGACTGCCAGGAAAACAAACAGATTCATCTTGGAGAGGATTAAACCAAGCTACTCCTTGGAGGCAAGGATTCTGGGGCTTCGTCTGACATACTTTGGACATGTTGACAGGAGGGACGGGTCCTTGGAGAGGGACATCATGCTTGGGAGGGTGGAGGGACAGCGCAGGAGGGGAAGACCCTCTATGAGATGGATTGATTCGGTGACTGGGGTAATCGGGATGGGTGTGTCAGAGGCGGTGCGGTTGGCGCAGGATAGAGCAGGGTTTAGGGCTGTTGTGCATAGGGTCGCTATGAGTCGGAAATGACTGGACGGCACATAACAACAACAACATCTGTGAGGAGTACAGAGGTGGAAGATGGGAGGTCTCATCATTAAATAGGAGACCCTCCCTCACAGCATCTCACAGCTCCCACCCATAACTTCATAAGATAATTTGTAAGATAATGTGATTTGCCAAGAATGTGAAAAGGGACTTTGAGAGCTCAGGTGCTGAAGCCTCAGTGGTGATGACAAAAAGCCATCTAAACCCCTCAGGTGTAGGTGTTTGGCCCTCTGCTCAGGATTCGCCTTTTGAAGACTATATCTGCTTTCACCTTTGCCCTTACTTATGAGTAAGAAATGTAAGGAATTTATGGCCATGTGTTTCGGGTCTGCCTGGCTGGAGGGAGTGAGATAGCGCCTTGCTCTGTACACACACTCACACGACCCAGCACCAGCCTCGCTGAAAGTATGCTTGCTGGAGGCAGATTTATCACCCCTAAACCAAAATATGCCAACTGGGGTTTCAGACAGAGAATTTAAGAATTCAGGAGAACTTCTTACGATGCCCCCTGAGTGAAACTACAAAGAAAATTTTATCATTTTTCATAAAAATGATCTATTTGGTGTAGAAAGGCTAATTATTCTACAAAAAATGTAGAATTCATATTTGCAATATACATATATAAATTCATATTTGCAATATGCATATACAAATTCATATTTGAAATATGAATATACAAATTCCTATTTGCAATATGAATATACAAATTCCTATTTGCAATATGAATATACAAATTCCTATTTGCAATATAATATACAAATTCATATTTGCAATATGAATATACAAATTCATATTTGCAATATGAATATGCAAGACACTTCCTTGGAATCTGAACCCTTGGTGGAGTTTCCACTGATTCTGTGTACTTAGAAATTTAGGAAGATGCTCTGAGATGTGGCAGTAGTCCCTGGAGTAGACTAGTTGCCTGGCCTGCTGGGCTCAGTCCTGCAAGTCTTGTAAAACCAGCACGTCCTTTGATTTAGGGCTGTTTTCCTTGTTATGGGTGGACACACAATTACATTCTCTTTGTTAGTGGTTGCTTATAAAATAAATTAACAGTGGATAATGGGTTTGTCGGACACTATGCATTATTTATGCAACTGTCAGTTTGTGATTTTTTTCCCTAGATAATTGCCTTGTTTTACTTTTTTAAAAATGTTTATTGAGATTTTAATGAAAGGTTACCAAAGACTTGAATTTCCATTCATTCATTGTTGCACATTTTTCTCCCTACCCCCCTCCGGTTTGCTTTTCTCTTTTAAAAAATGTTTTCATCGTTGCACACTGCCCCCCACCCCAGTCCACTTTCCTATGCACCTCTTGTTCTATGCTATTATCATGAAAATAATACTTAATCCTTTATTCCTTTTATACAATTCTCCACCTCGTCTGTTTCCATGCAGTGTACATTATTTATCCCCCTTTTCCCAGTTTTCCCCAACCCCCATGTCAGTTCTGTTTTGTAATGGTGGTTTTATGCAGTTTGTCCTTTTATGACTGATAATGTCCTCCAGATCACCCATTTTGTATAATATTTTATGAGTTCCTTGTTTTTCAGTGCTGCGTAGTATTCCATTATGTGAATATAGCACAGTTTTCTATCCATTCATTTGTTGATGGGCACTTGGGTTGCTCCCATGTCTTTGCTATTGTGAACAACACAGCAGTAAACATAGATGTGCATATATCTGTTTGGGTGTCAGTTATGGTCTCTTTGGGGTATATTCCCAGTAGTGGAATTGCTGGGTCAAATGGTATTTCTGTTTCCAACTTTTTGAGAAGGTGCCATACTGCCTTCCAGAGTGGTTGCACCATTTTACATTCCCCTAAACAGCGAATAAGGGTTCCAGTTTTTCCACAACCTCGCCAGCATTTGTTGTTTGCTGCTCTGTTGAACTCTCCTATTGAATTTTTTTTTTAAAGATCTTTATAGTTTTGTTTGAAGTAAGCTTACAAATTAACTTTGGTCCACTAAGTGCTTTATCCTAGAGTTCTGATAGCTGTGTATCTAGATAAAATGTTAATCACACATAAAAACAGACAGAGGTAATGGTTAGAGCCATTCACATTGATCACCAGTGTGGCGGCCGTTGGTGGTCATCCAGTCGAAGATCTTGCTCACCGGGCACGCGCTCATGATTGTTGGTCTGCTTGAGCCCTTGCTGGCTTTATTGTGTCATCCCACTGAAGGTTTCCCACCTTATTTCTGATATGCTTTGCCAAGCATGCTGTCCTTTTCTAGTGATGTCCCTCTCTTGATGATGTGTCCGAAGTGAATTAAAGAATCCCCATCCTTCTAAGGAGCTTTCTGCTTGTGTGTTTTTTCTAAGACCAATTTGTTAGTTCTTTCAGCAGTCCATAGTATATTCCAAATTCTCCACTAACCTGGATCATGATTTCATTACCAATAGCCACTAACATTGGTGACGTTAATTCCAATTCTTTGTGGTCCTGCGTCAGATTTCCAAGGTTGTCTACCTGAAAGAGCTTGTCTATCCTTCTCCCTGGAATGAATGCCTGGTGGATTTGAACAGCCAACATTTTGGTTGGCAGCCTGACATATAACACCTACACCACACATGTTGGGGAAATACAAATCCCTCCAACCACGCACCCTACTTGAATGTTGTATCATTTATATATGTATTTAAAACAAGTGTCGCTCACTTAATAGGTTCTTATGGTTAGTATCTCTCTGGTAGAACTTTAGTTAGTATTAAATGTCCTAAAACCCTGTGGGTAACATGCACTCAGGCCTTGATTTCCCTGAAATCTTTAAGACTGGTGATCCTATATACTTAGCCTATAAGTGCTAACTCATCCACTGAGGTTAAGTTCAAATCCAGTGGAACAGACAATGTAATAATACAAGTAGCTGTATCTCTACTGCAAAGTGGAAAAGCAGTAGAAGATAGTAAAATGTGTGTCAGAGGAAAATTCCTAAAATCTTAGCCATAGTGTATTGTTTTGTTTCCAATTGTCTTACCAGCTGAGCTTCCGAGAAGTACATTCAAAACCCATTTATAACCTCCGCATGGGACAGAGTAACTGTATGCCCCAAGTTGAGAATGTTCTGTCCTCATCTTAAGGACTTTATATAAACTATGTATATTTTCATTTTCCAGCATTTAGACCTTATAACTATATATTGTTGTTCTGTGCTGTCAAGCCAGAACCAATTCACAACTGATTGTCCAGAGTTTTCAGAGGTGATAAATTGCATGGAAGAAGATTGCTCCTTGTTCCCCAGTAGAGCAGCTGGTGGATTCAAACCACCTGCCTTTGGATTGGTAGCACAACTCCTTATCACTAGTATAGGAACCAGAGGTTCCTATACGATCTATAGTTAAAAGAAATATAATATTACGAAAGCACACAGTGGTAGCTGAGTAGTAGTTTCCTTGCCTTTGATGCAGGAAACCCGGGTTCAGTTTTGAGCTAAGGCATCTCTCATACACAGACATGACTTGTCTGTCTGTGGAGGCTTGTGAGTTGCTGTGGTGGTGAACAAGTTTCCCTGGAGCTTCTACATTTGAAAGTATTCTAGGAAGAAAGGCCTGGCAGTCCCTAAAAATCAGCCTATGAGAACCTTACCAGTCAGTGTGGTTCAAGCTCCAGCTGACCCTGGGGAGGATGCAGGACCAGACAGTGTTTCGTTTCCCTGTGCCTGGGGTCCCCATGGGCCGGCGGCTGTCTCTATAGTAACTTTCTGCTAAAGAATAAAATGATACTAAAATCTGAGGGATTATCTGAGGTAGCCAGGCTTTGGAACTCGGTCGTGAGGGTTCAGTGTGGAAAATGAACTTGACGGAGTGAATCTTGCTTGTTTTGGCCAGAACCAGCCTTCTACTTCGGCGACGTGGCGTACTCCGTGGACGAAGGTGCCGGCTCCGTGGAGGTGCGTGTGTGGAGGGCGGGCACCGACCTGTCTCCGCTGTCCAGTGTCACAGTGCGGTCTCGGAAGACAGACCCACCCTCAGCAGAAGGTGAGCACTTCCCACAGCAGCCTTCTCACTCCCCTTGAGATTCCAGAGCATTCCATTCCAGAGCATTCCACGGGCTCCAACTGAACAGTACCCAAAGTCACTGAAGCCTGAAATCCCGCGTTCCTACTAAAGCAGTCTGGCTGAAAGAATTAAAAAAAAAAAATAAAATAATTAGTAAACCTAGACTCTACAGGTTTGTGGTGGTGGTGGTTGTGTGCTGTTGAGTTGGAACCTACTTATAACTGACCTTCCAGCAGGTTTTCACAGACTGTAAATTACATGTGAGGAGATTGCCCATCTTTCTCCAGCAAACCAGAGTATACGAAAGAAAGTTGTATCTTTTCCAATAGAGTTGGGGGGGGTGGGGATTGAGGAGGAGGAGAAGGAGTCAGTTAATTGCCCAGGAGGAGACTGCCCATCCATCTCCCGTGGAGCAGCTGGTGGATTCAAACTGCATACTTTGACACTGGCTACATAATTCCTTACCACTAAGCCTCCCTTCCTATAGATTTAGCAAACCTAAAAAAATAGTTTTATAAACTGACACTCTTTTTCTTTTTTTTAAATTTCTTTTTTATTTTCTTATTTTTGTGTGTGTGTACCATCGAATTGGATCTGACTGGTACAGGAGGAGGTTGACCCTCCTTCTCCAGTGAAGCATCTGGTGGATTTGAACCGCTTGACTTTGTAATTGCATCACAGCTTCTTGCCACTAGGCCACCAGAGCTCCATCTTTTCCTCTTTTTTTACAGTGAGGAATATGAGGCATAGTGATGCAGTGTTTAAAACACTTGGCCGTTAACCAGATGAAAACTACCACGAAAGCAAAAAGCAATCAGCTCCTGCTGAGCGTGCCAGACTCGGTGGAGACCCCGTGTGTGTCGGAGGGGAACTGTGCTCCAGCGGTCTGCAGAGGCTGAATTTATAGGAGCAGGACACCTTTCTTCCAAGCAGCTCTGGGTTGACTCACATCTTCAACTTTCCAATTAGCAGCTAAGTAGAAAAGCTGCTTCACAATGTGGCTCCATTTATTTATTACTGTGACCGACAAACCAAGCAAGCTGTCAAGACAAGTCTGACTCAGAGTGGCCCTAGAGAGCGTCTAAGAACAGACTATAGAAGCAAATTTCTGATCTTTATCTTATAGAGTAGCTGGTGGATTTGAACAACCGAACTTTTGGTTAGCAGCCAGGTACTTTAATCACTGCATCATCAAAGTTACATAGTATTCTAAACATACAAAAACCCAGGAAACTCTCTTGTTGGCCCATCACAGCCGCCTCCTAGCTGATTCTCCCCATATTTTCAATAGTTCAGTAAATTGCACAAGTGCAGATGGCCCTTCTTCCTTCTGAGGAGCTCTTGGTGGATTTGAACCACCGGAGAGGCAGCACCTTCTGATCAGCAGCCCATCTCCCTCTGGCCTGTGCCATCAGAGGTATGCTATATACTTGGCAGTATTGTTTGCCTTTGGATCGGAACTGACTCCTAACTGATCCTCCTGAGGGTTTTCAAAGGCAGGAAATTGCACGGTGGATATTGCCCAGGCTTCTCCCATGGAGCAGCTGGTGGAGCTGAACTGCAGAAACTGAACTTTTGAGATTGCAGCACAGCTTCTTACCATCAGGCCACCCAAGGGCCCTGTACTATGTGGGAAAATATATGTAAGGGCCACCAGATGGAGACGAAGATACATGTAGATGACTGGAAAATTACCTTCTATTGCCCATTTTTGCAAGAAATACTCCCTAAACTTAGCCAGTCTAGCATGCCTGACTTTGCTGGCATCACATGCGTGACTGGGGGAATGAAACTGTAGGCCCCAAGAACAGATCTAAGGGCATAGAATTATCTTGTACATCTGTGTCTCCAACTTAACTCCATTGTTTTAACCGAGTGCCCAGTTCAGGGTCCAAAATGTTCTTATATTTCATTGTACAAACTATGATAGTGGGTACAGTTTTAAATTGTATTCTAGAATCTACTTCTCAAAAAAAGTTCATCACGAAGTTCAGGGCAATCATAAAAGTAGACATCCCAGGGAGCTCTGGTGGCCTAGTGGCAAGAAGCTGCACTGCAATCCCAGAGGTACGTGGTTCAAATCCACCAGATGCTCTGCTGGAGAAGGAGGGACAATCTCCTGTACCAGTCAGATCTGATTTGATGATGCACACACAAAAAATAATAAAATTGTTTTTTAAAAAAGTAGACATCCTCTCCCTAAGTGGAGAATGATAGACATTCTCTCTGTTTACCACACCCAGGCACACAGACATGCATGTCTTACATCAATCTACATGCATACGTGTCTGTCGTACACATCACATGTCTGTCATACACACGTCACATGTCGTCCTACACACATCACATGACTTGAATCCAGTAAAGCAAATTAATCACGGCCATCGAGTGGGTGCCTGAGACTGTATCTCTACAGGAAGATGCTGCCCTTCTTTCTGGGTTTGAACTACTGACCTTCTGATTATCACCAAACACTATACATTAAGCCATCACAACTCCTTTTAAGGACTATGCTGTTTTAAATACTTCTTAGACTTTGTGGTTGTTGTTATTCAGTGCCACTGAGTCAAGCACAACTCACAGCAACCCATGAACAACAGATCTAAACGCTGTCCCATCCTGTGCCTTCCTCATCATCTCTGACACACTCAAGCCCATTGCTGCAGTCACTGTGTCAGTCCATTTCATCGAGGGTCTTCCTATCTTTTGCTGACCCTCCACCTTTCCAAGCATGATGTCCCTTTGCAGGGAATAACCTCTCCTAGAAACATGCCCAGAATATGTGAGATGAAGCTTCTCCCTCTTCTCCTCCAAGGAGCACTCTGTTGTACTTTCTCCAGAACATGTTTGTTCTGTGGCGGTCCAAAAGAACAAGCCCCTTGGATTTTACACAGGATTAATTCAGTGGGACAGTACAGTGTTTACAATAACAGTGGTTCTGTGAACGTTGTTGTTGTTAAGTGCCAGAGAATTGGTTCCTACTCTGACTGACCCCATGTACAACAGGGAAAAAAACCTACCCAATCCTGTGCTATCAGCTCAAGTCCATCATTAAAATTGCTATGTGAGTCCATCTCTTTGTTTTTCCTCTCCTTTACAGACCCTCTGCTCTTTAGAGGATAATGTCTTTCCCTAGAGACAGGCTACTCCTCATTGTGGTGGTGTTGTTGTTATTGTTATGCACTGTCAGGTTGCCTGCGACTCATAATGACCCTATATGTACAAGAGCCCTAAACCCTGCTCTATCCTGTGCCAACTTCACTGTCTCCAACACACCTACTCTTATTATGCCAACCACTGAATCGATGCATCTCATCAAGGGTCTTCCTCTCCTGTGCTGTACCTCCATACTCCCAAACATGATGTCCCTCTCCAAGGACTGGTTCCTCCTTGCAACATGTCCAAAGTATGTCAGATAAAGCTTCATAATCTTTATTTTCAAGGAGCACCCAGTTTTACCCTCTCCAGGATGAACCTCTTTGTTCTCCTAGCAGCCCAAGGTATATTCAATACTCTTCTCCAGCACCACCTCACAAAGGCATCAGTTCTTCTATCATCCCTAGTCACTGTCCAACTTTCTGATGCGTAGCACGTAATTGCAAAGACTATGGCCGGCTCCTCATAGTGTGCTCTAAATATGTAAGATGAGATCTCACCATCCTTCTCTCTAAGGTGCATTCTGGCTGCACTTCTTCCTAAACCTAGTTGTTTGTTCTTCTGGCCCAGAAGGGACCAGGATGCCCCTCCCACCAGGGAACTTCCCCTCGTCAGCTTGCCCACAGCAGAAGCGAGTGATACCCATGACACAGGTAGTGAACTAAGACTAAATTCGGTTTTATTCTAACTTCTCTAGGCAAAAATGCAGATAGCATGTCCAAGTATATATGTAGCCCATGGTTTGAAAATATTAAGCCAAAGACAATGCAAGTCTTTGAGAATAGAGGCTTTCTCTCTTCACCTGGCGTGAGTGGGGTGTGCAGGATGACCACTTATACCTGAAAGGTGTCACTTAAAACTGCAGCCAGATGGAGAATGAAATAGGACTGGCTGCAGTGTCTCTAGAAAAGCAGGATAGACATTATTAACCCAAGTTAAAAGTTATACATTATAAATGTTTCATTTATGGTTATCATATTTGATTGATAGGCTGATTATTTCAGACTTGATTCTTATTAATGCTGTCCTCTTCTTTTTCTTTTTTACCCCCTTGGGACTTGCATAATCCTGTAGTGTTAACATAAAGCTTCTGGTCCCCAGTAGAGGAAGGGGGTGGAGGGTGTCCCAATCTCACTTCTGACACCAAATGTCTAAGGAATGGAAAATGGGACATGGAGGCACAGGCGGCCCCACGGTGCCTCAAGAGCCACAACAGCAACAAGAGGTTCATTTAATCATTGCTGAACCACAGGCTGTAATCACAACTGTCATACCAAGAAGGGAGTTTACTAGGAAAATAAGTGGGAGAGGGAGAGAGGCAAAGAATATCACCCAGCGCAAATTCCAGGTTTAGTCTAACAGGCCCAAGGCACAATTTCCCAACTAGTTAAAGTCCTGGTTCAGTTCAGTAGCACAAATCCAAATCATCCCGCAAGGTTTGCCTCAGAATAATTATAAGTCAGCTTCTCCTTAATTATCCAGCAAGAACAGCAAAACCTGTAATTGTGTCTTTTATCTCAGGGCTCCTCTGATTACACCTTACCACAGTTTCTCCACAGCAATGCCGCAGTCTCTCCATCACCATCACCAGGGGTTTGCTCTCAACAGGGGGTTGCTCCAGTTCCCCTCAAGTCTTGCTTGTCACAAGCCTAGCTGACACAAATCTTGCTACTCAGTGTGGGAAGTATTCTGTCTCTTCTTTGAGTCCCACAGCTGTTGATAATTTCCAAGACTATGTGTCTGCAGTTAAGGTAGCTGGAGACAAGAGAGGGCTTAAGACAATGGCTAAAAAATCAGCTTTTAAGCTAACACCACACTTCCTCACAGCCAGCCTGAGGAATATCACTAGGAATAGGAAAGTTATTGGAATAAGGCTTCCCTAAATTTATTTGCTCCCTGTGTTTATATCTTCAGACTCAATGCCAGTTGTATGAAATATAATCATATGAATTCATTAGACTTTCCTAGAAAAGTCTAGAAATATCCAACCAGCCATGACACCATGTATTCGCTTGCATTACAAAGTTCTGGGCAGAAGTTAGGTCAATAAGTAGTTCAGCTGATAATTCTTTACTACACATTTCGGTTTACACCCCTTTCTCCCATTCTCAACTATTCTGACTCCTTGGATTTCTAATTTGTGTGAGCTCTTCATTTCCCATAGTCTACCTTACATTGGTTTTGGTTTTGCCTCATAAAGCCTTAAATGCCTTTTTCTCTCTTGTTGTGTGCCATCCTATTGGAACAAACTCCTACTTGAGGTTTTCAGAGGCAGTGAACTGCACAGGAGGAGATTACCCATCTTTCTTCTGCGGAGCAGCTGGTGGATTCAAACCACATGCCTTCGGGATGACTGTGCAGCTCCTTACTCAGCTACCAGAACTTGCTTCTTGTTATTATGTTCTGACTGTCAAGTGGAACCAACCCATAGCTGACCCTCCAGTGGATTTTTAGAGGCTGTAAATATGATGGGAGGAGACTGCCCATTTTTCCTCCGCAGAGCAGCTGGTGGATTCAAACTGTGTACCTTTGGCTTGGCAGCACAATTCCTTCAATAAGCCATCAGAGCTCCCTTAGCTATGTAGGTATAGATATTAGTCCTGGTTGCCTAATGGGTAAGGAGCTATACTTCAAAAGCAGACAGCTCAAATCTACCAGCTTCTCCACAGAGTAAAGATGAGCAAGTCTCCTCTTGTGTGATTTACAGCCTCTGAAAACTTGCTGTAGGATCAGCTATGAGTAGATTCCAACAATGAGAGAGATATTTATGTTTATAGATGTTGTTGTTTTTGTTAATTTCCATCAAATCATAGGCGACTCATAGCAACCCTATGAACAAAAGACCTGAACGCTTGTATAACTTTCATTATTTCTCCACGTTCATAGCATTTCTGGAGGGAAGCTGTTTCGGAAGTAGATGCCACTTCTGCTTCCAATCTTGTTTTAATCAGGACGCTCCACCAAACGCTGTGCACCGTGGGTGACCATTATCACTTTTGACACATCTGTGTCACAGTGTTCAGAATCACAGCAACCACAAGTTACCTCTGTACAGCAAATGGACAGACCAGTGCTCTGCCACTTAGAAGAATGTTTGACCAAAAACAATTAAAACCAGGCCTGAGGGCCGCAGATTAAAATCACCCACCTTTGGCTTGGTGGTATCACTTTCTGTCCGCTAGGCCAACTGAGCTCTCTCATTGTTGCTGTTGTTGTCAATAGTAGAGATTTTATTAACATTATAAAATATTTAAAGAATTCTTTATAAAATATGTATGTATGTCTAATCTATGTTATTAATTTAGTTACTAATTAAATTATTGTCTTTTATTGTCATAGCTGGATCAGACTATGTAGGAATCAGTCATAATTTGGACTTTGCACCAGGAGTCAACATGCAGACCGTTCGTGTGATCATTCTGGATGACTTGGGACAGCCAGTGCTGGAGGGGGTCGAGAAATTCGAACTGGTGCTGAGGATGCCTATGAACGCTGCCCTCGGGGAGCCTAGCAGAGTCACCGTGTCCATCCATGACTCTGTCTCCGACTGTAAGTGTCTGTTAACTCGACAGTGACAAGGACAAGGCCAAGCAATGGTCTATGTAAACGCAGAGTAAATACAGTCAGGGTTTGTTTGCCTCTCTCCCCCATTCATTTTAGTAGACTTAGACAATCTGAGAAGAAAATTTTCTGTTTCCTTCTTAAGTTGGAAAAGAGAGAGAGAGGGAGGAGATTGTCATTGGATAATTTAGCCTGTCCATATATTAGTCGTGTTTTTTTTCCTTCTTCACTTTTTCTTAAGTCACCCACCACAGGTGGCTGATTCCACATGGAGATTTCCAGCCCCTTGAATGCAAATGGCATTCTTCCACTGACCATCAGGAAGCCTTTCTCTTGTCTATGTGAACAGAGATACACCTGGACTTTCTCTAATGTGATATAGAACTGGATGGATGGATGGATGGATGGATGGATGGATGGATGGATGGATGGATGTGACCTGATGTCGTTTTGAGTCCAGAAGCTGCTGGACACCTGCAGGGCCATCATGTCACCACTGGGGGTTCTGCATGCCTCTCACTCCCAGCAGTTCTGGGAAACCTGATGGGTGGGCTCCATGAGTTCGCATCAAATTTCCAGCACTGAGAATATGAAATATAAATAAGGAACCCTGGTGGTGTGATGGTGTAGGGTTACGTGTTGGGCTGTTCCCTGAAAGTTTAACAGTTCAGATTCACCAGCTGCTCCACAGGAGAAACATGTGGCATTCTGCCTCATAAAGATTAGCAGCCTTTGGTTCACACCTGTTCTAGGGACACAGAGCTGGAGAAAATATCCATGGATTCACCAAAATCCCACTGCCATTGCATCACTTCTAACACCTAGCATCACAGCAACCCTATAGCAGACAGTAGAACTTAAACAAGCAGAAGGGATGTAAACTCTTTGTCTTCAGTGGATATTATTAGGTAATATCCTGCTCTGTCCTATCAGATCCATTTCCTTGAGTGTGTGTTCTTTTTAAGATTCTTGGTTTTATCCACATGTTGGCATTCACTACCTGTCCACACTCAGAGAGAGAGAGAGAGAGCGCATATATATGAAAAGCAAGTGCCGTTGACTTATGTAACCCATTGTGTGCCAGAGTAGAGGTGTGGTCTGCAGGATGTTCATGCTTGGTTGTTAAGATGTAAATCTCCAAGTTGTTTTCTTTTGAGGTGCCGCGGGGTAAATTTGAACCTTCAACCTTTTGGTTAACTGCTAAGTACATTAATTATTTGCACCACACAGGGAATCCACAAAATCAAACCACAAAAACCCTCAAACCTTTGAATCAGAACTGACTCATAGCTGACCCTCCAGAGGGTTTCCAAAGCTATACGTTGCACAGGAGAAGTTTCCCCAATTTTCTCTATCAGAGCTTCTGGTGGGCTCACAACTCCTGACTGCCACCAGACGTCCCTTTCACCAAAACAGGGAAGGTAGAACTGTAGAGCTGAGGAAATAAGACTCCTAAAATCTAGTGATTCTTTTCTAAATGTTGAAACAATGACCAGTGACCCAGAGAAAACAGTGACCCTTGTGTCATGTTACAGCTGCTCCGTTATTCTTTCCACAATATCACACACGTTCTGAAATATCATTTTTCTCAAGGAAACCTGTGTTCACTTGTTTTGGCAGTGCCCAGGATGCAGTTCAAGGAGCGAGTCTATACTGGCAGTGAAAATGATGGGCGAATTGTCGCTCTGATCCACAGGACAGGTGATGTCCAGTTCCAGTCCTCCGTGAGGTGCTACACGCGCCAGGGGTCAGCCCAAGTCATGATGGACTTTGAGGAGCGCCCCAACACTGACTCCTCCGTCATCACCTTCCAACCTGGTGGGTTTCAAGTGGTGAAACTTTGGGGGTAACACAAAGCTCCCTGACATAGTTTTTTTGTGCAATAAATAACAATGAGGTGAGATAGAGTGTAGAAGATGGGGATGGGCTTTATAGCAGCTTGTTGACCAGTTTCCTGTGTGTGAACATACTATCTACTGAAAAGCCAATGAATAGGCAGATGCCACCAAGCCAATGCTGACTCATGGAGACCTGTGGACAGTGTAGGGAAGCACCACTCAGTCCTGGATCCTCCTGTCTTCATGATGGCCAGCATGATGTGGTATAAAGCTGTACCAGTCCCTCTCAGCAAGGATCCCCCTCCTCAAGCCATTGATTGCCGCTACTGATCTGCCCAAAGTTAATGAAGTGAATAATGTAGTGTTGTTGTCGTAAGGTTGCCACTGACTAATTTTCAGGAGCAGATCACCCAGCCTTTCTTCCTACTCAATCTCTATGTGGAAGTTCCACTGAAACTTGTCCACTGAGAGTCACCCTGCTGGCATCTAAAATGCTAAGCATTGCTCACACTAGCCCAGGAGTAGAGTTGGCATCACAGGATGACACTCTAGCAAAACATTTCATTTCTGAATTTTTTTTTTCAGTTTTTATTAAACATTGTAAAATAGTGGCTCCACTGACTGTTAACTCGTTACACCATGCTGAACTTTTGTTGTTGTTGTTGTTGTTGTTAGGTGCCGTCGAGTCGTAGATGACTCATAGAGACCCTAGGAATGAAAGGCCTGAGCACTGTTCATACATAGAGTTTCCAGAGGCAAGTGATTTCGGAAGTGGATGCCACTCCTGCTTCCAAGCTTGTTTTACTCTGGGAGCTCCACCAAACTCTGTCCACTATGGGTAACCATTATCACATTTGACACATCAGTGTCACAGTGTTTAGCATTACAGCAACCATGAGTTACCTCTATACAGCAATGCACAGACCAGTGTCATACCACCTAGAAGAATGTTTGACAGGAAAAACAATTTAAAGCAGGCCTGAGGGCTGCAGATTAAAATCTCCCACGTTGGGCTTGGTAGCATAACTTTCTGTCCACTAGGCCAATGTAGCCCTCTCTATGCTGAACTAGTTCTCGGTTTTTCAAGTAGAGATCATAATCCTTCAGCTGTGAGGTGACTTATACACCAGGCAAAGATGTGTGCCAAAAGCTCTGTTGTCATTAAAACTATCACAGAATCAAAGTCAAGTCTGTGTCTTCTTATTAAGCTTATTGGGATAGAGGTTCATTAACAAGAGCAAGATAACACACAGAGTCAGAATTATACTGATAATTAGCTGATTAGCAAGAACATGTATCCTTGGAGATAGAGACTGACATACAGAAAGAGACTTCAGTCAAAATGAAGATACAAATCTATATACCCTTAGGTATCTCCAGAGTCACCATTCTCGATAGCCGCAGATGTGTATTTGTGGATGATGGGATGTCACTGTTTTCTCCATGATCGTCCAGGTGAGACCGAAAAGCCTTGTGTCCTTGAGCTGATGGACGATGCCTTCTACGAGGAGGCCGAGGAGCTCCGCCTGGTCCTTGGCACCCCACGAAGCAACTCTCCCTTCGGAGCTGCGATTGGGGAACAGAATGAAACTCTGATTAGGATTCAAGACGATGCTGACAGTAAGAAGTCATTCCTTATGCTTAACTCAGATGGGACCTGAAATCCATCTGGGTGTTCATGTTTAAAGGGGCTTAGGAAACAAACACCTCTGTCTATGAGACTTTAAAGCAATTGAGGAAAAGGGAAAATAAATGGGAAGTAATGTATCAGAATGAGAGCAAAGAGCATTTACATTGAAGGATATGACTTACATCCAGGACTGAATCTCAAACATTTTTATATCTCCTTCTCTCCCCACCCCCAAAGTCACAAGATTTCCTCCTATCCCTCCACCCTATGTTAGTGGTCCGCTCTTGGAAAATGTGGGCATGTGGGGCAGCCCTCTGGAGGCTGGTCATTTCCCACAGAAGGACTACTCATGCTTGGTTTTCTCTAACATACTCACCTTCAAGAGTAATGAGTGAGCATTGAAACAGATGAGGGAGAAAACTGTTTAAAAGGGATATGTGATTAGGTATTATTTGCATGACAAAAGTCCAGAATAAGAGCTGCATAGAAAGGGGGGAGGGGGGAGATTGTATAACAATGAAAGAATTTTTTTTTTCTTTTCAAAGAGTAAAGCAAACTGGGTGGGAAGAGGGCAGGGAAGAAAATGTGCAACAATGAATGAATGGAAATCCAAGTTCTTTATAATCTTTCATTAAAATCTCAGTTTTAAAAGAAGAGTAGTGAGTGAGGAAGCAGAAAAAACCAACAGGGAAATACTAATACAGCTTCTTCTGCACGGCAGGAAATATTAGACATGGGGGCAGAGGGAACAGGAAGCATCCTTCTGAATGAGAATTTCATGTGTCCTTGTTTTCTACAATTTTAGAAACTGTTATTAAATTTGGAGAAACCAAATTTAGTGTCCGTGAGCCCCAGGAACCAGGACAATCCGTGGTTATAAAAATTCCAGTGGTTCGCCAAGGAGACACCTCGAAGGTCTCCGTCGTGAGAGTCCACACCAAGGACGGCTCAGCTACCTCTGGAGAAGACTATCACCCTGTGTCGGAAGGTATGGGGCCCACAGTCTGTGTCCAGGTGGATCATACCAACTCTGTGTGTTAGTTCTCTTGCCCCTTGAGAAAAAGGACAGTGTCATACTAAAATAAATGAGGGCATACCCCTTTAATCTCCATCAGAAAAACAAATGGCTTTCTCAGATTTCCATTTTTTAAGACTTGGGGAAATTTTAAGTTAACAGATATGATGAAATCTCCTTCTGTGTGATTTACAGTCAGTGGAAGGTCAGTTCTGACTCCTTAGCAATGAATTTTTAATGTGTACTACAACATAGCTTTCTAGATGCTTCTTTGTTTTGAGAATAATTTTCAGCAAGTTTTATCTTTTTTTTAATTTTTTTAAAAATTTTTTTTTTTTTTTTTATTTTTGTGTGAGTGTACCGTCAAATCAGATCTGACTGGTACAGGAGGAGATTGTCCCTCCTTCCCCAGCAGAGCATCTGGTGGATTTGAACCGTGCGCCTCTGGGATTGTAGTTGCAGCTCCTTGCCACTAGGCCACCAGAGCTCCCCTTTATCTTTTTTATAGTAGTCAGATACTACATTCAAGTTTTGATAAAAATTTCCGATAAGTGGCAGCCAGGATGGGCATTTTAGTGTTAGACACCAACAGTCTGAAATTTCCCTTTTGGGCCAAGTCAGTTCCAACTCATCAGGTTTTAAGGTTGTACATCTTTTTTTTTTTTTTAATAATTTTCTTTTATACTGGTTTGCTTACAAAGTTTGTATACATTGTTTTTCACACCAGATCTTGCCCATTTCCTTCACCCACTCCTCCCTCTACCTATCAAGTTGTGCAACTTTATGACTACACCCCTGCCCATCTTCACCCCTCTGCTTCACCCCCACTTTGGATCCTCCTACACCTTCTACAATCATTGTCTTACACATTATTTGTCCTTATGGGACTGAGTTAGTTCACTTAGCATAATGCTCTCCAGTTCCTCTCAAGATGTATAGTGATTTTCGAAATCATTGCTCCTGAGTGCTGTGTAGTATTCCATCATGTGAATGTACCACAATTTCTCAATCCATTTGATTGTGGTTGGACATTTGGGCTGTTTCCATGTTCTTGTGATAGTGAATAATGCTACTATGAACATTGGTGTACTAATCTCCATTTGTGTCTCAGTTCTAATTTTCTCAGGCCATGGTATTGCAAGATGGGTCTTTTCCCAGACAGTAGGTTTTCTTTTCACTCTGCTGGAAAATGTTTTTGATGTGACAGGGGTTTAGTCTTTAGATGAGCCCATTCTTCAATGTTACCCTCTCCTGGTTGTATATTTCTGGCTGTATTGAAAGGAGAGGAATGCTAATCTTTGTCCTGTGGAGTAACTAGTGGATTTGAACCACCAGCCTTTTTGTCAGCAGTCCAGAACACCATAGATCATGAGTTTTCTAGGGCTTGTGTTGTTGACGTCACCTCCAGCTTTTGGCACAGTGGTTGAAGAAACTCTACCAACAAGTGTGTTATGAGAAGAGAATCATTTAAATAAAATTAAAATATTTTTCATTTCCTAGACATTTCACTTTTAAACAACAGGTGCTATAAGAATGTGAAAGCTTGCAGGACTTGGGTAAGAGAATGGAATGTAGTAGCCCATTCCAGCCAGATTTTGTTGCCGTTTCTGGGGTCCTTTTTGGTTGTGTGTTACTGTTTCTTGTCCCCCTACAAAAGCAGGTGGTCCTTGAACCTTAGACTAAGGGTAAGGGTGGAACCCAGCTCGAGGGCATGGATTTAAAATCCTTGATGAGGGAATGGGTCTGCGGGCTAGCCAGGGGCTCTGGGGACTTGGAAATATCCCTCCACTCTGGAAGTCAGCTGGCTGGCTGGCGTCATCTCAATGGCAGTTTCATCTGGATGGTGGTCAGGCAAGGGAAGTTTCTGGGTCCTTTTTTGTTGCAAGTTACTGTTCCTTGTCCTCCTTCAAAAGCAGGTGGTCCTTGAACCTTAGACTAAGGATAAGGGTAGAGTCCGGCTTAAGGGGGTAGATTTAAAATCCTATAGGGCCCTCCAGTCCAAATGTATTAATTTTAATAGAATATTCTTTAAAAGACACAGCAATATCATTTGTCTATTTGCTGTGCTGAACAACTTGGAGTTGCTGTAATGCTACACACTGTTCCACAGTCATGTTAAATACCATAATGGTTACCCATTATGTGCAATGGTTGGATGAGCTTCCAGACTGATTCATGTTGGGAAGCAGGAGTGGCATCCACTTCCTAAACTAGATGCCTCTGGAAACTCTACAAACTCTCTTATAAATGTACAGAAAATATGTTAACCATAGAAAAAACATTCAGGTCTTTTGTGTAAAATTTACTTTGAGTCATATTTGACTTGATAACACTTAACCAGTGCTAAATGAGACTAGTTATATTATATCTCAGTGGTGGTTTCATCTATCAACATAACTAGTTCTGTTATATCTGGAGGAACACTGTTCCACTTCGCACATCACTCTTTGTCAATGTGCTATATGAGGTAACCTGGGATTGCTGTGATGCTGAACCTTGTGCCATGGGGATATCAAATACCAGAATGGTTTCCCATGGTGGATAGTGTTTGGTGTTTGCCAGTTGTAAAACAGGTTCCTAAACCGCACTCCTCTGGAAACGCTATGAACTTAGAGAAACAAAGATAGCTGTGCAAAGGCATTAGGTCTTTTATTCATAGAGTCACTATGAGTCTATCTCGACTTGACAGCAATCAATAACAACAACAGAAAGATACATAAAAATTCAAAGTCCCGCATCTTTGACTAGATTACTTAGATTTTCATGTGATAGAAATTGTATTTTAACCTAGTGGTGGTGGTGGTGTTGTGTGTCGTGAGTTGTACATGACTCATAGTGACCCTACGAACAAAAGACCCGAACACTTGTATAACTTTAGTCATTTCTCCATGTTCATAGAGTTTTCAGAGGCAAGCCATTTCGGAAGTGGATGCCACTCCTGCCTAGTAGCAAGCCAAAAATAAGCAAGTTGCTTACATCCTCTAGTCTGGAGAAAGGGAACTCAGGTGGCTCAGTGGTAAGGAGCTGCACTGCAATCCTGAAGACCTGCAGTTCAAATCCTTTACCTGCTCTGCAGGAGAAGAATGGACAATCTCCTCTCATGGGATTAACTACCTCTGGAAACCCATTGGAGGGTCAGTTATGGGTCAGTTCTGACTCTACGGTACACACCACCAACAACAGTCTATACAGAGGGAGCCCTGGTGGCTGAGTGGCAAGGAACTGTGCTTCCAACCCAAAGGCAAGGAGCTCAAATTCACCAGGTGCGCTGTGGGAGAAAGACAGCCCATCTCCTGGCTTGCGGTTTACTGCCTCTGACTCTGAAAACTCACCAGAGGATCAGCTATGACTCAGTTCTGACTCACTGGCCCACAACAGATCTATAGACAGCTGCAGTGGGAGCTGATAGACCACACCTCTCAGGCAGCAGTTAGAACCCACCAGAGAAAGGTGGGCTGCCTGATCCCAGGTGATTAACAGCCTTGGACACCTGATGGAGCTTAGCTATGAGTCAATTCTGACTGACTCCATGTCATTGAATGTGAGTATTTGAGTTTGAGGAGCAGAGGAATTCTAAGCTCTCAGCTGTTGTTGTTGTTGTCGTTATTGATTGCCGTGGAGTCAAAGTTGGCTCATAGTGACTCTATGGACAGAAGACCTAATGACTTTCCATAGCTATCGTTGTTTCTCCAAGTTCATAGAGTTTCCAGAAGCATGTGGTTTAGGAAGTGGATGTCACTCCTGCTTCCCAACAAGCTCTCTCAGGGTTTCAGAAATCTGGTAATTACCAGCTGCAGAGAGCATGCTAAAGTCCATGTACATCAGAGAGCATGTATTTATTTTAAAAGTAGGTCTGGCTCTCTAACTCAATTTTTCTTGGGGGGGGAAGTGCTTTTTTATAATTGATAATTAAAAATAGAAGAAAAAATAAAATTAACTGGGAATACATTTTTTTTTGCCAGATTTTAAAGGATTTATGGTTTAGATTGATAATTAAATTGCAAACTCATCAGAAAGTAGTAGCTATTATATTCTCTATACAGAACCATTATGAATTAGATGCATTTTATCCCCTCTCTTGAACCAACTTCTCAAAAAGCAGGGTGAAGCCTGCAAACTTTTTTTATCCAAGTTTAGAAGTATAGCCAGCTATTTACTGTAAATACAGTAAAATAAATTCTTTTTTATTGGAGTAATAAACTTTAAATAAATAATTTTAAATAAAAGAAGGATTTTTATAACCGGGTTTAATTTCCATTATAATGAATCAATTCTTTTCTACTGTGAAAAAGCATTGCTTACATTTATAGAACTTTTCCATATTTTCAAAAAAATAGTCTTTTAAAAATCTGATGGGATATTAGAAACTCTTTTTTAATCTATCTTAAATAAGGAAGCCCCAGTGGCATAGTGTGTACTGTATTTCACATTGTGGTTAACCGCCCCAAAATCTTGTACTATAGAAGAATGTAAGGAATTTTTGCCATTTAACTCTGTGATTTTACATTTGCAGAAATTGTGTTTAGAGAAGGAGATACCCAGCATATGGTTGAAATTGAAATAATCGCTGATGGAGTGAGAGAGATGAGAGAAGCCTTCACCGTTCACCTAAAACCTGATGAAAATATGATAGCTGAGACACAGGTAAGTACTAAAATATGCCAATAAATTCATGGCCAGCATTTTACCACAGACAATTCATGTAAAATAAACTGACAGGCCTTACAGCGATGAGATGCCCTTTACACCTTCTCAATTTTGTTCTGGCTAGGTCATGATAAAGAAATTCTTCTCTTCTTTGAAAATTCATGATTGCAATAGCTCAAAGACCATAGTCACTGCATTGCAATCCCAGAGGTGCCTGGTTCTAATCCACCAGATGCTCTGCTGGAGAAAGAGTGACAGTCTCCTCCTGTATCAGTAAGATCTAATTTGACAGTACACACACACACACACACAAAAAAATAATTAAAAAAAATTTTTTTTTAAAAAAGACCATAGCCACAGGGTAATATCCCACCTACATTTCCTATTTCAATTAGTAATCCAGTCAATTCAATTGTGATCCAAATACTTTTTCAGCCAATCTTTGTTGTAACTGTCCTGGGCTTAGCTGTCCTGCCTTGGTACCATAAGTTATGATTCAGGGATATGGTCCCACGATAGGGCGTCATATGGAACCAGTGACATGAACCCACACACAGGGACACTGGATGTGTTTTTCATTGGAATGAGGCACTGTGTTTGATGGGCATCCTTAGAGTTTTCCTGAACAATAAAAAGTACCCAAAGTATAATGTTTCAGCACTGATCATTCTCTCTTCCTTCCAGGTAACCAAAGCCATCGTGTACATAGAGGAGATGAACAGCATGGCGGACGTCACCTTTCCTTCTGTCCCACAAATCGTGTCCTTACTTCTGTATGATGACACCTCCAGATCTAAAGACAGTGCTGGCCCCACATCCGGCTACCCTGTGGTCTGCGTCTCAGTGAGTACAAAATGAGCAAAAGTGAGGGAAATAGGGAAATCGTTTCATTTAAAATTATTAACAGGTCCAAATTCAGATCTGTTGTTGATAAGGTTGCTGTGAATCGCAGTTGAGTCAATGGTCATAACCACAGCATCACACCTCTAGAGAAATTGCTTACGTGTGCCCTCCATAGTGCAATGAATGGACCTATCAGGTCTCCACCCTAGTCCTCATAAAGCCCGACAAGCTATGAAAAAAAGGCACACAACTGGTGAAAAAAAAAATACAGATGAACATTCTTCTAAAAAATAAATAAAATAAACCACACTGCAATCTCAAAGGCCTGCAGTTCTAACCCCCCAGCTGCTGTGCGGGAGGAGGATGGGCAATCTCCTCCTGTAAATTATCTGCCTCTAAAAACCCGCTAGAGGGTCAGCTATGAGTCAGTTCTGACTCGACAGTACACAGTAACTACAGAGAATGAAGGCCACGAGAGCTCCCTTCAGGAATGAGAAGGGAATACAAGTTAGATAAGTGGATAAAGGGAAGGCAATATACAATACGGAGTAGATGAACAGTAATTCATGAAATTGACTCATTACAATGTCTAATGTTATGAAACAAGGCTTATGAAATTGAAAATTTAAAACCAATATAAGATAAAGGGTTGTAAAACTTTAGCAAATATAGGATTGTTTTATGAAGAAACAAAAATGGGAAGATATATGTTTATACTTTATACTTTAAAAATCAAAATACAACCTGAAGCAAAGCAGGCTTCCCCTTTTCTTCCTTTGTCCAAGAGACGTTTATCAAATGCTGTGTGTAAACAATCCCAAGGTCAAACCACTAAGACAAACATAAATCAGGGATGGGCTCTGATATTAAGAAACCTGAAAAATAAGGGGAAAAAATTATACAGAAGTCGGGCTTCTAGGAAGGAAATGTGATCGTTTTAGTGAGGCTTTATGAATCAGAGCTAGACCTGCAGCTTAGTGATGAACAAAGCTTTGTGTCAAGTGATATTCCAGCAACAGAAGAGAACACCAGAGAGCTCTGGTGGCCTAGAGCCAAAGGCACCCAGTTCAAATCCACCAGCTGCTCTGTAAGAGAAAGATGAGTAGTCTTCTTCTATGCTACTTATTGCCTGTGGAAATTCACTGGAGGGTCAGTGTGGGTCTGATTCAACCCAATGGTACATAATAACAAAGCCTGTTGTGTTGTGGTGGGTTTTTTTTAATCAGTAATGCAGAAGTAATAGTTTGATGCCAAATTACAGAGATCCTTAAATGTTGAATTATTAAAAGTCTTAAACTTCTTTTGTTGGGCAGAACGAAAGTATCAGTAGTTCTTACCCAGAAAAAATGTTGGCACAGTTAGAGAGTTATGTTAGAAGATTCACATGGCAATATTTTGTCAGTGAACTACAAGAAAAGGCCCTGAGTTAGACAGGAAGTTGGAAGGGACCATTATAAGAGTCACTGGCAAGAATAAGCAACCATGATCACTGACCCATTGGAATGGGGAGGGGAGTGGTGAGGTCAGAGAGAAAAGGAGGAGGCAACACCGGAATGGCTCAACAATTCTGAGCCGTCAAGAGGTGATAGTAGTAAAAATGGTACCCCTGTTTGTTAGGCTGAATCCATCCAATAAGCTGCTTGAAATGCAAGATTGGCTTTCATCAAAGATAAGGCATATGAAGGTAGACACTTAGAAGTTTCTCTGATACTTTGTGGAAATGAAAACAGAGTACAAGTGACCTCTAATAGAAGGAAGTGAAGGGGAATAATCCCCACATCACTGTGTGCTGTGATCCTGAGTCCTTTGTTCCCATAGGCTTGCAACCCCAAATATTCCGACTACGACAAGACAAGTTCTATCTGTGTGAGTGAGAACATCAACGACACGCTGACCCAGTACCGGTGGCTGACCAGCGCCCCCACGGGCCCTGATGGTGTGACCAGCCCCATGAGAGAAGTGGACTTCGACACCTTTGTGACATCATCCAAAATGATCACCTTGGACTCGATCTACTTCCAGCCTGGCTCCAGGGTGCAGTGCGCGGCTCGGGCCGTGAATGCCAACGGGGACGCGGGCCTGGAGCTCATGAGTCCCGTTGTCACCATTGGCACAGAGGATGGTAACGTATTGCTGTTTACGCATGAAGATGAAATAGTCAAAGCACTAGAAAATGACCGAGCATTATAAATGGATGTCCTCCAATTGCCCCATATATTTTGAAACTCTAAAAAAAATCTTATTTTTTAAGCTTATAATATGTCATGGAAAATATGCCCTATTTATCTGTGGAGATTTATCTCTTCTTTTTAGTGGCCAATAGTATTCTATTCTAATGTCACACTATAATATTTTTTCATGAGCATTTTATTGATGTCTACTTAAAATTATTTCTGGTATTTTGCTTTATTAACAGTGCTGCAACAAATGCATGTCTTTGAATATACTCCTTTGTGCAGATGTGTGATAAAGGGTTAACACTGTAGAAGAATTGCTAAATTGATGGAAATGTGTGTTTAAAATTGAAATATACATTGAAAAGTTGTCCTTCAAAAAAAAATGTTCTTTTGTAGAATTAAGTCCCATGGAGTAAATGCAACACCTAGGTTAGGGTTGGAATCTTCTCAGAAGTCGACTGCCAGGCCTTTCCTGTGAGCTCCTTCTAGGTGTCTGTAGTGATCACAGGGTGGTCCTCAGCCTCGTGTATGGGAGACCCCTTCTCCTCAATAGTCTTGATTAACAGAACTGATGGCACATAAACAATAATAGTGCCTGTTTGAAAACTATTGTGTAAGTGCTTCCTGTCGTTTTACCGTAAGCGTGCTCATTTCTGTTAAGGTCTGTGCCAGCCCCGCGTGCCAGGGACAGTGGGGGCAGAGCCGTTCTCCGCTAAGCTGCGTTACACGGGCCCTGAGGACCTGCACTACACGAACCTCATCAAGCTCACCGTCACGATGCCGCACATAGATGGTAGGTGAGCTAGGTAAGCGGTCCAGGGCGCGTCTGGACTCCCCATCGCCTTGTGCTCCATAGTCTAAATAACCTGTTGTTATTGTCAGGTGGGTTCCGGCTCTCAGTGAGCCTGTATAGAGCAAGATGAAACAGCCCTGCTCACCATCTGCTGTGCTTCAACTCTTTGTCAAAGCCACTGGTCAGTCCATCTCATTGAGGGTCTTCCTCTCCTTTGCTGACCGTCTGTCTTTCCCAGCATGATGTCCTTTTCTGAGGACTGGCCCTCCTGATAACATGGCCTAAAGTACATGGAATGAAATGTCACCAGCCTTGCCTCTGGGGAGCACCTTGGTTGCACTTCTATCAAAACCGATTTTTTGTTCTTTTGACAGTCCATGAGATATTCTGTTCTCTTTGCCAACGCTGTAAGACAAAGGCATCAATTATCCACTGCTCTTTCTTATTCTGTGCCGAGCTGTCACTTACACTCAGTAATCGAGCGTGATAAATGTTCATTTTTTTTCAATGGGTTCTTCACGTCCTCCTCCTCCCTCTCCACTCTGACATTGTAAAATAATAAAGAGAGTTGCAGTCAAGTTACCTTTGATTCATGGTGACCCTTTGTGTGTCAGAGTGGACCTGTGCTCCCTAAGGCTTTCGGTGACCGACTTCTTGGAAGTAGTTTGTCAAGTCTTTCTTCAGCAGCACCCTTGGGTGGGCTTAAAGTGCAAACCTTTTAGCTCACGGGAAATTAAGCTTTCTATACAGTCAGAGAGCTACTCTGGTGGTGTAGACCATTATGTATTGGGCTGCAAACCTAAAGGTTACCAGTTCAAATCCACCAGCTTTTCCAAGGGAGAAAGTTGGGCAGGTTCCTCCTGTAAAAATGTGTTGCCTCAGAAGGTCTGAGGATGATACCTAAAAGTCAAAGTTGGCTCAGCAGCAGTGGGTAAGTATAAAATGAAATAAACATATTAGTTACCCAGACACTATGAATCGTAACTTGGACTAAAATACTAACTTCTATAAAGGAGCAGCACTAATGTGTCTTTAAAGCTCGTGGTCTTAGACTTTCGGTAAAACATTTTGGTATCTGAAATCTTACCATCAATGTATATTTGCTCTTTGGTAAGTTCTGGAGGATATTTTGGTACAGTTTTACAAGTCTAAGTACTATTAGAGTTAATATTTAATACAATCATTAGGACACGTCCTGGGTTTGCAAGCTGTCATCATGTTCTGTGTTCATGTTGCTCTGACAAGGAAGCTGCCCAGAGGACCTGAGTCAGTAAATGTACCTACACGCTATGAGCATTTCCCCATGTGCAGAAAACATCTTCAAGTTCTCTGCCATTCAGATCACATTATACTTGAATTGGCAATGTCAAGGCTAATGTTTAGTGTATGATATTTTATGTGGTGGAGGGAGAGGAAGGATTACCATACAAGGAATTGTCTTCTGAGAGGTGAAGAATTTGTAAAGCATCCCAAACAATAGTAAGAGTGGCTCTCATACCCTGTAGGCATGCTGCCGGTCATCTCCACTCGGGAGCTCTCCAACTTCGAGCTGACCCTCAGTCCAGATGGCACAAGAGTTGGGAACCACAAGTGTTCCAACCTCCTGGATTATACGGAAGTGAAGACTCGCCATGGCTTCTTGACTGATGCCACAAGGAATCCAGAAGTCCTGGGAGAGACGTATCCTTATCAGTACAGCCCAACTCTCCGTGGTTCCAGCACCCTCCGCTTCTACCGAAACCTGAACCTCGAGGCCTGTTTGTGGGAGTTTGTCAGCTACTATGACATGTCTGAACTCCTCACTGACTGTGGAGGGACCATCGGAACGGACGGGCAGGTAAGAGCCTCTTCCTCTGAGCTTGGCTCTCCTCTATCTCAGTTCATTTTGTTCTCTTCCATAGATTTGAACGAAACTAGATTTACTATTTTGGTGATCTCTTATTGTTGTTGTGTACCATGGAATCCAAACTGACTCATAACTGACCCTCCAGTGGATTTTCAAAGGCAGAAAATCACATAAGAGGAGATTACACATCCTTTTGCCTCAAAGCAGCTGGTGGATTTGAACCACATGCCTTTGGTAATGTAGGTTGCAAATTAATTGGACTCCAGTGAGATGATTCGGCATAGGCGGTGGGGAAGTGCTATCTATCCTTGAATTGAAAGGACATTGAATAGTTAACGGCTTTAACCTTCAAATCTGTATTAGAATCTATGGGTCTTGTCTAAATTATGGTCTGAGTTCACCCTAGAGAAGGTTTTTCTCTTATCTGCTGCATGTTTCTAACATTTTTATATCTGACCTAGACTGGTCCCTAACTAAAAACTAAGCACTTTCCCTATCTATGCTAAATTCTGTCCTATTTTATCTGCCTACATCACCAATGAAGCCAGATCATTTTGAATGCAGATCCTACTGTCTATTGTAAGAAGCCCTCAGGTCCAGTCAGCTAAAGTGACTATACACTGCTGGTTTTTGCTTTTTTTTCCTTTTTTTAAAGTTTTTTAATTAATTTTAATGAAAGTTTACAGAGACTTAGGATTTCTAGTCATTCATTGTTGCACTTTTCTCCCTACCTACTTCCTCCCTCCCAGTTCACTCCTTGCCTTGAAAAGAAAAAGAAAAGCTCTTTCATTGTTATATAATCCCTCCCCCCAAGTCCACTCCACTGTGCATCCTTCACTCTGGACGTCTGTAATGACAAGAATACCCATTCATATATTCCTTTCAAACAGTTCTCTCTCTCATCGGTTTCAATATGCATGATTCCTCCCTTCCTTTTCTGTCTTCCTTCAACCCTGATGTCAGTCTCGTTTTACAACAGTTGCCCTATGCAGTATTTGTCCTTTTGTGACTGAGATATTTCACTCAGCATAATGTCCTCCAGGGACATCCATTTTGCATAATATTGCATGGGTTCCTTATTTTTCAATGCTGCATAGTATTCTATTGTGTGAATATACCAGAGCTTCTCTATCCATTCATTTGTTGAAGGGCCCTTGGGTTGTTTCCAGCTCTTTGCTATTGCGAACAAAGCCGCAATAAACATAGGTGTGCATATATCTGCTTGGTGGCAGTTACGGTTTATTTAGGGTCAATTTCCAGAAGTGGAATTGCTGGGTCAAATGATATTTCTATTTACAACTTTTTGAGAAAGTGCCATACAGCCTTCCATAGTGGTTGTACCATTTTACACTCCCATCAACAGTGAATGAGGGTTCGAGTTTCTCCACAACCTCACCAGCATTTGCTGTTTGCTGGGCTTTGCTTTTATTTTTCTCCTTCTCTTTCCATTTTTAAAATTAAGACCTGTTTCCCCTTCTGTAATCACTGCTTGCTGTGTTTCTGCAGTTCAACAGCCAATAGGTCTAGACCATTATATGAAAATTGGCATCTATAAATTTCAGTTAGGTTTCTCCTGCTTGTAAAGGCTCATTGTTGCTATTGTTGTTTACCATCAAGTCAGAACCAACCCATAACTGACCCTCCAGAGGGTTTTCAGAGTCAGTAAGTCACAGAGGAAGAGATTGCCCATCTTTCTCCTGCAGAGCATCTGGTGGATTCAAACCACATACCTTTGAGTTGGCAGTGCAATTCCTTACCACTAAGCCACCACATTTCCCTCACAAAGGCTACATTACATGTTGTTGTCGATTGCCATAGAGTCGATCACAACTCATAGCAACCCTATGAACAAAAGGCCTGAAGCCTTTCTATAACTATTGACATCTATCAAAACTCATAGAGTTTCCAGAGGCATGTTGTTTAAGAAGTGGATGCCACTCCGGCTTACAATTATGTTACATAGAACTTAGAATAAGAGATGAGACAATATGGAATTATCACACCATCTGTAATGAACTAACTTGTTTTCCCCTCTAAATAAGTGAGTTGTTTGTTGTTGTTACATACTGTCCAGTCAAACTTACTCATAACTGACCCTCAGCAGGTTTTAAGAAGCAGTAAATTATGTGGGAGCAAATTGCTAATCTTTCTCCAGAAGAGCCATTGGTGGACTTTAACCACCAGCCATGGGATTGGCTGTAAAACGCCTTATCATTAAACTGTGGCTTATACCTGTTTCTGGGTTGTTAAAAAGAAATCTAATAGCATAACTTGGATGATCAGCATCATAAAGATGACCAAGTTCAGTGCAAACCATTGATGGTTCAGTTTCTTATTTTAAAAATCCTAAAAGCTTCAGTAGAAACAAAATCATAATATATTCTAACATGTCATTTATTTTTTTTTAAGGTGACACTCGGAAACAGCCATTTCCTTTTCCCTCCTGTCTTCCTTGAACTTAAATTATTCCTTCTCCCAACTTTAGATATTCTGTTTTACACACACTTATATAGAAAAAAATGGAAATTAAAGTAGAAGAAACCTAACTTTTTGGGATATTTCCCTAAGTTTTGATATCTAAGAAAGAAGGGGGGAAAGATATCAAATGGCAACACTTACAGAAACAATAATAGTAAAAAAATAACATTGTTGGAGGCACACCCCAATAACTTGAAATTTGCAGTAGGATGTCAAGAGATCTCAGGTCAGATCATAGGCTGCTCGCTCACAGCACCATGGGAGCCAAGATGAATCCTCAAAATCTACAAATCAGATATCATACTGCTGAGTCATAGCACAGGAGCCAAAGGTCAGATGTTGGGTATAGCTCAGTGAGAAGGAATTTTGCCAGAACATCCACATGTTTCAGATGCAGGCTGCACCACCCAAGAAACTCCCTCACATCAAATCATAAAATAAAGGATAATTACATAATACTGAGAATCATGGCCTAGCTGTGTTGACACATACCATTAACGATCACAGTCCACCCCTTGTTAGCTTGGAACCTGTGCACGTCTCCTTAAACTCTGTATGAGATCTAAATAAACACACTTGTACCTATTATGATACAACTAAAGCGCACAGCTGAAAACATTAGCCATGTTGGCATCTTCTAGTCTGTAATTATTAAAATATGAGAATGAGCTTTGGGGGCATGAGAAAGATGGGTGGTCTTCTCTGGTGCAACCTCTTGCCTCTGAAAACCCACTGGAGGGTCAGCTGTGAGTTGGTTTCAACTCAACAGTATATAACAATAACAAAATATGAAGGGGAGAAAATAAATTATGCCTGTTTTCCATTACCGTTGATGCAACTGCTATTCATACCAACCCTACAGAACACGGTAGAACTGAACAAGACTGAAAATCTCTACAGAAGCAAATTCCCCCATCTTTCTCTTGTAGAGCAGTTGTGGGGTTAAGACCTCTAGCTTTGTGGTGAGCTGTCATAACTGCTGCACCACCAGGACTCCCATTCACGTGTAAGAAAACAAGGAAGAAATACACATAACTAGTACAGTCCTGTTTCTACAGTGAAGCGTTGTGTGCAGAGCTAAATTCCTATCCATGTAAAATGCTGGTAAGAGTTTCTCTGTTGTAGGTGCTGAATCTCGTGCAGTCCTATGTGACCCTCCGGGTTCCGCTGTACGTCTCCTACGTGTTCCATTCTCCTGTGGGCATTGGCGGCTGGCAGCATTTTGATCTGAAGTCAGAGCTCCGTTTGACATTTGTGTATGACACTGCCATCTTGTGGAATGATGGGATCGGCAGCCCACCAGAAGCTGAGCTCCAAGGTGGGTCACTAAGATTTGGAAAACTGCTCTTTTCATCACCTGGTTTATTTACAGAGGGTCCCAGGTTATAATGTCTGACTTATCTTCAACTCATAGTTACCAGCCAAGCCCTGTAAAGCTTATAATATTAAAAATATGAACTACAGTCTGTAGATCCTAATAGCAAATGGGCACTGCTTTAAAAACATTATCATATTAAAGATGTTTCAGTGTTTCTTTTATATTTCTACACACTAATTATTCAAATATGTGTGTCAGCCACTAAAAACAAGAGGGAGGAAATTGAGACTTTTTATGAACTTCTACAGTCTGATATTGAGCTTGTAGTCAAGATGTATTGGTGGTTGGAGAGGAGTGCTGAATAGCCTGTGGACTGTCAAAAGAACAAACAAGTCTGTCTTAGAAGAAATGCAACCAGGGTGCTTCTTGGAGGCAAAGATGGTGAACCTTTATCCACATGCGTTGAGCATGTTGTCAAAAGGGCCTAGTCATGGGAAAAAGACTTCATACTGGGAAAGGTTAGGGGTCAGAGAAAGAGAAGACCCCCTCAGAGTGACATTGGCTGTAACAAAGGATGGAGTGTAAGGACAGACAAGAATAAGGCAAGAGTCAGATCTTTTCACAGGTTCTCCATGAGTCATAGTTGACAGCACATAAGAAAAATGCAAAAGTTAGAGGAAAAGAAGATTGCTGATTTTGAAGCTCCTTCTCATATACGTTGGACATGTTGCCCGGAGGGACCAGTAATTGGAAAAGGACATCATACTGGAAAAAAGGACATCATACTTAGAAAGATGAAGGGATAGCACAGGAGTAGAGGACCCTGGATGAGATGGATTGACACAGTAATTGGGGTAGTGAGGGCAGGTGTATTAGAGACGGTGAGATTGGCTCAGGACAGGACAGGCCTCAGAGCTGTTGTTCATCGGGTCACTATGAGTTACAGACAACTCAGTGGTACTTAACAACAAGTTGGAAAATATAGTGTTGGTACCAGAAATGAGACCAGAAATCATGCGGTTATGTTTTGTATTATCAATAACGTCTTATTCATTCCAAATACCTTTTTAAAAACAAATGCAGGGGAAAAAAGAAAGAAAGAAAAGAAAAAAAAACAAATGCAGAGACTTGTACACATGAACCTCACCTGCTGGGATGCATAAGAATGTTATTGACTAAATCTGTGGGAAAAGACAATGGAAAAGCTCAGTCTCATCAGTTAGATCAAGGCAAGGGGTCAAATGTAGAGTAGACTAGACAATCAATTGTTCCTCTGTAAGTGGAAATTGCAGCTGAAGAAAATGAAAACAAGTTCCGTAGAGCCAATATGTGACCTTCAGTTGATCCTACCAGAAATTAAAAACCTTCTTAAGAACAGATTTGATGCACTGAACACCAGTAACCAAAGACCAACAAGTCGTGAAAGAATATCATCTATGAGGAGAACAAAAGGTCATTGTAAAAGACAGGGAAGAAAGACTTAAATGGATGTCAGAAGCAACTCTGAAATTTGCTCTACAATGTAGCAAAGCTACTCAAGTGAAAGGAAGACATGATGACATCTCTAAGAGAACTAATCAGAAGATTCCAGAGAACAGCTTGAGGTGATAAAGTATTAATAACAGGATATGCAAAGACTTGAAGTTCTTAAACAAAAAGAGAAGATGCTCGGCGTTTCACAAACTGAAAAGCTCAAGTTGCAAGTCCACTCCAATTGATGATAATTCTCCATCCAGTTTCTGAGGCTCTGAATCTTTTTTTTAAACTTTATTCTTTTTGTGTGCGTGTACCGTCAAATCAGATCTGACTGGTACAGGAGGAGATTGTCCCTCCTTCCCCGGCAGAGCATCTGGTGG
>NW_006399754.1:7811385-7819198 GCF_000299155.1 Elephantulus edwardii | reverse complement strand
GTTCGTTCTTCTCCCCCTCAAATGTCTGTTTTAATTGTCCAATTGCCACAGTGCTTGTCAAAGCCAGTTCTGATTAATCTCCTTTGTCAGTGTGCCCTTTGCCATTCCCTATCACTCCTCCCTGAGAGAGACTTCACACTGATTAATAAGGAAAAGGGGATGACGTATTCTCTTAGCTACTTCCTGCTGAAAAGAGACGTTGTTTTACAATTTCATTGTCTGCCAGTGCTGTGTAATATTCCATTGTGTGTATGTACCAGTTTTTTGATCCATTCATTTGTTAACAGGTACTTGGATTGCTTCCATGTCTTTTCTATTGTGAATAATGTTGCAATAAACACAGATGTGCATACATCTGCTTGCATCACAGCTCCAGTTTCTTTAGGGTATACTCCCAGGAGTGGGGTAGCCGAGTCAGGTAGTATTTCTGTTTCTTTTTTGAGAAAGCACCAGACTGAGTACCTTCCATAGTGATTGTACCATTTTACATTCCCACCAACAATGAATGAGAGTTCCAATCTCTCCACATCCTCTACAGCATTTGTTGTTTGCTATCTTGTTAAACTTTGCTATTGTTGCTGTGATGAGATGCTATCTCATTGTTATTTTTATTTACATATCTTGATAGCTAGGGATTTTTATTACTTTTCATGTGTTTGGTGACCGGCTGAATTTCTTCTTTGGTGAAGTGTCTGTTCATATCTTGTGCCCATTTTGAGATTGGGTTGTTTACCTTTTTCTTGTAGAAGTGCTGGAGTATTCTATGAGTCCCTTACCAGATGTCACCAGTTAAGAGAGGAAACCTCTTAAAGAAATGGTGCTGACAATGTTCAAAAACCATCTGCAGAGTACTCAGGCAAGATCCACCCCTCATACCATACACAAAAACCAACTCAAGGTGGACTGGGGTCCTAGGAGAAAAACCAAAGACTATTAAGCTCACCATAGAAAAACTAGGAACCATTCTTGAAGCCCTAATCGGTGGCATGAATAAATTTCCAGGCATAAGGAAAACCCACCAACCAAAAAAGGATAAAATAGATGAATGAGACCTTCTAAAAATCAAAGCCCTATGAACATCAAAAAACTTCTCCAACAGGGTAAAAAAGAAAGCCAGAGACTTCAAATAATATTTGGCCAGTACCATTTTTAAAAAAATTAGCAACTTTACACATGAACCCTGCCTGGTGAACTGCATAGGAATCAGATTGAATACAACTATGGAAGGAATCATTGGAGAAGCTCAACATCATCGATCAAAACCAGGTCAGATACTGACTGTGTAACACACCATCAACTACTCATCTGCAAGTTCAAATTGAGGCCAAAGAAAACAGGTCCACGAAAACCAAAATACAACTTAGAGTCTATCCCATCTGCATTTACAAGTCGTCTTAAGAAGAGGTATGAGGCATTGAACACCAGTGACTGAAGACCAGAAGAGCTGTAGGATGAAATTGAGAATATTATCCATGAAGAAAGCAGAAGATCATTTCAAAGACAGAAGAGAAAGGAGAAAAAGAAAAAAACAACACAAAATGACTATCAGAGACTCTGAAAATTGCAAAGGGGTGTCAAGAAGCCAAAACAAAGGGAAGAGACACTGAAGTAAAAGAGCAGAATAGAAGATTTCTTTCCCAGAGAAGCTTGAGAAGACAAAGCAAAGTGATAAAATGGGATGTGTAGAGGGCTGGAGTTGGAGAATTAAAAGGGAAGAACTTGCTCAACATTTCTCAAAATCAAAGAACTGCAAACAAATTCAAGTCTCAAGTTACTGGGCTGACAGAGATGCTATGGATAAAATATTGAATGATCCAGGAAACATTAAAAGAAGATGGAGGGAGTATACAGAGTCATTGTACCAAAAAGAATTGGCCAACACTGAAATATTTCACAAAGTATTAAAAGAGCAAACAGAAATATCTTGGAGAAAGTACAGCCAGAGTGCTCCTTGGAGGCGAAGATACCAAAGCTCCGTCTCGCATACTCTGGGCATGTTGTCAGCAGAGGGTCTTCCTTAGAGAAGGATGTTATGCTTGTTAAAGTACAGAGTCAGCAAAGAGAGGAAGCAGCTCAGCCGGGTGGATTGACACAGAGACTACAGCCAGTGGGCTCCAGTGTATCAAAAATGAGGAGGATGGCAAGGACAGGACAAGGTTCAGATCTGTTGTTCATAGGGTCGCCACGCGTCTTACTCAACTTGACTAACTATGACCGCCTGAAATGTTCTGTGCTCACCCTGAATAATTCTCCATGTTATTTCAAAGGGTCATATCCCATTATCTTGCATTATACAATGTACATTTGAGTGAATCTTCTTTGTGATTTCAACTTCCAGCATAAGAGTATGCTGCTTGTTAGATTTGGAATACAGCCAGATTTTGTCAACCTGCTGAGTTTCTTGGGAAGTCATCAAAATTTTCTGTATGCCTCTACATGTATAAAGCCAGTGGTGATACTTCACTCTCACCCTTAGATTGCACAACACAAACCCCTTTCCCATCTTGTTGTTGTTGTTATGTGGCATCGAGTCATTTGCGACTCATAGCGACCCTATGTACAACGGCCCTAAACCCTGCTCTGTCCTGTGCCAATCGCATTGCCTCTGACTCACCCATCCCGATTACCCCAGTCACTGAATCAATCCACCTCATAGAAGGTCTTCCCCTCTTGCGCCGTCCCTCCACCCTCCCAAGCATGATGTCCTTCTCCAAAGACCTGTCCCTCCTTACAACATGTCCAAAGTATATCAGACGAAGCCCCAGAATCCTTGCCTCCAAGGAGTAGCCTGGTTTAACCCTCTCTACATATCCAAAATCTGTGATTGAGACTTTATGGTAATAGCTGTCCTCCATTCCCAACTTTGGTTTTCAGAGCTTAAAAAGCTCATCCTACTCTTAATTATATTCCAAGCCATATATTTCATAAAGACCTCATTCATGATTCTGTTTTTTCTCCTTCTGCCCCTTAGAAAGGAAAAGTACTTTTGCCTCTAATTATTATCATTTGCAGTTCTTTGAATAACATCCTTTGCTGAGAATGTTTTAATAACATTTTTAATTGTAACTCTAATGAAAGTTTACAGAAAAGTTATTCATTCATTCATTGTTGCACATTTTACCTCCTCTTCCTCTCTTCCCCCTCCCCCAGTTTACTTTTTTTTAATATTAATTCATTGTTGCACAATTACCTCCCTTCCCCTCTTTCCCAAGTACTCTTTGCAATAGACCTCTTATTCTGGGCTGTTGTTGTACATATAATGCCTAATCACATATTCCTTTTAAACATTTCTTTCCTTCATCTGTTCCAAAGCAGTATTCATTATTTATCCCTCTTTTCTTAGTTCCCCCCCCAACCTCACATCAGTCCTGTTCTGTAACAGTAGTGTTATGCATTATTTATCATTTTGTGACTTGAGATACTTCACTCAGCATACTGTCCTCCAAGGTCCCCCCACGCTGGGTAATATTTTATAAGTTCCTTGCTTTTCATTGCTGCATAGTATTTCACACACCCATGTTTCTTGCTGCATCATTCACAATAGCAAAGAGATGGAAGCAACCCAACTGCCCATCAACAAATGAATGGATAGGTAAAACTCTGCTTTAATCACACGATGCTGAGAATATCTAAGATGAGGAATCTGTGGATGAGAGGCCCTGGTCATCTAATCTTCATTCCCATTGCAGGTTCTCTCTACCCAACCAGCATGCGCCTCAGTGAGGAGGGGCGCTTGGTGGTGAACTTCAAGACAGAGGCTCAATTCCATGGCTTGTTTGTGCTGTCACATCCAGGTATTGTTGTTTGCATTGCCCATTAACACCTCCTCCTCTGATGTAGGTGTTTGGATGTATTGATGTCCCAAACCAAACCCAGGCCCACTGTCTTCAAGTCAATTCCAATCCATGGTAACCCTCCCCAGGGTTTTCAGTGGCAGATGTTTCAGATGTGGATCAGCAGTTCTTGCTTCTGGGGCATCTCTGGGTGGTCTTGAACTGCCAACCTTTCAATCAGCAGCCGAGCATGGAACTGCTTGCACCAGCCAGGATTCCTACATAGTAAGGTCAACAGAGCTCAGACCTAAATTCTTTCTCCTTTTTGTTTTGTTGTTGTTTTGGTTTGGTTTTTTCCCCCCTTTTCTTGTTGTGTACCGTCAAGTCAGATCCAACAGTCACAGGAGGACACTGCCACTCCTTCTCCAGTGGAGCATCTGGTGGATTTGATCTTTCTTTTTTTAAAGAATAGTGTATTAGTGATTTGTAAAATTTCACTGTCTGCATTACAATGACAGCTCTAGTGGCTAGTGCTGATGTGGACAGACCATTCTGACGTCAGCTAGCCACGTCAGGGCTCAGTAAATTCTCCCACATTACACACACAGCTCGTAATGCCCAGCTCTGCTTCTCACAAGGCACCTTCTCACCTATGTCAAGAGATAATTGCACAGAACATTCTCCAGAGTTCCTGGGAAGGAGGTTTAAACACTGGATTAGGAAGTGTCCTGGTTAGGGTAAGAGGCTGGCTCGGTGACCTGGGGGGAGTCACACAACCACTCCTTCCAATGCTGTTTCTTCTTCACAATTAGGTTAATCATACCAATGTCTTCCATGCACACTTACTGTAAGACTTAAAACAACCCGTGATGAAGGTGCTTTAACAATGTAAACACTCCTTTAACTCTTATATGATGGCTTTATTGAGTGACACACAGGGTTCAGCCCTCAGCAACTTGCTGAAAGGTTGGCAGTTAGAAGCTCCCTCGAGGTGCCCAGGTGGAAAGGCCTGGCAATCTTCCTCTGAAGGGTCCCAGCCTGAGGAACCCTGTGGAGCGCTGCTCTGAGATGCCGGGAGTCAGAATGAATGCACTAACGCAGCACCATTGTGATTGTGCCTCTTCTAGCGTCCTTCACGAGCTCCATGATCGTGTCAGCGGACCACCCAGGCCTCACGTTCTCCCTCCGCCTGGTGCGCAGCGAGCCCACCTACAACCAGCCGGTGCAGCAGTGGAGCTTTGTGTCTGACTTCGCGGTAAGAGTCCGGGGACTCCCTGCAGACAACGCCACCGGGTGTCCTAGCTGTGTGAGCGGAGAAGAGCGAGCAAGCTCCCTGGCTTCCACATCCTTATTTCTGGATACAAGCTCTCACGAGGACAAAATACACAGGGAGTTAAAAAGAGCTCATGAAAAAAATAAAAATAAATAAAAATTTAAAAAAAAAACTGCAGTTAAAATAAGTTACCTAAATTGAGAGAGAGAGAGATTGATTGAGATTGAGCTGTAAGAAATACAGTCAGAATGAAGGAGTGGTTTTGCCTTGTGACAATTGCCGGTCTTACAAAGGAAGAATTTCCTGTCCCTCAGTTAGCACAAGTCCACCTTTCTAACAAGCCCATGTTGTGTGTCCAAGGTCCGGGACTACTCAGGGACCTACACTGTGAAGCTCCTGCCCTGCACCACTCCCCCACACCAGGAGTATCGTCTGCCGGTCACCTGCAACCCCAGGGAGCCCATTACCTTTGACCTGGACATCCGATTCCAGCAGGTGCGCACGTTAAAGCCATGGTTTTCTTTTATCTCTGTTATTGCTGGCGAATGGGAACCAACAGCTGACTGGCCATTGAGTTACTGAGGCTGTAAATTGCATGGGGAGAGAGTGCCCATCTTTTCCCCACAGAACTGCTGGTGGATTTGAACCACGAGAGAGATGAGGCCCTTGGGTTAAGCATGAAATTGCCTCCACCACCAGAGCTCCCTTCACTTTCATAAGAAAGAAAAATGTTTCTTCCTCATAGACCAAATTGTTTAAAAAACACAACCCACTACTTTCAGGTTGGTTTCCAAAGCTATAAATTATTATGGGGGCAAATTGTTATGGAGGTAGATGGCCCATCTTTCTTCTACAAAGCAGGTGGTGGATTCGAACTGCAGACCTCAGCCCAACACATTGCCAGCTGTGCCACCAGACCTCCTTAATTCACGCACGCTGAGAAAAATGAAGGACAAGTCACCTGGGAAGAAAGAATTGCTTTTACCGCTACTAGTGCAGAACATAAAACCCACAGACTTAAGAGTTTAGAGAATCTTGTGTTCTTTTTTTTTTTTCCTTTTATCTGACCTAAATCTTAACTCCTTCTGAAGATCTGAGGATTTCCCCAGAGCCTTCTGCATCTTGTTTTTGGTCTTTTTATATATGTATATTTTTTTTAAATGAAAGTAAACAGAAAACTTGGATTTTCATTCATTCATAGTTGCACATTTCCCTCCCTACCTCCCTACACCCACCCCAGTTCACTTTTCTCTTTAAAAAGATTCTTTCATGGTTGTACGGTTTTGGTCTTTATGGAGAAGGGAATCCTGGAGTTCACATCTTCTCAAAGCACCTAATTACTCGTCTCTATAAGAAGAATTTTGAACGGTATTTATGGTCCAAGAATTCATACTACATGTTGAACTGCTTTGGCCTTTAGTAAGTCCCTTACATCAAAGGCCACTGAGGTTTTGCCTACTCATGGCAACCCCAGAGGTGTCAGAGAGAACTGTGATCCTCAATTGTTTAGATGGGCTATTTTTCTTACATAGATCACCAGGCCTTTCTTCCAAGTAACCTCCAAGTGAATTAAAAATCTCTTTGCTTTGCTTAGCAACCAAGAGTATTGACCATGGGCACCAGTGGCGATGAGCTCAAGCAGGGCTTTCTCCTATTCAGAAAATACTTTAACCTGCCAGGGTGGCCTTTAAAGAAAAGAAAAAGAAAAAAAGACAAAGGCAATGACCTAAGAATCTGTGTTCATTGGTCAGGCATGGAAATTGCCATGTAGTGTCCATGCTCCACCCTGGCCGGAGCACAGTGAAGGTGGGTCCCAATGATTGGCATGTCTTGGAACCATCAGAGCCCTCCACGACACTTACAAAGACTTTTTCACTTTGCCTTAGGTGAGTGACCCAGTGGCAGCTGAATTCAGCTTGAACACCGAAATGTACCTGCTGTCCAAGAAGAGTCTCTGGTTGTCTGATGGATCCATGGGGTTTGGGCAAGAAAGTGATATTGCTTTTGCAGAAGGTATGACTTTACAGAGAGGAGAAGGGGGCTCAGTCTCGATGTCTGTGATGTTGCGGTGGGGGGATTATATTAGAGTGGACGCAATTCTAGTCTGTTTCTGGTCCTGTGAATCTAACCCACTATCACTTTGGCAAGGTATGAGGTGGTGGATACTAGATTAAGCATGTGTGTTACTTAATGAATTCTCTTCTCAGGGATTGGGAGGATTGGCCATCCACTTCCAAAATAACAGGCCTCAGAAAACCCTCTGTACAATAGAGCACATTTAGGTTAGACTAGCAGGTATGGGACCAGAGGCAGAAGCTTCTCATTGGGAATCACAAAGGAGGAACACTGGATTGGAACATGGAATGTGAGAAGTAGGAAAGTTGGAGAGGTTGGAGAGGTAACTTTTAGAACAAGGATTGATTTTTTTTTTTAAGCTGTGTGTTTTTGTCAAAAATCTATATAGCAAAACACACTAGTTTAACAGTCACACACACCTATCATTCAGTGACACTGATTATGTCCTTAAGTTGTGCCACCATGTTTACCATCATTTCCATGTTGCTCCTCCTTCATTAATTCCCTCAGTGCGGAGCTCTGATGGCCTAGCAGTAGGAAGGAACTGTGCTGTAATCCCGAAGGCACATGGTTCAAATCCACCAGCTGCTCCACAGAAGGATGGGCAGTCTCCTCCTGTCTGATTAATTGCCTCTGAAAACCCACTGGGGGGGTCAGCAAAGAGGTTCCAACAAAACATCCTAAAACATTC
>NW_006399754.1:7808989-7811100 GCF_000299155.1 Elephantulus edwardii | reverse complement strand
TGCTGCATAGTATTCCACTGTGTGAATGTACTATAATGGATGCCAAATTATCAAACTGATTATTTTCACCATGTGCTGTGTTTCAGAGGGCCAGCACATTGTCAGCCACTTGCAATCACTGTACAAAATGTTCTCATCTGGAGTGGGCCAGATGCTGCCAGTGTGATATGGTCTTCAACATTCGATGCCAGACCAGAGACAGAACGCAGTGGTCCCTGGTACCAATGCAGCCATATGCTATTTGCAGTGCCACAAAGATACACCCTACCCCCAAGAGGAATAACTTGTCCTTGTCTCTCGCAGGTGATACCATTTACGGCCGTGTGATGGTAGATCCCGTGCAGAATCTAGGGGAGTCTTTCTACTGCAGCATTGAGAAAGTGTTCCTGTGCACTGGAGCCGATGGCTACGTCCCCAAGTACAGTCCCGCTAATGCAGAATACGGCTGCCTCGCTGATTCACCTTCGCTGTTATATAGATTTAAAATCGTGGTAAGTGCTCTGACCCAGCAATCAAACAGATAGGTTTTTGAGACTAAGCTTATGTGCCTGATATCTGGAAATGATGCTATCTTTTAAGGTTAGATCAACCAACAAGTTACATTTTATGATAATCTACACCTGCAGAGAATAGATGTGGATGCATCCTTGCTTTGCCCCTTTTAGCGTTTTCTAAAGCTGTCATCCTCTCCCTTCACCATGTAAAGGACAAAGCTCAGCCGGAGACGCAGGCCACCAGCTTTGGAAATGTCTTATTTAATGCCAAACTGGCCGTGGATGACCCTGAAGCTACACTCTTAGTCAATCAGCCTGGATCAGATGGATTTAAAGTGGACTCAACACCTCTCTTCCAGGTAAGCCAGTGGCAAGATGACTTTTGGGAGATGTCCAATCACATGCAAGTTACTCAACCCATCTAGAGCTACAAAGTAATACACAAAGTTGCTAACTAAACAAGTGGAGGTTCGAATCCACCCAAAGGTATAAAAAAAAAGTACAAGCATAACCTGGAGATGGTCTACTTTTGAAATCTGCCATTGAACACCCTTGTGGACCACAATTCTGCTCTGACACACATAGTATCTGAGTTATAAGGCACTGGTATCTCTCCCTCTCATGCCTCAGATGTTGCATGGGTGAAGGGCAGTGATAGTCCTTGCTCTTACATCTCACATGAACTTGGAATAAGACAGTGATTCCAAACCACAAAGTACCACAATAGCAATGTCCTGAGCATCCTATAAACTCCAGCTGCTATTTTCATCAGCATATTAATATTATGTGTGATGTAGACCCCTATTCTGCATATTCAGAATATGAATTCAAGTCTGATAGTGGGGAGTTCTGCTTTTCTTCTTCAAAACTTCCTCAATGTGACTTCTAATAACTCTTTGTTAGAACACCCTTAACTAGAATAATCTGCTCACGAGAGCAACTGTGCACAGCACTTAATTCTCTAAGGCTTTGTAAACCAAGATAGAAAATTCAGACCCAGAGATAGAAGTTAGACAAGTGGCTAGAAGTGTGAACATCAGAAGACAGGCGAGGTTGAGGTGCAGATGCACTCCCGCTGTGAACACCTCTGGGTACAAGCATACCTAATATGAGATGTAATGAAAATTGTCCACACAGCATGGAGCATTGGAGAAACCTGTTACCCTTACTCAGGCTGTGGAGACAGGCTTAAGAAAGCGTATTTGCTATTCTGCATCTTTTCAAATAGGAAGTTGAAGCAGAATACTTTTTTCTGCTTGTTTTTCTTTTTACTTTCAACTCCCAGTCTGTGAGCTCTCTAATCCTGAATGATTTAATAAAGATCAGTTAAAAAATCCCTTCATTGCTTGCACAGGCCCTGGGGAAACAGACTTTCCCTGTCATCTTACATGTTGCTTAAGCAGCCTGATTTCCAAGAAAAGACTCCTGGATTGAAGTTCAGCAAGTCTCAGCTCTATTCTTCCCTCTGACACTAACTAAGGGACATGGGACAATTCACTGAACATCTCCTTTTTTTGTTCCACTATTCTTAATCGGTAGCATCAGGATGGATGGCGAAGAGATTGAGATTGTTCACAGCTTCAGTTTGCTCGGCTCCACGGTCAACACTCTTGGCAC
>NW_006399754.1:7803452-7805769 GCF_000299155.1 Elephantulus edwardii | reverse complement strand
CTTTGCTTATTTGGGGCTTCTTTCCATTCCAAATGAAACTAGAGATTACCTTTTCCATCTCCTTGAAGAATGGGATTGGTATTTGTATTGGGAAGCAATACATTTTTTGATTTCCTGGCTACTGGTGCCAAGAGTGTTGACCGTGGAGCCAAGCAGACTAAAGTTGTTAACAATCTCAATCTCTTCACCATCCATCATGCTGCTGCCAGTTGGTCCAGTGGCAAGAATCTTTGTCTTCTTGACATTGTGCCTCAATCCATACTGAAGGCTGCAGTCCTTGACCCTCTGCAGCAAGCATTTCAGGTCCTCCTCAGTTTCAGCAAGCAGGATTGCATCATTTGCATAACGCAGATTGTTAATAGATCTTCCACCAATCAAAAATGAGTGCTGCAGACAAAGTTACAGAATCATTTAGTATCTAGTCTAATTTTGCATCATCTTGCAAATGATGATGAACTTGACTCACATCCCATTGAATGCTTAATGAAGGAAGTTGTGTTTCCTAGGTCTCCCTTGGCCGAGAATGGTATGTCCACGCCATCTACACGGTCAGATCCAAAGACAACACCAATCGAGGTATCGGTAAGAGAAGTGTGGAGTACCAGTACCATTCTCTGGCCAGTCCAGGGATGGCCCAGGCCCCAAGCAAGACCCAGAGGAAGCGAGGGACCAGGAGCGTGCCTCCAGTGACGTGGGAAATCGGGGCTGAAAATAACCGAGGAACCAACATCCAGCACCTTGCCCTGGACCGCAGTGACAAGAAGCAGACCCCTCTGGGGAAAGACCCTCCTGATGGCATCCTCCCCCGAGAGTTCAACCACCCGGGCGCTGACATCAGCCTGGTCACTGTCGCTGGGGCCGTGGCAGTCGGGCTGCTTACCGTCTGTGTCGCAGTCGTTGCAGTGATGATGTGCAGGAGCAGAGAGAAGGCCAGGAGGAAGGACGCCCCTCATAGCTCCGGCAGCAGCGAGCCCGTGATGCCTGCACACAGCCTCAGCAGCGACAGCTCCGAGGTCTGACCCCCTTGGCCTCCGGTGTCTCAGAAATGCCCACAGAAGCCCAGAGACTGCTGACCAATCGCAGGCCACTGGGAACGTGTGAAGAAGCTGCTCCAAAAACTTGCCTGGACTCATGTACTTGGATGCAAATTCTAGCTGTTTCTCCACCCGCTGGAGAACTTCTCGCCCATTAGACAGCAACGATAGATTCCCACCCATCCAGAGTCACAGAGACATCGTGCATTTAGACTGTTCCTCTACGTGGTGGAGATGGGCCTGTTCAAAGGTGCTAACAGACTCTCAGACGGAGGCTGTGGTTGCTGCAGGGTGTGAAATCTGAAGGTGCAATTATCACACTGTTTATTCCTTTTATAAGTTTATTGCTCTTTTAGTTCGTAGTCTGACAGAATGATAAATACACTGTTTATTGTGACAAGTTTTCTAATTGATGAAGACCATGTAGAATTGTAACCAGGGGTAGCTCAACACTAAAGAAAAAAACAAAACAAGAACCCTCTTTTCTACTCTGTGAGGGGAAACTAACTAACTAGAATTTGATGTGTTTCCTGTCCTCACCAGCCCCTCCTCAGTTTAGGTGCTGATTTACATTTATATGAAACCAAAGACCAGGTCTGGCAGACGTTGTTTAAGAGAAGTGGCTTTGTCAGGGCAGCTATCAAGTGATAGATTTGTGGGATGGGAATCTGCCTGGTTGATGCTTGCCGTTTGGGGGAAATGGGGAAGCCAGTGACATTTTAATGGTGACGAAGAAGAACTGTAGTTAGATTCATATTTTCAGGACAATCTAAGAAACGAACCTCAACCACGTTTACAGTATTGCAGAGCTTCTGAAATGGAGAACAAAGCTTACTCTTTTTCCTCACATTCTCCCCCTTCCTCACTCTTGAACAAAGGAATTTGGAGAAAGTGAAACAAATATAACCACAAGGATGAAGCACTTGCAATCAGTGCTTCAGCACTTTCTTGATTCACTTGCTGGAGACATGATTTAATATACATTGACAGTTAAAAAAAATTCTTTTAGTGGGAAAAAGAAGCAAAGCCTTATTCTCGCTGTTTTATTTTTAGAGAACTATTCTGGTATCCTCAGGGGAAGAAAAAAAAAAGCATAAACATCTTCCCATAGGAAATAGCAAATAAGCAACTATAGCCTCTTGAGTACTGAACGGCTTCTGACCCCAGTTATGACAAGGTCTTGTTGACAGGACATTGTTGTTGTTAGGAGTGGACATGAACAAGTTGGATACAACTCATAGTGACCTAGTGTGCAGCAGACAAACCCCGGGCTGATCCTGCAC
>NW_006399754.1:7772190-7803352 GCF_000299155.1 Elephantulus edwardii | reverse complement strand
AACATTTACAGAGACTTTGGATTTCCATTCATTCATTGTTGCACTTTTCTCCCTGCCCACCCCTCCCCCCTAATTCGCTCTTCTCTTTGAAAAGTAAAAGAAAAATTCTTTCATTGTTATACAACCCCTCCCCCCAAGTCCACTCCACTGTGCAGCCTTAACTCTGGACTCCTGTCATGATAATAATACCTAATCATATTACTCTTTTAAACAGTTCTCTCCCTCATCTGTTTCAATGCAGTATACATTATTTATTCCCTTTTTCTTGGTCTCCCCTCAACCCTGATATCAGTCCCGTTTTACAACAGTGGCACTATACAGTATTTGCCCTTTTGTGATTGAGATATTTCACTCACCATAATGTCCTCCAGGGTCGAGGTTTCCTTTTTTTTACTGACTCTACTTTTCCAGGTATGATGCCTTTCTCCTAGGACTAGTCCTTCTAAAACAAACAGCAACAAAAAATAGATATTACACATCAGTGGTTCTCTTGGAGCTCCCTCCAGAGGTGTAATCTATAGGCAGCTGCATCTCTACCCTAAAAATGGTGCCTCTCTGGTGGTTCGTATGCTCCAGAGACTCTGAAGGAAACAGATGGGCAATCGCCTCCTATGCAGTTTACAGCCTCAGAAACCTGCTGGTGGCTCAGCTGTGGATAGGTTTCTGACCCTCAAGGGAGAGTGGTTCTCTTAAGCCTACGAATGATGAAGCAATAAAATACACAACTCACAGTCTTGTTTCATTGCATCAATCACCATAGTTAACACTTACCGAATGTTTACCCAGGACTAGCCATTTTAAGGGATTGTAAGAAACCATACTGCATTCTCTCAGGTGGGTTACAACTGACTCCTGCCCTGAGAGGAGCTATGGTGGTTTACTGCCCCTGAAAACCCACTGGATGGCCAGCCATGGTTCCAGCTCAACCGCTCTTAACAGCTTTCACTGAGAAGACAAGATATGTACTAGGACTTTTCCTGGACCATACCGGCCATATCCAAGAACCACATGGTATCCATCATGCCAATCGCAGACCAAATACAAAAGATTACAAACCACTAACTTAATGGAACTGTCCTCAAACCCACAGAGGACGTGTATTCCAGAAAGTGCCTGTTCTCCCCATTTAAGTGGGAGGTCAACCCAACCCAACCAACGTCATTGAGTGGCTTCTGACTCATACTCATCATTGGATTTCCAAGGCTGTCCATTTTAATGGGAGGAAACTGCCCATCTTTCTCCCACAGAACAATGGTGGGATTCAAACTGCTGACCTTCTGGTTAGCAATGCATTATGGGATACATCTCACCACCTGAGTTCCCTATATCCCAGGAATAGGAGACAGTACATAGAGTCTTCACACACTCCCATAGCAGCATTAGTCCCTCGTGACATGCACCCTCTCACAAGCATCCACACTTGTCCATTAGAAGTCTGCGCCCAGGCCACCCCACAGCCTTTCAGGAGGGGGCAAATCATATGCCACCATTAAGTTCACTATCAGCTTCATTCCAACAGATTCGGCACCACTTAAGTCAGTAACAGTGGGCCCAATCATATCGGAGATCGTGAGAATGGAGGAAGACAGGGCAAGATTCAGATCTGTCCTCCACAGGTTTGCTCAGAATTGTCATTGACAGCAACTGACAATGTTTTGAAAACATCTGTTGAGCATTGACTTGAAACCAATTCAATGCTTTACTTGAAAGACAAAATATTTGTAAAGATACAGTTTTACAAATGGCAAATCTTTTGTTCATTGTTCATTTGAAAACAAACATTTCCCTATTACGTTGAAACGCTTTCACTTCCCCAGCTGTGCTAGCAATGAAGCCAAGAGGAAAACCAGAAGTAGACCTGGTGTCTTAATTGCACAGAGAGTGACTGAAACTTCAAGGTTCACGTACACAGCCCAGCGTGCCATGGGTCGGGAGTTCTGGGATGTGTGCTTTGGCAGGAAATGATAAATACGAGTGCTTATTCATTTTGTCTCTCTCCGACACGCCCACTGAACTGCAAACCAACACCAAGCTCATTTTTTAGAGAAAGATGACCCCACAGACAGAGTTCTAACTGAAATAGCCCACATAAAAGATTTTCAAGATCAAACAGGACGGCCACTTATGAAAATATACTCCGTGGGAGCTCTTTTGACGTTGGTTCAGAAGTCAATATGATTCATGAAAGGGTTTTTCCCTGGATTGCTCCAAGTGATGCATAGTAATTGCATAGGAATATTCAGAAAATGTTCCCTACAGGTTCAAAATACCTCTCTTTATCCATTTCTCCTTGTTTCCATCTCATTTGATGGACCAAAACACTGAAACTTTGGTACACTTAATAAGGCAATCTAAAGTAGGAGTGTATGGTACTTACTCTAATTTCCGCCAGAAATATTTCCTAGAAAACTTTTAACCAGGAAAGGAACGATCATTCTCTCTTTTGAACTACAGTTGATAAATTTTACACATGTCTCTCTCTGGACTTCTTTTTGTTGAGAGAAACTTCAGACTTGTCTACCTTTTAAATCATTTCGCCTTCCTCTGTATCTTTACAATTCTTTTCCTGTTGGGTGTAGGGGTATATGTGTATATATACTCCAGCAATAATTATTTGCTTTCTTTCAATGTTCATTCGGTTGACTAAGGTTTTTCTTTCTCTAAGTAGCTTCTCCCACCATCTCACTAATACTTCCCTTTAAACTCTGAAATTATCACCCTTTTCACTATGTTCTCCACAATCATTCATCTGAAAGCTGGTAAGGCTGATGGGTATGTGTATAGTATCCCTTCTTTATAAAGTGTTCAAACTTCTGGATTTAAAAAAAAAAAAAAAAACAACCAAAGCACCACACCACCAGACTACTTCCTATAAAACTATCTTGAGCAATGTGATGACAATCTGCTTTAATTTTATTGCTAGAGGTTCAAAATTGGTATTTAAGATGGAAAAACTTTCTTTGAGGGTTTAGTTGACTAAGAATAAAAAGTCAAGGATCACACATACAAAGTTCTTTGGGACAAATGCACACTTTTCAAATAAATGACAATAAAAGAGTTAACAGCTTTAGGATTTCTAATTTTTAATTACGTGTTTCTAAATTTCTCATTTTTTACTACATATTTAATTATGTGTTGAATGTCTTTTTACAGTATATAATTCTTCCTCTGATTACATCATCATCTAAACCACCTACATCACTCTCTGCTGTAGATGTGTTTCTCCAATGATCTGAGTGATTCTCTTATACAAGCATTTTTAATATTCTTCCCTTTTTTAAAAGACAACATTAAGGTGAATTTTTTTAAATGATTGTTTATAAAGAAAAAAAAAGTATAATAAAAATTACTTAAAATCCAGAAAGGCAATGACTGACAAGAATAAAGGGTAATTTCTGCAAAGACCAAAATTAAGCACATGACAGAAAGTCCTACAAGAAAGTCTTTCACCCTTGCTTCAGAAATTCAAGTTTTGGCACAATGTTTTTCAGCCAATTGGTCTATTAAAGAATACTTTGTCCTGGACTAGGGGCTGTGTGTTTTATAATCTTATTAAGTGCCTGCTTCCTTCCTCAGTGCCCTGTGTACATTCGGAAAATTTGTATTTTTCTACCCACAGAGTGAACTCTCTCTGTAATGGAAGTATTTATGGAACTTAATAGCTTTTGTGATATTCCCATGGAAATTTTTCAGAACCAATACAGTCTCATTTTTGTCAAACATTTACTAGAGTACATCATATTAGGTGGACATTAAAGACTTCTTTCCCCTGGAAATCCAATCATGCCAATTGTTTGGAGCCATTCAGTCTTAAATCTATGTCTAAAATAACTCGTACTATTTGTGTTTCATAACTACAATTGTTTTCCTTCAAAATATATTCATGTGGTTAATATAAATAAAGCCAATATAAATATAACTGTGTTCCAAGAGTAAAATTTATTGTGGTACATACTATGTTATTTATTTGCACTAAAATCTTAAATCTCCTATAAAATGTATGGTGCTGTTGTCTCAAAAACAAAACAAAACTAAACAAAAAATGCAACTCCTTTGCCGTTGAGTCAGAACTAAGTCAAAGCTGACCTTCTGTCGAGTATTTGAGGCAGTGAATCGCACAGAAGGTGTTTACAGGAAGTCGTTTCCTCCTCTGATTACATCATTGTCCATCTTTGTCCCAAGGAGAGTCCCTTGGACTCAAGACATAAGAGAGGCACTGCCTTTGGGTTGGCAGCACAGCACCTTGTAGCCTACAACCCCCAGAGCTGCTGCTTGCTTTGTAAACTATGGTCAAACTATGACTTCAGCTCACAGTGGAATTAACGGATGTTGTGATGAATAGATTTTCGCTCACTGATTTTCCATAGTAGATCACCAAGTCTTTCTCTCGTGTCTATCTTTGTTTAGAAGCTCCAGAGCAAGCTGTTCAGCCTCAAAACAACACACAAATCTCCACCAGCCAGTGGACGGTAGCTAAGCGGGAGCTCCCGTGGCTGGCAATCAAACCCGAGTCTCCCACATGGAAGGCAAAGATACAGCCATTCAGCCACCACTGCCCCTGTGGGTCTGGACCTGAAAACCCAGCCCTCCTCATGTGGGTGTATTCACAGTGTCCTTCCTCCTATTGGCCCTTCTGCAGAGTGCAGACAGCCAGGAGCATTCCAGCACCTGGTAGTATTCTACCTCAAAGTGCCCAATGATAACTGTTCTATTCCCCAATAGCCACATCACTTCCTGGTTTTCCCTCCTAACAATGCACAGAATTTTCTTCTAGGACACAACCCTACCAATGCCTCCTTAGCCCCCAAACAAACCAGTACACTGACAGTAAACCTTTAAAATTTTATTCCTAGCAGCCCAAAGAGCATGTTAGGGTATTCAATGATACCTCAGAAGTTTGAGGTGGTTGATAATTGCCATCAATGTAACTACAATTCGCAGTGACCCAATGTGACAAAATTGTTAGGTGCTGTTGAGTGGAGTATGACTCATAGCGACCCTCTGAATAGCAGATCTGAATCCCGTTCTATCCTGAGCCACCTTCACACTTCCTGACACACTAGGACCCATTGCAGTAGTCACTATGTCAATCCACCCGGTCAAGGGTCTTCCTCTCCCTCACTAACCCGCCACCATTCCAAGCATCATGTCCCTCTCCAAGGAATAGCACCTCCTTGCAACACGCCCAAAGCATGTGAGATGAAACCATTCTTGCCTCCTAAGAGCACTATGGCTGCACCCTATTTATTTGTTCTTTTGGCCATCCATGGGATGTTCAGTGTTCTTCTCCAATACCACAGCTCAAAGGCAACAATTCTTTTTCTGTCATACCTATTGTCCAGCTCTCAGAAGCATAGAAAGTGATATGAAAGATCATAGCCTAAATCATATGCACTTTAGTCATCAAACTGACATCATTACTCCTGTGGGAAGCCAAATTTCATACCAAATATTATATGATAAACCATATGCTTACTTAGGAATTGAAGAAATCACAAAATTATAAGTTGCAATTTTTCTTGTGACAGATATGATAGGAAATGAGCTGTTTCCTGCAGACAAGAGGCAGCTAGGGTCTCCCCGCAGAGGGAGAGTTAATATGTGTGAAATACTTCCCACCAGGAGCTAAGTATCAGGTTGACAATAGAGAAAAATTCAGCTTCATTTACAAGAGAATTCTCTTTATGATTCGCTTCCCCTGAGCCTCAATAAATACACAGAGAGGTGTGGCTGTGGCTTCAGTTGATTTGAACTGTTGGCCCCTGTTTTTTACACTCTCTGATTTATCTCATTCGTGGTGTTTTGTCTCATTATTAGTTATTAATATAGTTTACCTTCGGTCTGCAACACCTAACTGCAGATTTTCCCAATGCAATACATCTTCTGATTTCCTGACTGTTGGAAACAAGGATGTTAATTGTGGATCCAAGTGAAATGAAACTGTTGATAGTTTTAGTCTATTCTCCATCCACCATGACGTTGCCTATGTGTCCAGTGGTAAGAATCCCAATAAGATGTCTCAGGCTGTAAGCTTTACATGTGTAAATGGCCCACTCTTTCTTCCAGGGAACTGCATGAAGAGCTTGAACCATAAATCTTTTAGTTACAACTGAGCACTTAACAGTTACAGCATGTCTCAGAATTTAAAAGTTATTCATTACAAAGGGACAAAAGGTATTAGAGGAAATTATTGGAAAGGGCAAGGTTAAATCTGAAGGTTATGATGGGTCAGTAATGTACCCAGGGCAGTCACCAGGGAAATTTATTTCAAAGAAGATACAGAAAAAAGAAAGAGGTCAGACTATTTCTTCAAGCATTACTCAAAGTGGAAATCATTCAGAAGAATGAGTTAGAAAGACTTGGGCTTCATTAGAACACTTGAAAGAAATGCCCTAAAGTCATTCAACCATGTTTTCAATGATGAGAACCTCTACCCAACCATATCACCATTATTTGCCTTGAATTCTTATGAAAAATACTAAACTGAGAAGGACTGATTATATTCAAGGATTCTAAAAGAAAGTCTTAAAAGCAATGGCTTGAAATAGAATGGCTGTTGATGATTTTTAACCATCACACCCATGTTTGTTTACTGTGCTGGCTTGTGTGTTACCATGACATTGGAAGTTATATACTTCACACAATAACAATACTTCACATGCTAACAGGGTCACACATGAGGGACTGGTTTCAAGGAGTTTCCAGAGTACGACAGATTAGGAAAAAGGACCTAGTTATCTAGTTCCAAAATATCAACCAACGAGAACTCTGTGAACCATAGAAAATTAGAGTGCAGAAGATGAGATCCTAGGTTGGAAAGGCACTCAGAAAACACAGTGACTGCTTGAGAGGCACACCCATGTTTATCTCAGCTTTGTTCACAATAGCGAAGAGTTGGAAACAACCCAAGTGCCCATCAACAAACGAATGAATAGAGAAGCTGTGGTATATTCACGCAATGGAATACTATGTAGCATTGAAAAACAAGGAGCTCATGCAATATTATTCAAAATGGGTGACCCTGCAGGACATTAGGCTGAGTGAAATCTCTCAGTCACAAAAGAACAAATATTGCATAGGCCCACTGTTGTAAAACAGGACTGGCATCGGGGTTGAGGGAAGACAGAGAAGGTGGGGATGAATGATGTATACGGCATTGAAACAGCTGAGGGAGAGAACTGTTTAAGAGGGATATGTGAATGGGTATTATTGTCATTACAAGAGTCCAGAGTGAAGGCTGCACAGTGGAGTGGACTTGGGGTGGGGGAAGGGATGGCATCATAATGAAAGAATTTTACTTTTCAAGGAAAAGAGTAAATTGGGAGGGAGGGGCAGGGGGAAAAGTGCAACAATTAATGAATGAAAACTCTAAGTCTCTGTAAACTTTCATTCATTAAAAAAATAAAACCCAAGTAAAAAAGAAAGAAAACACGGTAACTGAAACAGTGGACTTGAACATGCCAATAATCTCAAATGTGGTCCAGGACCAGGCAGTATTTCACTCCGTTGTACATAATTGTCATGAGTCAGAACTGACTTGAGAGTAACAAACACAGTACCTTGAGTCATGCCTTCTGTGAAGATGAGGCTCTAGACTCATGACTTGTGAAAGGACTTTGTCCCAAACCATGTATGCTTTGGCGAGCCAAGTCAGTGGTGTGCTGGGATACCTTTAACCCACCCACGGAGGAAAATACAACCCTGAGTTGTAATATTTACTGGGTTCAGTGGTACAAATGCTCCCATCCTTGGACATTTCAAACTATTAACAAACATCCACTAGCTTGCAAAATTCCTAAAAATATAACAATTTTCTCTCACAAGCGGTTCACAAGCCTGCTGAGCACCCACTGAAAGCACAAGTTGTTTTTCATCCCATGCACCTTCTCTCTCTTTCATCTTTGTGCATCTGACAAACTGCAAAAGTGATCCCCCGACCCCCATGCAGCAAGAAATTGTCAGCCTCAAGGAGCTAGCATGCAAACCTATCAGAAAACAACTAATGACTAAAAAGGGCAGTTTGACCTGTCAGCTTTTCCTGGGCGGACTTTGTATTTTAGCGTAGGTAACACTACAAACCATGGTTTGTCTGTCAGTTTGTCATATCCCAGTGGTTTGCAGGTTTCTATGATGTAGCTGTCCCTTTCGAAGGAATAGCCACTCCAGGCAACATGGTAGGAGCTCTAGTGGCCTAGTGGGTAAGGAGCTGTGCTGCCAACCCAAAGGCATGTGGTTCAAACCCACCAGCTGCTCCCAGTGGTTTGCAGGTTTCTATGATGTAGCTGTCCCTTTCGAAGGAATAGCCACTCCAGGCAACATGGTAGGAGCTCTAGTGGCCTAGTGGGTAAGGAGCTGTGCTGCCAACCCAAAGGCATGTGGTTCAAACCCACCAGCTGCTCAGAGAGAAAGATGGGCAAGTTCCTTCCATGCAATTCACTGGAGAGTCAGTTATGGCAAATTTTAGGGACATCCTGACTGGAAAAATGGAGGGTCAGTGAAAGAGAGACCACCAATGAGATGGACTGACACAGTTCCCACAGCCATGGGCTCAACTGTGTCACAGATTATGAGGATGGCACTGGATAGGACAGGGTTAGGTATGTTGTTTATAGGGTTGATGTGAGTCATACTAGACTTGATGGCACTTAACAATAACATGATGAAATAAAAGGTACATCACTGATATTTCAAATACTTGCAGGGTTACTCATGATGGAACTTCCAGAGTAGCTTCCAAAGTAAGACAGATGAGAAAGAAAGTTTTGGCAATCTACTTTTAAAAAATAAAATGGCCAGTGAAAACCTTATAGATAGAAGTGGAATATTGCCTAATATTCTGGCAGAAGATGACTTCAAGTTTAGAAGCTCTGATGTTACTCAAACACACATCATGATGCATTGAAAACTAATAAAAATTGGGATACAAGTGTTAGGGGTGAAAATATAGTGATAAAATATGACATTGGTGATAGAAATGATATGAGAGATCACATGATACAATTCGGTAAGATGAACGAATGATTTGTTCATACTTTTTTCAACAACATATTTATAACACACAAAGCTTTTGGCAAGTGAAATCCACAGGAGTAAAACCAACTCCACCTGCAGCACGAGATTGTGAATATTCTCAATCAGAACAAAGTCAGAGGTCAATTATCCATAGTTCATATGTAAGGTCAAGGTATAGCTGAAGAACATTAAAACAAGTCCATAAAAATGGAAACAAATGCCACTAGAGTTTAGAGACTTTTCAAAGAACAGATTGATGCGTTGAACACTAATGATTGAAGGTCAGATGAGCTATAGAATGACAGCAAGAGCATTCTATATTAAGAAATGAAAAAAGACAAATGAAAAGGCCACAATCGATGTCAGGAAAGACTCTAAAACTAGCTTTTACACAGAAAGAAATAGAAGGAATGAGAAGGCAAAAGAGCTGAAGAAAGTGTTTCAAAAGACTAACTCAAAATGATAAAACAAGGCATTATGAAGAAACATGCAAAAAGACTGTCTATACAGCTAAAGCTGTATAGTCAATTCTCTTGTGGATTGTTGAGTCTGCCCCAATCCTCTTGTGGAGTGGTAGATTGCCAGTCCCCTTGTTGATAGGTCAACATGCCCCATTCACATAATCCTTCCTGCCCACATGGTCAGTTATCCACATTCAAATAATCCGAGAAAAGCCATATTGAAAAACTATCTCCATACACGGAAAGTGCTGTAAAGGATGCCACATGCTTAAATAATAAAATTATCTAACCAAGACAAGAGGAGTAAATAGTCTATATTGTACATAGGTTAACAGCCACCAAAATAAGCTCATAGTTAAAAATCACACACACACAGACACACACACACACACACAGACACACACAAAATCTCCATGAATAAGAGCTCTGATGGCATAGTAGTAAGGAATACTAAGGTCCAAGGTTTGAACCAAAGGCACAGGCTTGAATTCACCAGTTGCGTAGTGAGAGAAAAATGTGCAATCTCACCCATGTTATTTACAGATTCAGAAAACCCACTGGAGGGTCAGTTATGACTTGGTTCTGACTTGGCAATACACAACAACATGAGTCAGAATCAGCAGAAACACTATTAAATGGATTCAGACCATCAGGGACTTTAATATGTAGTTACCAAATCATAATATTAACTAATATTCACAATATACTTAAAAGATGTGAAATTAAATCATATTTTTTAAAACGTTGAGATCATTTTCAGAAGAATCCAGAGACTATGTAAAAGGATAAAGTTTTGAGGCAAAAAAGTACATATTAAAATTAATAAAATAGCAAATAATTTAACAGAAGATTATAAACAGTTGAAAAGATAATTAGTGATAATTTTACATGATAATCTGGAGAAATTATAAACAGAGGCTGAGAGATGGGAAATAGATAAGAAAGCTTAACAGACTGGAGGCTAGAACAAGGTCTAACGTATTGGAGTCTAGGATTAAAGCAATAAAGAGAATATGAGAAAGGATTGTAAGAAATGTCAAACAATGGAGGAACTTTTACATTTCAAAGACAAGAATGAACTGGGGGGAGGGGTGAGCAGGGAGAAAAGTGCAACAAGGAATGAATGGAAATCCAAAGTCTGTAAATTTTCATTAAACTTAATTTAAAAAAAAAGAAATGTCAATTTCCAAGAACTAAGAAAAGACACGGATCCACTTGTACTAGATGTCTGCTGTGTAACAAGCAACATAAAGAAAAAGGAGAAAAATTCAGACCTTGGGGGCGGGGGGAGGGATGGGCGGGGAGAGAAGTGCAGCAATGAATGAATGGAAATCCAAAATCTCTGTAGATGCTCATTAAAATTATTTTTTAAAAAATCCAGACCTTTTGATAACGGACAGAACGTGTCAGACAGACTGACTCAGAACCAACCAAGAAAGTACATATAACAGAGCATCCACAGTCAGCTCGAGGGACAGCTGAGTGCTCCAAGGTAATAAAGACAAAGATAATATCCCTAAACGTGACAAAAAGTATCCGCCAACCTAAAACTATTTTCTCAACAATTTTTTGGAGGGAGAAAGAGCCAAATACAGACAGAAGTTGGAATTACAAAAAAAGGAAAGGTAAGAAATCCTTCATTACCTTCCAAAGGTTCTCTCTCCACTTCCTAAGCTGTTGTAATAATTAGCTGCACCATTCCTAGTCTGCAAGTTGGCAACCTGCCCTATTGGCTCACTGTTGATCAAGAAAGTCTCTGATATCTAAAACTTACAATTCAGGAAGGGGAGACGGGTGTTTAGCAAGGCCGTATGAGGCATTGATAGTTCAGTGGTGGTTTTGTAGAGAATGAACCTCAGGTAAAGCAACCACCTTGTCAGCGGAAGTTGGTGTGTTGCTAGGATACTAATCAGGTTTCTGAAGCTTCCAGACTAAATCACTCCATTGTGCATGTCAGCTAACAACAATAAAGCCATAAACACGATGATGGAGGAAACGTGGTAGATTAATTCTCAAGCTGTGTTTGCCTACCTTGGCTGCATATTAGAATCACCTGGGAGTTTATGAAACCTCACTATGTCAAATAACCTCCACGTACTAAGTGCTGAAACTCAACACCAAGTACTAACAGAATAAAAAACTCTGGGATCCCTGATAGCAGGATTTTTTAAAAGCCCAGCTGGTTTTAATGGCGGTCAGGTGTGGGCACGTCCAGGCAGGCAGCTGGAGATCAGTACATCAGTACATCATCTCCTGCCAACACCGAAGGCTCCAGACCCAGACTTGGGAAAAGGGTAGAAATTCCTTGAGGTGTGCCCTGTCCTTTCGTTTTCCAGTTCTGCTTTTGCCACCAGTCTGCCACGTGGCTGTCCATCGAAAGCTATTAACAAAATACACACAGTCCCTGATTTATGACTCTATTTTGTTCCAAAATCGCTCCTAAGTCAGCTTTTATGAGTCAAATACATTTGTTCTCAAAATGTTTCATTCATCATTGCCCTTTATGCTCAATATCTTTATAAGTCTCATCTTTTTTGTCTTTGAAGTTTGGAATTATATATAAATATACATACATATGTTTGTTATTGTTATGTGCTGTCGAGTCACCTGCGACTCATAGTGACCCTATGTACAACAGCCCTAAACCCTGCTATATCCTATGACAATCTTATTGTCTCTGACACACCTATCCTCATTACCCCAGTCATGGAATCAATCCATCTCATGGAAGGTCTTCCTCTCCTGCATTGTCCCTCCACCCTCCAAAGCATGACGTCCTTCTCAAGGACTGGTCCCACCTTGTAACATGTCCAAATTATGTCAGACAAAGCTTCAGAATCCTTACCTCCAAGACACAGCCTGGTTTAACCCTCTCCATGACAAACCTGCTCGTTCTCTTAGCAGTCCATAGTATATTCAATATTATTCTCCAAGACCACAGCTCAAAGGCATCAATTTTCTTTCTATCATCCCTAGTCATTGTCCAGCTCTCTGATGCATAGCAAGTGATTGCAAAGACCACGGCCTGTATCGGGCACATCTTAGTCTACAGAATGAATCATTGCTCTTCATTGCTCAGAGTACTGAGTACTCTGGAAAGGTCTCTGACAGCAGTCTTTTCCAATGCAATATGTCTTTCAATTTCCTGACTGCTGGTGCCAAGAGTGTTGATTGTGGAGCCAAGCAAACTAAAGCTGTTAACAATCTCTTCACCATCCATCACAATGCTGTCAGTTGGCCCAGTGATGAGAATGTTTCCTTGATCTGTTCTGATGACTGTATAATATATATATTATATATACATATGTTGTTTACCATCGGGTCAGAACAGACCCATAGCTGACCCTCCGGTGGGTTTTCAGAGGCGGCTAATTGCACGGGAGGAGATTGCCCATCCTTCTCCTATGGAGAGGCTATATACATAATATATGTATATGTATATGTATATGTACATGTACATGTATATGTATATGTATGTGTGTGTGTGTGTGTGTGTGTGTGTATATTTTCATCAGAACAAAATCAGGAATGGTGTTCATCAGGGATGCATCCTATCTCCATACCTCTTCAATCTAGATGCTGAACATCAAGGAAGCTGGACTCTATAAGGAGGAGTGTGGCATCAAGATTGGAGGAAGATGCATCAACAACCTATATTATGCAGATGACATAATCTTGCTTGCCAAAACTGAGGAAGACCTGAGTCATTTGCTGCAGAAAGTCAAGGACTGTAGCCTTCCATATGGATTGAAGCTCAACATCAAGAAAACAAAGATTCTTACCACCAAGCCAATTGGCAGCAGCTTCATGAGAGATGGTGAAGAGATTGAGATTGTTAATAGCTTCAGTTTACTTGGCTCCACAATCACCACTCTTGGTACCAGCAGCCTGGAAATCAAAAGATTAATTGCCTTTGGAAAATATGCTATCAAGGACCTCTCCAGGGTACAGAAGAGCAACAATGTCAGTCTGGAGACTAAGGTGCTCCTTATCTAGGCCATGGTCTTCTCAATTACTTGCTATGCATCAGGAAGTTGAACAATGACCAGGGATGGTAGAAGAACTGATGCCTTTGAGTTTTGGTGCTGGAGAAGATTACTGAATAAACCATGGACTGACAGGCGAACAAAGAGGTTCATCCTGGAGAGGATAAAGACAGGTTGATCCTTGAAGGCAAGGATTCTGAAGCTTAGTCTGACATATTTTGTGCCAGAAGGAACCTGTCCTTGGAGAGGGACATCATGCTTGGAAGGGTGGAGGGACAGCACAAGAGAGGAAGACCCTCGATGAGATTGATCGATTCAGTGACTGGGGTGATAGGAGTGGGTGTATTGGAGTCAATGAAGTTGGCATAGGATAGAGCAGGGTTCAGAGCTGTTGTACATAATAGGGTCACTATAAAGCAACTTGACAGCACTTAACAAAAACAACATACATACATATGTTATTACATACACATATCATCTCGTGGCATAGTGGCTAGAAGCAGTGCTGCAATCCTGAAGTCAAGCAGTTCGAGTCTACCAGCTGCTCCATGGGAGAAGGATGGGCAGTCTCCTCCCATTCAATTAACTGCCTCTGAAAACCCGATGGAGGATCAGCTTTGTTTGGGTTCCAACACAATGGTGTACACTACAACAACAATGTGTGTGTGTGTGTGTGTGTGTGTGTGTGTGCGCGCGTGCACACATACACGCATCTCATGCTCTCATTACCATCGAGTCAAAACTGCCTCATAGCTAACACTCCTCACAAGGTTTCCAATGCTGCAAACAGCAAGGGATGAGGCTGACCACCTTTCTCCTATTGAATAGTTTAAGTTATATGTTAAAATCATTGCCATGATATAGAAATTACATATATTTACTCTGAGAATGAAGAATTCAATAGAGTTTTGAACAGTAAATCATAACACTGAACATTTATGGATGAACATCTGAGAACGGTGACATCAACAAATCACATGCTGCAACTTGTAGTTCATGTACTAAGGATAAAATGTGTTCATTGAAAAAGAATAAAAAGCAAACACTGGACAGTTGTAAGTGTGGTTTGTTCTAATGCAAATTCTTGGTAAATGTGTTAAACTGAAGTAATGAAGACTGAATCTACTGAGACCTCTGCTAAGAGCTTTAATAGAAAAAGCAAGACTTAAACATGTGAAAATTTCTATTGCACACAAAGTAATAATTTTATAGTTACTGTTGAATTGATTCTCACTCATACAGTTTCATCTAGATGTGCTCACTAGTTAATGCCAAGCAATCTGGAAGACAGCTACCCAGCTAACTGACAGGAAGAGATGACTCTTCCTCTCAATCCCCAAGAAAGGTGAGCCAATAGAAATGTGGATATTATTATCATTAGTATTGCGTGCAAATACTGAAGATTATTTTAGTAATGACTGAAACAGTGCATCACCAGGGAGCTTTTAGAAATTCAAGCTGGATTCAGAAGAGGCCACACACAGAGGGACATCATTGCTGATCTTGATTGAAATGGAATACCAGAAAAAGTTTACTTGTATTTTACTGATTCTGTAGAGGCATGGATTATAACAAATTATAGATAAATTGGAATGAGTATCCCAGAACATTTAATTCTGCTCATGTGAAACTTGCATAGACCAAGAGCAGAAGAAGGGAACACTGCTTGGTTTAAAACCAGGCAAGTTGTGTGTCAGGGTTGTAGCCTTTCCTCATACCTGTTCAATCTGTATGCTGAGTAAATAATTCAAGAAGCTGGACTATCAGGGTCCAGCCTCAATATATCGAAACAGTTCCATGAGAGAAGGGATGAGGATTGAATGAAGACTCAGAGAGACTACCCATTGATGATGAATAGCAAAAGACTTTTATTTTTGAAAAGCATATATAGGTTTCTAGAAGCACCTCTGCAGTAGCCATCGCATTATCTCTTTCCATCCGAGATGTTGACTCTCAGGTCAAACATTAACTCTCACAGACCTCAGCACAATACAAAGATAGTTTCCAGCATACCTTATTGTGAGCTCTAAGAAACAAAGAGTTTCAGTAGATAACATTCCCTAAGGTTTGAGACCTTTGGTCACTCTTATTCATTAACATCCTGCTTCCTTGAGTTGTATATTGCCAAGCAGATTTGCTAGCCAAGATGGAGTTAGTCTTGCTGGTTTCACAGTACAGGGCTAATCTTGCTTTGCAAGTTAGTCAGGCCTCTGACACTGGACTACATGAAAAAAGAATGTGGCAGCAGAACTGAATAAAAACCAACAACCTATGTTATGCAGATTTCACAACCATGCTTGCCCAAAGGGAAGAGAATTTGAAACCCTTGCTACAGAATATCAAAGACTACGCTTTTCAATAGGGAGATCTGGTGAAGTTGCACTGCAAACCCAAAAGCATCAAGTTTGAATCCGCCAGATGCTCCACTGGAAAATGATAGTCATTCTCCTCCCATGCCGTTTATTGCTTCTGAAAACTCACTGCAGGGTCATCTATGATTTAGTTCCAACTCATAAGTACACAACAACTACATCCTTCAATGTGAGTTGTATCTCAACATAAAAAAAAACAACAAAAATCTTACCACTGGTTTAGAAGACAATATTGTGATAGATGGAGAAAAGATTGGAGTAGAAAAATATTTCATTTTACCTCTATCTACAGTCAACATCCATAGTAACAGCAGTCAAGAAATCAAAAGAAGAATTTTATTGGGAAATCTTGCTGCCAAGGATTTCTTAAAAGTGCTAAAAAGCAAGGATGTCTTTGTAAAGACCTGGTTTTAATTGTTTTTGGTCAAACGTTCTTCTAAGTGGTATAGCACTTGTCTATTTGCTGTACAGAGGTTGCTGTGATGCTAAACACTGGTGTGTCAAATGTGATAATGTCAAATAATGTCAAATGTCAAATGTGATAATGTCTACCCATGGTGGACAGTGTTTGCTGGAGCTATTCAATTTAAACAAGCTTGGAAAGCAGGAGTGACAACCACTTCTGAAATAGCTTGCCTCTGGAAAATATGAATGTGGAGAAATGATGAAAGTTATACAAGTGTTTAGGTCTTTTGTTTATAGGATAGCTATAAGTCATCTATGACTCAACAGCACTTAACAACAACAACTTCTAGGTGGATTCACACTTCCAACAACTTGGTTACCTGTAAAGTGAGTTTGCAGGGTGTATCCTGAAACCATTTCAGGGACTCCTCAAATGAAATATCACAGTGAAATATAGCAGTGAAAAGACAGTAAGTAATTAAAACACATGCTGCCACTGGCACTAACAGAGACTAGGAAGAAAGGCCTGGTGATTTTTTTTTTAATGGCGCCAACAGTCTTTATTGGTGGATACTGAGAGAGAAGGTGTACACACCATGACAGCTCCTGCTTCCAAGCAGTATTCGGAGTCTTTGGCCATGAACTCTGAACACTGGCAATCTATTTCTGAAAACAAGCCAGTGAAAACCCTCTGGGGCAAAAGGGTCATGTCCACGATTGATGTGGGGCATGAAGTAGGACTGGGTGGCTTTTAGTGATACACAGGGTCACCATGAGTCAGGGCTAACCTGATGGCTGTTCAGCCACGGGCCATCACTAATGAAAATAAAGTGAACTGGGGCAGCCCAGGATCTGCAATCCCTGATGTGATGCAAGAAACAGTGCTCAGCAACGTCGACTCTCGCCAAAAACTTAGCCCAGATAGGATCCAGCTTCTCGATCTAATTAACTGGGTTACAGGAAACAGGGGAGATAAACACTTTAACAACATCGGGCAAAGTAGAGAGGAAATTCTAGGACAAATGACCTAGTTTCCTTAAGAAATAAATTCTATGTTGGGGAGTGTGAAAATATATACTTAGTGAAACTTAAGAGGTCCATTTAAACAAATGTCTTCCTGTGAGAATTTTGGATTTTTGGCCAAATAACCTATAAAATAAAGGTTATTTTCTTGGATAATTGAAATTATTTTAGCATGAACTGAGTATTGCTGTTGTTGTTATGTGTTGTTGAGTCACTTGCGACTCATAGTGACCTTGTGTACAAGAGCCCTAAACCCTGCTAATACTACATAAGAACTATTGTTACTAATGTTATCTGTTGAGTGTTTATGGTTTAAATGATACAATATTCAAATCTTGATTCTAAATAATTGTCTAAATTTTCTCGAGTTGCTTATCTCGGGCTGCAGTGGCAGAGTTACCCCAAGTGGACGACTTTAACAAACAGTAAGTTATCTTACCATTTAGGCAGCTTGAAGTCCAAGTTGAGGGTGCTAGCTCTAGAGGAAGCTGCCGGCTGTTCTCTTCATCCAACCTTTCAGCTGAGCATTCCTTGAACATCTCCATACATTCTGGTCTTTCCTGGTGTTGAAAAGCTCCCTCGAGTAGGTGCTGAGGTCCCCTGCTCTGGGCTTGCTTTCTGTCTCCCCACCCCACCTCCCCACACCTTTTTTCCCTGTGAGTAAAAACTATTACAGGCCTGGGGACACTCCCCTTCCATCAGATCAGGGCTCTGGTGAGACTAAGGGGTATTGCAGTACATTCTTAATCCTTGTACTCCATCCTGCACCATCTTCATGATTTCCACTGTTCTTATGCCACTGCTGTAGTCACTGTATTGAGTCCATCTCACGGGAGGTCTTCCTCTCTGTCTGTGACCCTCTGTTTCTCCCAGGATGATGTCTTTTTCCAAAGATTGGTGCCTCCTGACAATATGCCCCAAATGGATAGTAGCTTCTCTTTCTCAAGAATCGCTGAGGGGGAATCTGTTGGTGAGTGCAGAGGGAAGAGAACAAAGAGGAATGTTGAGTAATCTCTGACTGAAATCTTACACTTTCCACAAAACTAGACAAGATACGGAGGAGAAAAGGCAAAGACTAGGTCCCGCTTGCCCACAATGTCCCAGCGGAAGATGGCTGCATAGTGTCTTCTAGATGCAGCCAAGTTGTGCAGTGTTTTGAGAATTCTGTTTAGGTATTGTGTTGCATGAATGTACCATAGTTCCGTAATCCAGTCATCCTCTGATGAATACTTGTATGGTTTCCATCACTTTCCTATTGTAAATAAAGCCAAAATGAACATGGGTGTGCATTTATTTATCTGTTCACGTTGAAACTCTTACTTCTTTAAGATAGGTACCTAGTAATGGAATTGCTAGATCAAATGGTATTTCCATTCCCAACTTTCTAAAGAATCCCCAGACTGCTCTCTCTATGGTAGTTGTACCAACTGTAAAAAGAGTTCTAATGTCTCTATAACCTCATAAGCATTTGTTGTTTACTGTCTTATTGAACTTTCTACCCCTCTAACCCATCTGCCCCTCAACCCCTCTACCACTCTACCCCTGAACCTCTCTAACCCTCTATCTCTCTACTCTTCTACCCCTCTATTCCTCTACCCCTTTACCTCTGAACACCTCTATCCCTCTACCTCTCTACGTTGAGTGAGATGATGTCTCATTGTTTTGATTTGCATCTCAAAACAGATATAATCTGACAGATCTACAGGGATGCATATCACAGAGAAAGTCCTCCTTGGCCAAGTGCAAATTCTCAGACTTCCTTATAGTGAGACTGGAGCCATGTGACCAGTCTGGCCTGGAGAAGAGGAAGGGACACTCCATGGAAATCTTGCTAACTCTAGAGAATCTTGCTATGGAAGATATTGTTAGGCTCCAATCAATCACTTGCCTTTAACCAACCTAAACATCACCTGCAGACAGCCCGTGAACGTCAAAGCTTCCTGAGTCATTCCTTAGGGCGTTCTCGGGCTGGGCTGCCTCCCAATCAATCCAGAGGGACCAATCCTTGTGAAAGGATATTTAAACACACACATGCACAACTATCAAACAAATATAAAAGAGTATTGAAGTTTTCCTTTAACTCATTTGTAAATGAAAGGACTAGTGAGACTTTCAAAGAATTCCAAGGGAAAATTCAGAGTGCCATGAATATAAGGGAGCTCAGATAGCCTGGTGGTAAGAAACTGCACTGCAATCCCAAAGGCATGGAGCTCAAATCCATAAGCTGCTCCGTGGAAGAAGGATGGACAATTTCTTCCCATGCAATTTACTGCCTCTGAAACCCACTGGAGGGTCAGCTATGGGTAGGTTCTGGCTCGATGGTACCCACCACCACCAACATATATATGTTCAGGTAGCAAATACTAAAATGAGTTTACAAATTGATATAAAACTAGTCACCATTCACAAGTGTGATATGTAATTGCTCTCAGTATTTTTCTTTAAAACAAATGAGCAAGAAGTGTGTCTATTTCACACTGCTCAGATCTGTAAGAAAACTTGAGGACGAAGAAAGGTAGAGATCAGCTTGATCTATAAGCAAGGTCAGGCACAGACTAATCTTTTTGCAAATTTCAGCACCTTTGAGAATTTGCCCTGGCCATCTCAAGCACTGATGGATAGGAGTTGGTGCATAAATACTATGGTCTTGTTGTCTCTTATGAGGTAATTCTGAGAGGTGTTTCACAAAGTCCCAGAGTCCTCAGTGGAAACAAGTCCCAGCTGGCCACAATTAACTACTTATTTGCATAACTTGTACCAACTTTTTTGTCTTACCCATCTCACTCACCCACACCCTCAGAGCACTTCCAGGAACAATCTCCCAAATAAAGTGTATCCAGCCACCCTGCTTTTGGGTGAAGCCCGGCTAAGGCAAGTTCCCTGTCCACACACTTAACCTACTGCTGGAGAGGGAACTGTAGTTGTTGTACTACTAGAGCTGGAGAGAGAAGTTGCCGTTGGAGACCGCTCTGAGGGAACAGGGAATCAGGAGTTCCAGGAAAGAGTCAGCTCCTCCAACTGCGAATCTTGCTCCAACTCAGTAGTGTGACCCCCTCATCAAAAGCATGGTTGCCAAGTGACCTAAAGGAAATGTTAAGCATCTTAGGCTAGTTTCTCTAGCAAAGCAAAACCATATACATACCTGAAGAGAGGTGTCTCAAAAGGAAACGATTCATGTGCTTATGGAGTCTGGCAAGTCACTGGTCCATGACACATAGCTTCAGAGGCTAAAAAATACAAGGGTGATAGGAAGGCAAGTTACTGGGCCAAGGAACCAAAAAGGTACTGAGCCAGAGGTAAGAGATGGAGCAAAAGGAAAATCAAGCTTTCAAACTTCCCACTAGAGCTCCCTATACATACGTACATACGTACGTACGTACATACATACATATACATACACACACACACACACACACACACACACACACACACACACACATATACTATATGCAAGCCACACCCCTAATGGAATTTAACCTCAGCTGATTGGCCACACAGAGAAAACCCCATCAAGGAAATAATCAAACTGTATTGAAACAACAGCTGCATCACTAACTGCCAAACCAGAGAATCACAGGCAGAAAAGCTGACACACAACCTCAGCCATCACAATGCTAAAGTCCTGGAGCTCCGCACAGCCTGTGCCCACCTGCAGAGCACACACAGGCAGTGATGATAAACAATTTGCTTAAACCTCCATGGCTACCTCTGCTTCTGCTGCCAGGGGAGCCAATCACCAACCCCAAGGCGAGACAATGAAAACCAGTTGTCATTAAGTTTGTTATGAAACACGATGGCCCTGTATGTTTCAGAGAACAGCTGGGCTGCTTAGGGTTTTCAATGACTATAATTGTAAGGTCTAAAATGAGAAGGAAAATATTTATTTTAAGGAGGTAGCTCACCAGGCTTTTCTTTCTTGGCATACTGCTGGGTGGTTCCAAACTCTGAATCATTTAAGCTAATTTGGAAGTGCAAACCATTGTCATAATGCAAGGACTCCCACGTATGATCAGAGATGACTGTATGTCCTGATGCTGAAACACAAGGAGATTGGAGACCCTCTCGCATTCAACACCCAGCCCTCAGGTGAGAAAAAAAATTCTTTGTTCTTATTCTAGTCATGGAGGCTGGATATATTTTCAATGTCACCCTTAATATTTTCTTTTCCTTTATAACTTTCTTGATATTGTCCTTTCCAAATATGCATATCTCCATGTTAGCAGCCTTTTTTAGCTAATTTAATAAATGACCTATTACAATGCTAAAGAATTAATGAAGCTTAATGTTGGAAGAGTTACAGTGATTTGAAACTCCTGGGCTTTTTTCAAACTCCACCTGCCACAGCCTGGGAGATTCTGAGAAAGTTCTCACGCTTCCATTCCCACCCCATAGCAGATGTGAGGTGGTTATGGAAAAACAAAATGCTAGTGATTGAATGTTCACACCCAGTGAAAACTTGTAGAGTTTCCTGTGCATTCCCAGGAAAGAGTTTGTTTTTAGTGTACAGATGATCTGTTTGCCCCTGAAATCATAGATAGGAATAAGTAAATCTTAGGAACAAAGCTAGCTGAGAAGAGATTTATAAAATGGGTCAGCAAAATGCTTTTCTACCATTTGAATCTTCCTCCTCAGGCAATCCTCAATTGCAGTGTTGCCCATCGTTGATAAGGTGTAGGAACACTGGTTGAGTGTGTAGAGTGAGTTTGTGAACTCAAATTCCAGCTCATGTGGGGGGGTCTGATCACAGGTTTCTGGATACCCACGTCTTCAATTCTTCTTGGAAGGCAAACACTTGGCCAGCTTAAAAAACTTAATAATCTTTTCAGCGAGCTCTGGTGGCCTAGTGGCAAGAAGCTGCACTGCACACCCAGAGGTGCATGGTTCAAATCCACCAGATGCTTTGCTGAAGAAGGAGGGACAATCTCCTCCTGGACCAGTCAGATCCAATTTGACGGAACACACATAACAAATAAAAAAAAGATTAAAAAATTAAAAAACCCTTAATAATCTTTTCATGGCCTGTGGGAGATGTTGTTGTTATTGTTAAATGGTGTCAAATTGAGTAGGACTCACACTGGCCCTATCCTGTGCCATCGTCACAATCTCTGAAATACTCAAGCCCATTGCTGCTGCCACTGTGTCAGTTCATCTGGGTGATGGTCTTCCTCTCTTTCACCAGCCCAGTGTCTTTCCAAATATGTCCCTCTCCAAGGAAAAACCTCTTCTAACAACATATCCAAAGTGTGTGAGATGGAGCTTTGTAATCTTTGCCTCCAAGGAGCACTCTGGCTACACTTTCTCCAAGACATATCTGTTTGTTCTTTTGACAGTCCATGGGATATTCAGTACTCTTATCTAACACCACAACTCAAAGGCATCAATTCTTCTTCCATCACTTTTATTGTTTGTCCAGCTCTCAGATGCATAGCAAATTACTGAAAAGACCATGACCTGAATCAGGTGTACCTTAGTTGTCAAACTGACATCATTGCTCCTCAGTAACTTGGAGAGGTCTCTGCAGACTTTCCCAATGCAATACCTCTCCTGATCACCTGACTGCTGGTACCAAAGTATTGATTGCAGATCTAAGTAAGATGAAATCTTTAGCAATTTCAATCTTTTCTCCATCTATCATGATGTTGCTAATTGGTTCAGATGTAAGAATTTATGTTTTCTTGATATTGAGATGGAATTCATACTGAAGACTATAGTCTTTGATCTTCTGCTGCAATAGTTTCAAGTCCTCCCCACTTTCAGCAAGTAAGCCTATGTTATCTGCATAACACAGGTTGTTGATGAGTCTTCCTCTGAGATGGTTACTAAATGGCAGTGAAAGATGAGTGAGAGGGAAAATGTCTTAAAGTGTTTCCAGGTTTTAGCTTGAGTACTGAATGTGTAGGAGTAGGGTAGGAGGAGGAGTAGATTTAACAAGAAGGATGAGAGAGATCCTTATTTTGGGCATGTTGTTGGGAGGGGATATTACTTGAAAAGGAATATCATGCTTGGTAAGGTGGAGGGACAGTGAAAGAGAGGGAGCCCCTCAACCATCAACCAGATGGGTTGACATAGAGACTGTCAAAATGGGCTTGAACACATCAGGGATGGTTCAGTGTAGGACAGGTTCAGATCTGTTGTTCACGGGGTCATAGTGAGTTGTAGTCAACTCTATGGCACCTGACAACAATTGTATTAAATGAGCTCTGTTGGTTTGGGCCACAGGTATTTCTGCTGCTAACCTAAAAGGCCAAGCCCCTCTGATCTTTCCAATCCATCAATGGCTTATTACTAGAAAGATAGGACGTCTCTGCCAGTGCAATTTATAGCCTCAGAAACCCAACAGAGAATCAGCAATGAATTGGATCTGACTCAACAGCAATGAGTTATTGGGTTGTTTTGGTTTTTGTTTAAAAATAAATAAATAAATTGGATCAGTATCTTTTCGATCTCACAAGTGTTTCCATCTCATTTACACCATACACCCAACCACTGCATCCCTCCATCACTGAAAAGTGCCATCAAATTTTAACTAAAAATGCAAAGCAAAAGATAATTCATTCTTAAAAGAATTCAGAATGAGTTCTAGAGAAGCTGGTGCACCCATACAAAGGACTATTATTCATCAATGAAATAACATAATCAAGCAATGAAAATACGTGGGGGCACCTTAAAGGCAAGTTAGAAAGTGAAAAGGCTATATGCTGAAGAACTCCAACCACATGGCATTCTGTAAAATCACAACTATGGAGATAGTAAAAAGAGGAAGGGTTGCCTTGGGGAGCAAAGAAGGATAAATAAGTGGGGCCCAGTACATTTCAAGAGCAACGAAATGATTTTATATGATGTCGTAGTTGTGGATAATGAAAGTCCTTTGTATGATGCCATATTAGGCACGTGACACTAGGCATTTATATAAATCCATATAATGATACAACACAAAAGGTAAACTCTAACAAAATATGAATTTTAGCTAATGGTACAATACAGCAGCATCGTATCACCACAGGAGCAATCTATCAATTCAGATTCATGAGTTGTAACAAACGGTCTACATCAAGTCAAATGTTAGTCATAAGAGAAATGGTGTGGGGAGAGTAGGGAGAAAATGAAGGCAGAAGTTATATTAAACTCTCTACTCTCTGCACAATGAAGAGTGATTGTTCTGGAATATCGTGCTAGAACCAACTTACAGCAGGTTTTCAGAGGTTGTAAATCACACAGGAGGAGATGGCCAATCTTTCTCCCTTGAAGCAGCTGGTAGATTTGAACCACGTGCCTTTGGGTTGGCAGTGCAGCTCCTTGCCTCTAAGCCACCAGAGTTCTCCAGCACAAGAGAGAACTAGTAGGTCACAAGTAGTAGATTAAGTGTCGGGTTGATAACCAAAAGGTAGGCAGTTCAAACCCATCGGATGAGCAATCTCTTCCAGTCAAGGTTGAACACTTGGTGGAAGATCAGCATATGCTGGGATCAAATGAACAGAAGGCTTCAAAAATTGCTCTAGAAATCAAGTCTGGGTTGTTTTGTGTTTGTTTTTTTTTTTCAAATGAGTGTTAGAATCATGTTTTATTTCAAGATTTGAAAGATGTGGGCTATGAATTGCCCAAAAATTTTATGAGAAAGTTGTTTATATACCCAAAGATAAAATGCAATCCCCATTTAAAGAAAAGCAATGTCATTCATATGTAGGTAATGGTATTGTGGTTCCCATGATGGAATTCTCACCGTTAGTGGGAAACTCAAGTCCCAGTTGATGCATCTCAGGTGCAGCCACCATTCAACTCTCTGTGGAGACTTGAGTGTTGCTGTGATGATAAAAATATTTGAGAAGAACTCAGTCTAAGATAGACTCATCATCATCACCATCATCATCATCTCACTATCATCAAGTTGGAATTAATTCATACCAGGGAGAAAAAAAATGGTCCTCTCCTCCTGAAAATCAACCAATGCAAATCCTCCAGACCATAATAATCCATCAACAGCCAATCATGGGGATGGTGTGGGACCGAGCAGTGTTCATTCCCTTTGTCATGGGGTCACCGTGACCCAGCGGTGGACTGGACAGCAGCTAACACCACCATCTCTGTGTTGACAGTAGGCTGTGTCTGAGGGCAGTAGGTGGCACTGATGCATGCAAAGATGGGGGATGTAGGATGATGGGGTTATGTGGAAAGATACGAGGGACTCTGGTGGTTTCATGTATTGCATTTTGAGGTGCTAACTGAAATTCTGGCAGTCCAAATTCCCCAGGAGTTCTTTGATTTACTGTGACCTACAGTAGTTCTTTTGACCTACTTTGATGAACCGTCTCCTCTAATCAAGATTTACAGCCGTGGCAGCACAATAGAAGGTCAGTAAGAACTGGTACAACTTGATGGCAGGGGGGTTTATGTGCGTGTGGGGGTGTGCGCATACGTGCGCTTGGCTTTCCCAGTCCTAGATACAGTGATGCTACAGGTAAAATGGGGAGAATTGTTGTTGTTGTTCTATCACATCTTTGCTTTCCCCAAAACCTCCATGATGTTGAAGAGTCACACCTGATTTCAAGCTAGCTCGAAATTTACTAAACAAAGCACCTGTGTGTGTTATCTAAGCACCTAACATCACTTTCTCCTCTGTAAAATAAGGTTATTTTTTTAGCATACATAAAGGGGCAACTTCAGCATAGCACATACTGTTGTTGGTAGGTACAATCGAGTTGGAATCAACTCAAAGCTGACCCTCTAGCTAGATTTTAGAGGCAATAAATTACCTAGAAGGAGATTGCCCATCTTTCTTCCATGGAGCCACTGGTGACCTTGAACCCCATCCTTCAGGCTGGTGCCACAGTTCCTTCCCATTAAACCACCAGAGCTCCCTGTGTAACACGTTGTTGTTGTTGTTGCTGCTGCTGTTGTCAGGTGCCATTGAGTTGAGTGTGACTCATAGTGACTTTATGAACAAGAGATCTGAACTCTGTTCTATCCTGTTGCCATCCTCACAATTTATGATATATTCAAGACCATACTGCAGTCACGGTGTGACTTGGTTGAGGGTATTCATCTTCTTTGCCATCCTTCAACCCTTCCAAGGGTGATGTTCCTCTCTAAGCCTTGGAGTCTCCTGACCTTTTGAATTCCATGAGGTCTTACTCAAAGATCATGGGCTTAGAGCAAGCATATACAGTGGCAATGGAAGAAAGCATTTTACATCTTGTCTCTGTTTTGGTGTGGAGCACCAGCATTATAGGATCCAACCTAGACATTATCCTCACCTGGGACATTATTCTGTTGTACATCTGTACGCCAGCTGTACACCTCAGCTGCAAGGCTCATGGACCCACCCTGTCATGTTGCCACTGCTCTCAGATGGCCCTGCTCCTTGATATTTTATGTACCTGATTTATTGTAAGAACAGAGAAATTAAATCACAGGAAGATGGTCCAGGAGCAGAAGATCAGAGACAAGGACCTTCCTGCAGAACCACCAGGGCAAGAAAACCTTCCCTGGAGCTGGTATCTGCTTCTCAGACATGGAGCCTCCTTCACTGTGAGACTTACCTGTCACTTTGTTTTATTGGGGGTTTGATCTGCATATTAAGAATTACTTTGTAGCTTAGGTATCTGTATTCTTCCTTGTGTATCATTGTGCTAACTAGTACAGCATTTGTCTGTCAGTTTGCTGTACTGCGGTAATTTGTGTGTTGCTTTGAGGATGAAAGCTGTGCCCCAGTGTGTCAAATGCCAGAGGAGTCACCCATAGTGGTCAGGTTTTCGTGGGACTCCTAGAGTAGGACAGTCTAAAAAGCAGGATTGTCCATCCACTTCTGAAATAGCAGGCATCCGAAAACTCTATGAAGAACAGTGTTAACACCTAACAGACATGAAATAAAATGGTAGCTTTAAAAATTCTCTGTTTATGAAAAGATAATAAAATAACTTTCACCCAAATGCTTATTTGAACATTCACATCACACTGCTTCTTTATTTTTAACAAGACTTTGGTTTTTACAAATTATTCTCAATTGCCTGTGTCTTTGGGGACTAACAAAAGTGTGAAAAGATGAAATCCATGGGTTGATTTTCCTCAGTCATGTCAAAGGCTGGGACCTTTATGAGCATTCTCACGGTAAGGAATGGACTGCTGGTATCTGCTGTCCTCTTGTGTTCTGGGGCCCTTTAACCACAGCTCCAGGGTGAGGCACTGGCCAGTGTCCCCCTTGGGCCACCTCCCAGGGTACAACCATCCAGAGCCAAGCCTGTGCACTGAGTGAGGAGTCTGCAGCTGGGGACTTTGGTAACCTCCCTCTCATCGACATCAGTCATAAGTCAAATCATCATGGACCTGTGTTTTGTTTTGGTTTGTGGTTTGTTTTTTTTTAATTTGAGGTGCTTTAGGGAAAACATTATTTTCTGACTCTAAGGTAAACATCTCGTTGAAATATGAGCCTTCAGTTAAGAAACTATTCTAAACTATCAGTTTAGAAACTATTTGACATACTTCTTAAAGTAATTTAAAAAGTCATTCTAAAATCTCTGTCACTATCACAAAAGAGATTTCTCTTCTTTCCCTAATGCATACCAAGCTTCTGTAAGTCAGATTATTTTAACTAATGAAAATATCGCAAAGATAATTATACTCTTACAGATAACAGTTAGGCACTGCCCTCATTTATGGCTGTTTTGTGCCTTTTTGCCCCTCTGGCATTTTCCTATTGCTAACCCAGCCATGAGTTACGCTGCATGTGGTGTTCTTGCCTCTTCTAAAAGCTGTGTGCTTGCTGCAGATGGACAGGACTCCTACACAATGGTCAGCTACGTGCGGTGACTTCAGGCTCTGTTAGGAACCTTCCTGTCATTGTCATAACTAATGCCTCCGATGCCCTCCAGGATATTCATGGGCAGAGGAAACACGATCGTGGAGTTCTTCTCTGTGGCTACCGTGGTCAAGGTTTGCAGGTAGCGCAGCTGCAGGGCGATGGGAGACTCTGCCAGCACCATGGAAGCAGACTTAAGGGACTTGGACGCGTTCATTTCTCCTTCAGCTGCAAGGACCTAGAAGGAGAGCCATAAAAGAGGTCAGAAAGAGCCGCTCGCTCCCAGGACCCTTGTCGGTTGCCATCAAGTAGAGTCCTCAGACTCCCGGCGTGATGACCTTGTCTGTGACAAAAGGAAGCAGCTGTTTAACACACGCACATGTATGTGAGAAGGAAACCTTGTGAGCCCTGAGCCTCCACTGAGTTCTTGTTAACCTTTGTTGTCACTGGCCATCTAGCTACTTCCTATACAAGACAGTTGTATATGAGCAGGGTACAACTGCCCCGTAGTGGTGATTGCCAGACCTTTCTTCCAAGAAGTTTCTGGAAGGAGTCAGTAACTGAATACGTCACGTCATCACTTGCACGTGAGGGGCTCCTGGCAGCTCACTCATTGCCATGGTCTGAACTGAGTCATAGCTGACCCTCGGCTGGATTTCTGAGGCGGTAAATCACACAGGAGGTGATTGCCTGTGTTTCTCCCACGGGGCTGCTGGTGGATTGGAAGTGCCGGAGAAGCACAGCGTTTGAGTTAATAATGCAGCTCCCTGCAGGCTATGCCACCAAGGCGCCCTTCTGATAAATAACTCATAGCAGTCGAGTCAGGACTGAAGCCGACTCATACCTGATCCTCCAGCAGGTTTTCCGAAAATCACATGGAAGGAAACTGTCCATCTTTCTCCTGTGAAGTGACTGGTGGATTCGAAATTCGAACCAGCAGAGACACACGGCCTTTGGGTTAGCAGTGCAACTCCTCATGGACGACGCCATCAGAGCATTCTCTGAGAAATAACGCTTTCTCTTCCTGTGTCTGTAACTTTCTGCCAGCTGGCACTGGGCTACTACTTACTTCTTCAGCAAGGAAAAGCATTTCACACCTTGATGTGATCAGAGAAACAGTGGGAGGTTGCAGGAAGCAGGGGAGTTGTTTTACAAATCATGAGTCCCTGGATTTCATTTTAGTTTCATGGAAACTAAAAGCATTCTCATCCACACAAGGCATGCTGACTCGTCTACCTGGCAATGCACTTGAAGTCTCTGCAGCCTCGTTATCTGTGGCATTGCTTTTTAGAGGCATCTGCAGGTTCAGATTTCCACCTGGCTGCATTATTGTTGTTACTATTGCTGAGCTGTTTTTATTTTATTCTGCTGACAACTTATTGCATCAAAATTGTTCCTTGTTCTTTCCGTCTAGATGACAGACAACAGCAAGTGCCAGTCTGATAGGACCCACCAGGACTCTCGGAATCATTCCCACTCCTCTTCTAGTTCCAGGATTTGTTTTGAAGAATTGCATGGAGAGCTCATGGTGGCACTCACTGCCTTCCTGGCCATCAAGTCTCAAGTCCATTGCTGGAGCTTAGGTGCTGGGGCTTAGCAGACAAGGGGAATGGATAGAGGAAAGCCCTCAATTGATGGAAGAAGGGCTACAAAGGCTTTCAACCTCAATCTCCTCAGATGCTGGGAGTAGACTAGAACCTTCAAACTTTTTTCCAATTAGCCGCCAACCACGGTAACTGCTTGCCCTAATTTTGCAACCCCATGGAAAATGGGAGCCAGCCCAAAGGAGCTGTCTCCCTTTCCTTATATAAAGGCATCTGTAGAGAAGACTCAACCACACGGTTTTAACCTTCAGTAGTAGAAACCATCATCAGCCTTAGAGAGCTGTGCTGTTAACTCAAAGGCAACCCTCTCTGGTGGTCCAAATCCACAAGTTTCTGTGAGGGAGAAAGATGGGCAATCTCCTCCCAGGTGATTTACCACTTTGGAAAATCAGTGGAGGGTCAGCTATGGCTCAGTTCAACTTGACAGCAATGAAGAGGAGGTGGAGGATTAGCTAGCCTCCTCTGTCATCTTGAAAAGTACAGGCTAAACATTCAAATCAAAATCTACCAGAATGTTCAATTCCCCACAGAGCACACAGGCTTCTAATCTAATAGATTCCTGTTACTGCAATAAACTTATCCATCCAGTTCGTGGAAGGTATCTAACTATCCAGCCTGGGAGGACATTGGTTAGATTCTAGAAGCTCTAAGATGTGCAGCTGTAGCTTGGGTTGTATTGACTCAAGACTTTCAGTCCAGTAGCGAGGCCAGAGCCGTGACTCCTAAGATAGATTCCTTTGTTGCTTCAGAATTGCAGCTTTATAGTCCTGTAAAACTGGCCCCATGCTAAGACATACCACTCCTCAGTCCAACGGGTGGGAATGGGAGCTGCTGTCACTGGTGCTTCATTTTCCCCAGGGACCTGGTGTGAAGCCAGCATCAGGACCCACCTTGCATATGGCTGAATGTCTGCTGGACCAAATTCATTAAGCTGCCCATTCTCTTGGTAAAAACTGAGAAAAAAAGAGTCTTTTCTGACAGGAGGAGTCCCTTTATAGTATAAATGTGGCTATTAGTAAAAAGGTTCAAATGTGCGCATGTGTATCTCAGAAGATATGACCTCCTGGCTATTTTTAAACAGTCAGAGAGCTCAGCTCATTGCTGTGGAGTCAGAACTGACTCCTAGCTGATCCTCCTGCAGGTTTTGAGGCTGCAGATGGCACAGGAAGATGTGGGAAGCCAAATATTAAGTTATACGTTACACTAAATGCTTAATCAGGAATTGAAAAAAAACACAAATACAAGCTGGAATTTCTCTTGTGACAAATCACAAGAAATGAGTTGCTTTCTGCAGACAACAAGCAGCTAGGGCCTCCTGCAGAGGGAATGTTAGAGTCTATGCTCTTGTAAACTACTTCCTTCCTGAGCTAAGCATAAGGTTGATAATAGAGGAAAAACCCGGCTTCATTTACAAAAGAATTCTCTTTATGATTTACTTCCTGGCCTTTCTCAATAAAGGTTACAGAGAGGCATGGTTTGAGGCTGCTTTAGTCTTGCAGTCCCCCCC
>NW_006399754.1:7754022-7772045 GCF_000299155.1 Elephantulus edwardii | reverse complement strand
TTAGCAGTGCAGCTGTCTACGTGCCCCACTATCAGAGCTCCCTTGCACAATCACAGCCATTGAAAACCCTCCAGAGCGAGGCCATTCTCTAAAACACACTGGGTCAGAATATATCCAGTTCATTCCCCGAGCAAACTGTTTCCCCTGACATTACTTGTAAGTCATTAATCCTGTATTCCACTCCACCTCAGTCTGCCCCAAACCCAAATGGTGCTCACCCCCATGCATAAACTGGTCAGAGAGTGTCTTTGGCACTTACCCGGGCCCTGGCTTCCCGCGTGGCCTCGGCTTCAGCCGCCATGGATCTCTGCAGCTGCACTGGGATGCGGACATCCTTGATCTCCACACGGGCCACCCGGATTCCCCACAGCTCTGTGGCATCATCCAGTAATGTCTGTTTCCAGAGGCAGAGACACAGCGGCGTCAGAAGGCAGGTGGCAGCTAAGTTTCAATTATATTACAGAACTTATGAGTCATGGTGGCCTAACAGTGGCGAGGGAGCAGAGCTGCTAACAAATAGGTGGCACCTCTGATGGTTTGAACCCACCAGCCACTCTTGGTGGAGGAAAATCAGGCACTCTCTTCCTGTGCAATTTACAGCCTCTGGAAACCCAGTGAAGGGTCAGCTACGAGTTGATTCTGACTCAACATCAATGAGGTGGTTTGTTTTTCATCTTTCTATGCCAATTTATTGTTCATTTTCTTTCCAAATAGTCTCTAAGTTAGATGGTAAATTTCTTAAATTGTCTCTGCCACTTAGAACTTTTTCTCTCCTTTAACAAAATCTTAGGGGTTCTATTATCTTTTTTTTTCCAATGAAGTGATTTTTGAGTTTTCTTTTACTACTTCACTAAGACATGTTAGGGAGGGGAACAGGAAGTAGCAAGCTCACAGGTAGGTTTTTTTTTGGATTAGAGCTCATGAAGGCTTCTGAAACAAGCCTAGAGTGGTTGTTCAGTAGACAGTCTCCCAGCAGGACCTGCGCCCCACACCATTCCTAATGCTGTCTCTGGTATCTGCGGAAAGTGGAGCAGAGACCAGACAAACACAGTCATCTCTGAGCCAACCTTATGTTCCAGCAGAGCCGTGCTCCATATGGTTGTCAGTGGCTGATTTGTTTGGGAGTTGATCTCCAGACCTTTCTCCTGAGGCACCTCTGGGTGGATGCCAGCCTGCAGTTTCTCTGCTAGCAGCCCAGCTTACTGCCTGTTTGTACCACTGACCATCAACTTGAATGAGGTAAAGGTGTCTTGGTGTTGTTACCTGGATGCTATGGGCGATCTCTTCTCGGCCAGCTAAGATCTGGGACAAGGTCTGTGTCCCTAAGACATTTCTCAGTGTGGTCTGAGCCAGCAAAAACGTGGCTTGGTGGACATCATTGACATTAGCCACGGCCGAGACAGCGCTGTAGATCCGGTAGTAGACGACCCCATCCACCTGAGTGGTCACGGAGTCTCTGGTCAAGATCTGTGGAGCGAGGACAGGGTGAGGTTCCATGGCAACTGACAGCTGGATTTGGCAAACAGAAGTGACTCACTCGCCTTCCACCTGGACAGGCAGTTCCAGTCCCCACCAATGCACCCTGGGCACAACTGCTACCAGCCATCAGCAGAGGCTTGGGTGCTGCCATGGTGCTGAACAGCTGTCAGTGGAGCTTGTGGACTAAGATGAAGTAGGAAGAAAGGACTGGCAACCTATTTCTGAAAATCAACAACTATCCAATATCCAGCCTGTCATGTCATTCAGTTGTGTGTAGCCTCACTGAGAGTTGGGACTGAATTGGTGGCAGCTAACAACAACCACAACATGCCCGCCAGCCCACAAGCTCTCCTGTGGGGACAGGTAGAGAACGTGGAATTGTAACAGCAGATCATGGAAACCTATGTTAGCTTGAATATGACATCTTTCTAGTTAATAACAAAATCCCTACACGTCTGTTCCCACCTCTTGGAAAGGCCTTTGCACAGAATGTGTCCCCACACCACCCTTCAGAGTCTTTCCTGGTGAGAATCAGCAACTCCCGGATGAAATGCAACCCCATAACCCTTTGGGAATTCTTGCTTCTACACAGTAGCTTCCCTCATTCCCAGGTTCTCTGCTTTTCAGAACTCATCCAATTTAAAAGAACAGCAATGCAGCTTAGGAAACCTAGATGGCACCAGAAACCGTGTTCTCACTTCAGAGAAAGAAAACTAGCATTCTCATTACAAAGAGTTTCAGCATCCATCGTTCTGAATGATGCAGCGAGCTGCTTTGGAGACAGTGGGAGACTTCTTAAGAGTCCAATGGGAGCAGAGCCTAAAACTCTATCGTAAAGCCAGAAAATGTCCACAACAGGTCACTGGTAGGTACCGTAAAGTCAACTATGCCTCGTAGCAACCCTGAGAATGACAGAACCTGCCCTATCCTGCCCATTCTCATTATCTCTAATACGTTCAAGCCAAGCTTCACCATCCACACATTTCGCTGCAATTGGCAGGGAATTCCTAATCTGGTACTCCATAGCTCCCTCCAGTGGCACAAAGGAATCATTGCTATTTCTTAACCCAGAACAGGGGTTCATAATAATTTACAAAGGCAAATTTTTCTGTCTCCTCATTTCCTTCACCATCACACCTTCTAGGTCCTGCTCATATTTCCTTTTCTTTTTCTGCTTCTTATGAGAAGGTGGCAGGAGACTAGAAAAGCTATTCAATTTCCCTAACTACCAATTATGGGTTTTGATCATTTATTTACTCTTTATGCAACACTGAGAAGGTATTGGAAATTTCAATGTGGGTAGATCTGCCTCCTTCTCCACACTCAATCCACTTTGTTGGATCCAAACACAAAAATCTAAAGCCAAAAATAAAAGGAACCCTGTCAATGTGATCTACAGGGAGTTGTACTGCTAACCCAAAAGATATGCACTCCGGCAGTTCAAATCCACCAGTAGCTCCAAGGGAGAAAAAGAGACAATCCCTCTGTGCAATTGACAACCTCTTAAAGGGTCAACTCTGTGTTGATTCTGACCCAACAGCAGTGAGTGAGTGTCAGAAAGAGTGGATGTTATTAAAACCGTTTCTGGGAAGGTGATATTGTAAGCACTTGATGGTCACCACAGAACCAAATGAACCTCCCGACCGAGGACATAACTCAGCCTAATAATGAAATAACTTATTTCCCCTGAGTGTCTACTCCTTGTGGCTGGGTCTCCTCTCTAACCATCACACGTCTTGCACTAACTCAGCTCTTGCCCCAACTTCCATTCTCCTGACAAAGCAAAGCCCAACTGTTTCATCAGTTTTAGTTATTCATGGGGCAGGAAAGATTCAGGCTTCCTGTCTCGTCACAGATCTTGAAGCTCCATTACCTCTTGTGGAGGGATGTTGCAAGTAACTGTTCGGAGATCGACTTTGACGAACACATCTATGCAGGGCAGGACCAGGATCAAACCTGTGCAGAAAAAATAGGACTTAAGTGTCCACCGTGATGAAGATGTTGTTGTTGTTGTTGTTATGTGCCGTCGATTCGCCTGCGACTCATAGCGACCCTATGTACAACAGCCCTAAACTCCGCTCTGTTCTGTGCCAATCGCACTGTCTCTGACACTCCCATCCCAATTATCCCAGTCACTGAATCAATCCACCTCATAGAGGGCCTTCCTCTCCTGCTCTGTCCCTCCACCCTCCCAAGCATGATGTCCCTCTCCAGGGACCGGTCTCTCCTCACAACATGTCCAAAGTATGTTAGACGGAGCCTCAGAATCTTTGCCTCCAAGGAGCCACCCAGTTTAACCCTTTCCAGGACAAATCTGTTTGTTTTCCTAGCAGTCCATGGTATTCTCAATACTCTTCTCCAGCACCACAGCTCAAAGGCATCAATTCTCCTTCTATCCTCCTTGGTCATTGTCCAACTCTCTGATGCATAACAAGTGATTGCGAAGACCATGGCCTGTATCAGACGCACCTTAGTCTCCAGAGAGATAGCAGCTGTAATAAATTGCCTCCTAGCTGCCTCCAGCACCTAACAACACCACCACCATGACCAATTCTCCAGTGTTCTTTACTGTGGAGAGCAGAAATCCCCTTAGAGGTGAGGATGGTGACACTTCATCTCATATATTCTGGATGTACTATTAGGATGATCCTTTCAACCTATATGCAGAACAGATCATCCAGGAGGCTGGGCTCTATGAGAAGAAATGTGGGGTCAAGATTGGTGGATGATTTATCAATAGGAGTTATGCAGATGACACAACCCTGCTTCTGAAACTGAGGAGGACCTGAAATGCTTGCTGCAGAGGGTCAAGGACTGCAGCCTCCAATATGGATTGAGGCTCAATGTCAAAAAGACAAAGATTCTCACCACTGGATCAATTGGCAGCATCAGGATGGATGGTGAAGAGATTGAGATTATTCACAGCTTTAGTTTGCTTGTCTCCACAGTCAACACTCTTAGCATCAGTAGCCAGGAAACTAAAAGGTGTATTGCAATGGGAAAGTCTGCTGTTAGGGACCTCTCCAAAGTACTGAAGAGCAATGGTGTCTCTCTGGAGACTAAGGTGCGTCTGATACAGGCCATGGTCTTTGCAACCACTTGTTATGCCTCAGAGTGTTGGACAATGACCAAGGAGGATAGAAGGAGAATTGAAACCTTTGCACTGTGGTGCTGGAGAAGAGTATGGAGAATACCATGGACTGCTAGGAAAACAAACAGATTCATCCTGGAAAAGGTTAAACCTGGCTGCTCCTTGGAGGCAAGGATTCTGACGCTCCATCTAACATACTTTGGACATGTTGTAAGGAGGGACCGGTCCTTGAAGAGGGACATCTTGTTTGGGAGGGTGGAGGGACTGCGCAGGAGGGAAGGCCCTCTATGAGGTGGATTGATTCAGTGACTGGGGTAATTGGGATGGGTGTGTTGGAGACAGTGCGATTGGCACAGGACAGAGCAGACTTTAGGTCTGTTGTACATAGGGTCGCTATGAGTCGCAAGTGACTTGACGGCACATGACAACAACAACAACTATTAGGAAGATCCAGGTTCTAGAGAAGGACCTCATGCTTAAAGGATCAGCGAAGGAGAAGATCTTCAATGAGAAGAGCTGACACAGTGATTGAAATGATGGCTTGAACACAGCAGAGATGATGCCACAAATCAGGTGAGGGTTTGTTCTGTTGCACATGGGGACTCGTGATTTGGAGTGTCCTCAATGACACCTAACAACAAACTTTTCTGACACCTGAAGTGAGAATATCTGTGAAAATAAAGGTTGCATGTAGGACTAGAACTCGGCTCCAGGAGTTTCAGTCACTTAATTTTTTCGTAAGTAGGTCACCAGGAAAACTGCAGCTCATCTAGGCGGACTCGAACCTCCAACCTTTTTCAGCAGCCTCATGTGTTAAGAGGAGCCAGAACCCTGTGACTGAGATCATTATCCTTGGAATGAAAAAGAGTTAAATCTCAACCTTATCACTTGCCTGGTGATCTTACAACAGTCACCTACCTTCTCGGGGGTTTCTGTGACCTGATAGACATCAACTAGAATAATGAGATTTTCCTGAAGATTAAGCATGACAATGAGATAAAGTGCTTAAAGACTGTGACTCAAAAACCACAAGCTCAGTGCCACTGAACCAGAACCAAGACAGCTCACCCTCCTGGGAGTTTTCAGAGGCTGTTAATCTCACAGCAGGAGATCGCCCATGATCTCTCTCATGGAGCAGCTGGTGGATTTGAACCTCCAGAGAAGTGCAGCCTTTGGGTCAGCAGTACGACTCCCAACGGACTAGGCCACCAGAGCTCTTTACACATGGCAGCAGGCATGTATTAATTGCTCAGGAAGTGGCAATTCCTAGTATCAAGGTTTTGAGTACTGGAGAACCATTTGTAATTTACACAAGCAGAGAGGTTTTCCATTAGCAATCAAGGCCATTTCCCTCCGGTCCTTATGACATTCTGAGGTAACTAAGTTAACCCCAGAGATTAGAATGACGAGAGCAGCCATCCTGAGACATTTACTTTAAAACCTTCTGGGAAATTCACTTAAAAGAGATACCGTTTTCTCCAGAGTCTACCAAGTTACGGCTATTCTGCCTGCACCAGATCCAGTTTTATTGTAACTTATCATTTGAGTCCCTCCATGGGCAGCCAGGCAGGGGAGGGTTACCCTGGTTCTGCTGTGCTTCGTTGGGTTGATTCTAGCTCTTCTGCTTTGAAAAACTCATAGACATCAGTGACAGGTTCATAAAAAATATTCTCATCCCCTTTCTCTTAGCACCTTCATGGAAGCTGGATTGAAGAATTTTCCTGCTTGAAATTGCTACACTGCCTTTCCAAGCTGCTGTTTGCAAAAGACAGGCTTCAGAGCTGTTGTACATACGGTGGCTGTGTGTTGCAAGTGACTTGACAGCACATAATAACAACAACAACAACAAAAAGAAAAGAAAATGTATCTTAGGGAGCTCTGGTTGCTTAATAGTAAGGAGTAAATAGCCAGCCCAAAGGCACAAGGTTCAAATCCACCAGCTGCTTCACAAAAGAAAAAGAATCTCCTTCTGTGAAATTCACTGCCTCTGAAAACCCACTGGAGAGACAGCTATGAGTCAATTTCAACTCAGTAATTCATAATAATAACAGATGCATGATCAAGTACGAAGTATAAAGTGTCACAATGGATTATAAAATTCTTAACCGCAAAGATCTTATAGACAAGACAGAGTAAATTCCTAAAATAACCCTAATCCAACACTAAACCCACTGTGGTGGAAGCCTGCCCATCTGTCTCCTGCCAAGCAGCTGGTGGATTCAAACTATTAACCTTTCAGGTTGTTGTTGTTGATTGCCATCAAGTCGAGCACGACTCATAGTGACCCTATGAATAAAATGCCTGAAGCCTTTCTGTAACTATCGACATGTATCAAAATTCATAGAGTTTCCGGAGGTATGTGGTTTAGGAAGTGGATGCCACTCCTGCTTCCAAACCTGTCTTAAACTGGGCGCTCCACCAAACACTGTCCACCATGAATAACTGTTATGGCATTTGACACCCCAATGGCACAAGGTTCAGCATCACAGCAATCCCAGATTACCTCAGTACAGCATATTGACAGAAGAGTGCTGTAACACTAAGAAGAATTTTTCTCCAAAACATAATAACAACCAACTTTAAATACAAAGGCCCTCCCCTGAGGTTGTTGACTCTAAACAAGAAGCTTAAATAAAACAAACAAACAAAAAAACCAAACAAACAAGCAATATAGTATGTTGTTATGTGCCCCTGAGTCCCCTGCGGTGTTAGCAACTGGTATGTTATGAACTACTTCACCAAGGCTCCTAAAAATAACCCTGAGAGGATTATTATCAACCCTGATAGTACCATCAAAGAAATATAGCTAATAATTGTTTTTCTTATGTCTCCATTTTTTAAAGTTATAATTTATCTTCAAAAGTTACCATATTTGTGAGTCAAGACAGTCCAACGTTAGCAATCTTATATGTTTCAACCAAATACACATTGAAAGGAGCTATGACTATCAAATGAATATCTTAGTTCTAAAGAGCTTTTAGGACGTTCTGGGGACCTAGTCTGAATCCACCAGCTGCTTCATGGACAGTCTCCTCCCATGTGATTTACTGCCTCTGTAAACCTGCTGGAGGGTCAACTACCTGACTTGACATATAACCAAATCAAACAGTTTTAGTATCTGCCCTGTGGTCCCTCCTTCCCCACTTAGCAGGCCTTTCATCTTGTCCTAGAGAAAGCGAAACCAGAGTTCTTCCTGGAAAGAAAGATGATGAAACTTCATCTCACCACCTTTGGACAAGTTATGGGGAGAAGCTAGTCCTTAGAGAAGGACATTGTACTTAAAAAGGTAAAGGGTTAATGCAAGAGAGGAAGATCCTCATGAGATGGATTGACACAGTGACCGTAGCGATGGGCTCAAGCGTGTTGGAGAAGTGAAGCCAGGTCAGGATAGGACAGAGTTCAGAGCCCTTGTCCATGGGGTCACTGTGAGCTATCGATGACCCAATGACCTCTAACAGCATCAAACCAGCTCTGCTTCAGGGTGACCCCCTGTGCGTCACACTCTCTCCACAGAGAACTGCTCTCCACAGGGTTTTCAATGGCTGATTTTCTGATAGTAGGAGAGCATGAGGCTTTACTTTCACCTCACTCCTGAGTGGACTAGACACTCCAGTCAGCATCTAAGCGCACTGAATATTTGCACTTAACAGGGACTATATATTCGCTCTATAAAGAGTCTCTGGTGGCTTTTTCATTGACTTAAGACACAGCCTCGTGCTCAGTCTGTGGGTTTTGCCTTCCCAGGATTCCTGTCTTGTATCTTGTGTCTCTAGCACCCTTCAATTATCTCACAGTTAGCTGCAGTCTTCCCCAGCACACACCCTGCATCCCTTCACTCTAGTCTGTTTGCCCACAGTTGGAAAGTTCTGGAGGAAAAGCCAGAAACCAGATGGTATGGGTGTTTGAAAGACATTGTATGATTTTGTATTCTTTTCTATTCTGTATGTCTTATTATTTATAAACCCTAGCACTTAAGGAGCTAAAAGCAAAGATAAGAAAGCAAGGGAGCAGGGAAACTAAATTACTAAAAACCAAACAACCAGAATGGAAATAATGACAAAGTCAACACACAATGAAAAGTGTAACCATTGTCACTGAGCAAATAGTGTAGAAATAATTAAATGGGAACATAATTAGCTGTGTAAATTGCAATAAAATATTTTCATTATTAAAAAAAAGAAGTCAAATCAATATTATACCTGAGTTTTCCACTTTAGAGCAATATAACAAGAGAACAGCAAGCAGAGTCTTTAAAAAAGGCTATATAGTATGTTGTTGTTGTTCTTGTTGTTGTTGTTGTGTGCCATCGAGTCGCTTGCGACCCATAGCGACCCTATGTACAACAGCCCTAAACCCTGCTCTATCCTGTACCAATTGCACTGTCTCTGACACACATACTCTCATTACCCCAGTCACTGAATCAATCCATCTCATCGAGGGTCTTCCTCTCCTGCGCTGTCCCTCCACCCTCCCAAGCATGACATCCATCTCCAAAGACTGGTCCCTCCTTCAACATGTCCAAAATATGTCATATGAGAATCTTTATAAAAGAACCACCATCTTTTGCGACATTAGAATTGCAGCATATTTGGGCAGCATCCAGCAACATTCCAGGTTATATAATATGGCAAGATAGTGATGGAATCTCAGTAAAATCCCCACTCACAATGTCTGCTAAAGATTTAAAACCCCAGGAGTGCGCTTCTCCTCTGAGACACCTGGAATCACCATGCATTGACTCAATGGCAGTTGGTTGGTTTGTTATAGTCTATGGAAAGGCAATGGCTCCAGCTGCTTGTACGTTTTCTTTGACTCTCCCCGGAGATAGGGCAGGCAGAGGCGCATCTCAGGGAGGGTGGCAAGATTTTAAATCAGAAAACCACAAGGTAGATGTTTCCCTCCAATGAAGCAGGCCTAACCAGGCTCCTTGGCGGCAAGGATTCTGAAGCTTCGTCTGACATACTTTGGACATGTTGTAAGGAGGGACCAGTCCTTGGAGAGGGACATCATGTTTGGAAGGGTGGAGGGACAGCACAAGAGAGGAAGGCCCTGGATGACATGGATTGATATAGTAACTGGGGCAATGGGGGTAGGTGTGTCTGAGTCTGTGAGACTGACTCAGGATTGGGCAGGTTTCAGAGCTGTTGGACATAGGGTCGCTATGAGTTGGAGTTGACTCGACAGCACATAAGAACAACAACACCCTGCTGCAATCAGTACTTAGTTTTTGTTAGGCTGCCTTTTAATGTTAAATCTGCTTAAATGGATTTCTTAACCTTGTGCAGTCCACCACTCACTGACCACTGTATGCCCTATCTCTGGAGGCAGCTCTGTCGGCCTATGGGGCGAAGAACTGCTCTGCTAAACCAAAGACAGGGGTTTAAATCCACCAGTTAATCTGCAGTAAAAAGATGGGCAATCTCCTCCGTGTGATTCACACCCTCTGAAAACCTGCTAGAGGGTCAGCTATACATTGGTTCTGACTCAGCAGTGGGTTTTGAGAATTTGGGTTTCCCGAGAGGCAGTAGAGCATCTGCTGGGGCAGGACTCAAACCTGCATCCACAGAGACTATGAATGTGCCTCATCCCGTGACTGGTGTTCAGAAGCCTTATGATGGAATCTGTCTTGAAAGACTGAACGCATGTGCCTCTCGTGTCCATAACTCCTCCTAGACAGTCCAGTCTCCAGAAAACTCCATTAGTTCCCAGACAACGGTAAAGCTCTATTGTTGTTGTTATGTGCCATCAAGTCACCTGCAGTTCATAGCGACCCTATGTACACTAGCATCCTACTCTGAGCCAATGTCATCATCTCCCACAGAACTAATCCCATTGCTCCAGACACTGAGTTGATCCATCGCATCCAGGGTCTTCCTCTCCTGCACTGTCCCTCTACCTATCTATCCAAGCATGATATCCATCTCGAAGGATTGGTCCCTCCTGGCCATGTGCCCTCAGGATGTGAGACAGAGCCTATATATCCATGCTTCCAGGGATCCGCCTGGTTTCACCCTCTCTAGGACAGACTTGTTTGTTCTCCTGGCCATCTACAGTGTGTTCAACATTCTTCTCCAGCACCACGACACAAAATGCCGCCACAAGGCCAAAGACTTGTGTTATCATTCTGTTCTCCCTCACAAACCTGGCCTTTCTCTCTAATAAGCTCTGTCTGCCTAAAAGATTGTGCCTCCTGTCCTCATTCTTTATTAGACTTGGCAAGAACTCTCCAGTCTGAGGTGCCTGGGACACCACCAGGGGAAGGAAGGGTGGCAGTCGCCGTAGGAACAGGTGCCCACGGAGCTCTGTGAGGGCGGCCACGCTGTCCTACCTGGTCCTTTGGCTTTGTCAGCTTGGATGCGCCCCAGCCGGAATACAACAGCTCGCTCGTACTCCTTAACGACCTGAGAGATTAAGGGAGAACATTTGGTGTTAATGGCTCACCAGTTCACAGGGCAATCCCGATGCTTCCCAGGATATTACCTTCAAGCACATCCATATGGAGATGGGGAAGGTAATGATCATGAGCAGGAGAGAAAGCGTGAACAGGATCCAGCCGCACACGCCCAGCCGATTGCTGCTGATGCCTAGGAGAGGAGAAAGGAGAAGCTGGGAAAGCCATCGGGGTTTCCTGACATCACTGAGGAAACAAGAGTCGGCCTACACCCTTGAAGACGGCAAAAACCACCATCATAAACACTAACAATGCAATCAGTGTTGCAGGGCTGATGGGGAGGCCAAAGGGGGGAGGGGGAGCAAACATTGACTAACAGGTAAGTCAAGGCAAGAAAGAATCCGAATTTGATTATCCGTTGCAATTAATTGCACTGATGCACTCTAATTAAAGTTATAAAACAAAACATCCATGAATTAAGTAAATTTTGAAAATCAAAAAGAGATGTTTAGATATTAATATTGAGCATTTAGATACGAAAATTGGCCCTCTGCTGCCAAAAAAGACCTCCTAGCAATCAATTGTTGTTGTTAGGTGCCGCTGAGTCCACTTTGACTCGTAGTGACCCTATGACCAAGGGATATTTCTCAATGCATAGACAAGGGTTGCCAAAGTACGTTGATCTCAACGCACCCAGATGGTGCTTCTCGAAGTTTACGTCAGAACCCTCAGTTCGCCTTTTAAGAAGGCAGGTTCCTGAGCCTCACCAATTCTCAGGTGAAGCCTTCTGGGGTTGGCAGCTAGACACCATCATCCCCTGAGGGGGACAGACAGTGAGGCAGGAGGAAAAACATTCGCAGAGCACTTCAGTTAATTGCTCTGTAAACTTGGCCAAGGCACTCCAGCTCTCGGAGCCCTTGCCCTCCTTTGTGAGAGAGACAGGGACAGAAGTTACTCACACCAGCTTTGATGAGGACTAAGTGAGAGTGTAGGAAGCCCCTGGACGAGGTGGACTGACACGGTGATTGTGGCAATGGCGGCTGGTGTGTCAGAGACGGCGAGGTTGGCTCAGGGTCCCAAGCTACTGTTCATATAAGGTCACTATGAGTTAAAGTCGACTTGACAGCACATAACAGCAACAAGTGAGATTGGGAGCTTTGGTGCCTTAGTGGTAAGGAAACATGCTGTCATCATAAGGTATGCCGTTCGAATCCACCAGCTACTCCTTGGGAAAATAATAATAATCAACTTCTGTTCAATTAACTGCCTCTGAAAACTCTCTGGAGGGTCAGCTGTGGATTGGTTCCAACTCAGCGGTACACAACAATAACAACAAATGAGATTGTGTTAATATGCTACACAGCCTCCACATCGATATGGATATTAGAGATGCTTAACTCTCCTACTGTCCCATTTCACAGATGGATATGTATTACAAACACCCATCAACACTAGGTATTTGGCTTTTCTGACTTTCCATGGAACTTTCTTATCATGACTCATTTTAAGTTAGCTAAGTCAGGACTCTAGGCGTCTTTCTGTCTGTCTGTCTCTCTTTCTTGTGGTTTGAGAGTTTACAGAGCAAATCTGTTTTCCATTCAAGCATTTATATATATTTATTTTATGACATTAGTCACATGCAATGCTTGTATCGTCACTGCACTCTGGTGTCCTGTGCACCTCTGTGGTTTCCCTTCTTTTGTGATAGTGTGTGGATCACACCCAATGCCTTTGTGATAATCACATAGAAGAGGTGTTTTGGTTTAATGAGTATTGACCTTGCAATAAGACGCAAGAGTTCCAATCCTACTTTAACCAACCTAAATGCTGTATAACTCTGATGTTGTTAGGTACCAGAAGTCAACTAGGACTCACAGCAATCCTATGAGCAACAGAGGCAGACCTAGCCCTGTCCATCTCTGTTCTTGGGATCTCCGCCACCTTTGAATGCAGTGTTAGAGTCACTGTGTCTGTCCATCTTGCTGAAGGTCTTTTGCAATGCCCACTACATTTTTCAGCATGCTACCTTGTTTGAAGAACGAGGCCCTCCTAAAAACCTGCCCAAAGCATGAAGTTTTGCCATCTTTGCCTCTAAGGAGCACCCTGGTTGCACTTCCCCCAGACAGACTTGTTTGTCCTTTTTGGCAGTCCATGGGATACTGAGAACTTCTCTCCAGAACCATTGTTCAAAGGCATCAATTCTTCTTCTGTCATCTTAATTCACTGTACAACGTCCAGATGCATAGGAAGCAAATTAAAATATTGTGGCTTGAATCAGACACACCTTGGTCTTTAAACTCATCTCAGGGCTTTTGTTTGTGAAGTAGGAAATTCTGTTGTTGTTGTTATGTGCCGTCCAGTCGTTTACGACTCATAGCGACCCTATGCACAACAGCCCTAAACCCTGCTCTATCCTGCGCCAACCGCACCGCCTCTGACACACCCATCCTGATTACCCCAGTCACCGAATCAATCCATCTCATAGAGGGTCTTCCCCTCCTGTGCTGCCCCTCCACCCTCCCAAGCATGATGTCCCTCTCCAAGGACCCGTCCCTCCTGACAACATGTCCAAAGTATGTCAGACGAAGCCCCAGAATCCTTGCCTCCAAGGAGTAGCTGGGTTTAATCCTCTCCAAGATGAATCGGTTTCTTTTCCTGGCAGTCCATGGTACATTCAGTTAGAATCATATGTACGCATCAAACAGGCCTGGAAGCAGGACTGATATCCACTTCCGAAATACCTTGTCTCTGGAAACTCTATGAACTCAGAGAAATTATGAAAGTTATACAAGTGTTCAGGTCTTTTGTTCTTAGGGTTCCTATGAGTAGTCTACTACTCGACAACAAGAACAACATATGCATCATAGCACCTTTTATAGCCTGCCTCCCTTCTTCTTTTCTCTCAACAATCACTCCCTTCTTACTCCAGACTACTCCAATTAATTGGTTTTCTTCACACGAGCTCCTGAATGGAGGCTACTTACAACTATCTCTACCTAACTAATCCCACGAGCACCTTCTGCGAAACCTCCCTTCCTCACCTCTTCCTTCTTCTGTCTCGGTTAAGGGGTCAGTCATCCACTCTGCTGTCTGGGATAGAGGCTGGTCCTTATCCATGACTCTCCTCTATCCCACCAAGAAGCCATGAGCTAATTGACACCACCTCAAATCCGCCCCCTCATCCATTCTATTGCTGCTCATTTGTCAGTACCTGACCCATCTGTGAATATCTCAGAGGGTTCTAGGCATTTGCTCTTATAAATAATGCTATGGTGAATGTTGTGGGTTGGTTTTTTATTATTATTAATTATTTGTGTGTACTGTCAAACTGGATCTGACTGGTACAGGAGGAAATAGCCCCTCCTTCTCCAGCAGAGCAGCTGGTGGATTCGAACCACGTATCTCTGGGATTGCAGTGCAGTTTCTTGCCACTAGGCCACCAGAGCTCCCTCAATGGCGAATGTTTTTGGCAAGTGTGTTGTCTTTACTGGAAGGAAATTAGCCTAACATAATACTGACCATTCAATAGGGAGCATCACGTAGTGCATTCATGATATTGTTTAACCAACCACCAGGTCTATCTAATTCCAGAACATTTCCATCACCTCAAAAGGAACCAGTCCCTTAAACTATTGCTCTCAACTCTTCCTTTCCTTAAGCTCTTGGTAACTCCCGTTCTTTGGTCTGTCTCTATGAATTTACCAATGATAACATTTGTAGTAAATGTGTGTTTCTGTGCATTTGTGACTAATAGATCCTGGCAGTGAAAATGGTATGGCAGAGACTACACTTCTGTTAGATAGTAAATGCCCTTCATAGCTTGTACCAACCACTGTTATCAGCATACCCATTTCCATGTACCCTCTCCTTAGCAAACAGGTTCAAAATTGTTTTGATTATTGCATTCTGCCAGGTGAAAACATGTTTACATTTTAGAAGCTTTGTTAGTACTAAAGCTTTTGAGTCTAAAAGTCTTTTTGTAAGCAATGCCATATCCATCAACATCGAGTTCTATCAGTTCTGTCACTTTATAACCCTGCATCAGGCTTCTGAGGCTGCAAAGTGGACACTGTGTATCTGAACCCCAAGGAGCAGGTGACGGATTCACATTGCCAACCTTTTGGTTAGCAGCGTAACATCTGATACATCACGCCACCAAAGCTCCTTTTAAGAAACCATATTATTGCCATGTGCCGTTGAGTCGGAATCAGCCGAGTTGACCGTCCAGGTTTTCAGAAGCAGTCAATCTCACGGGAGGAGACGGCTCATCTTTCTTTTGTGGAACAGCCGGTGGATTTGAACAGTGTGCCCTTGGGGTTGCAGTGCAGCTTCTTACCACTAGGCCACCAGAGTTGGCAAGAGTTGAGCTGCCAATCTAAAGACGTGGTTCAAATCTACCAGCTGCTCTGCAGGAAACAGGCATGCTCTTCCTGAGTGATTTACAGCCTCTGAAAACCTGCTGGAGAGTCAGCTGTGACATGGTTCTGACTGGACAGCACACAACAGTGTTAGTAACCAGAGAGACCTCTGGTGGCTTAGTAAGGAATTGCACTGCCAGCCCGGAGGCAGGTGATCCAAATCCACCAGTCCCTGGGCAGGGAAAAGATAAGCAATCTTCTCCTATGTGATTTACGGCCTCTTGAAAACCCACTGGAGGGCCAGCCGTGACTCTGTTCTGATTTGAAAGGCATCGAGTTTGAGTGTCTTATCAGTAAGTGGGGCTTATCTACACATTCAAAGGTTTAAATCCCTAAAATATGACCTTCCAAAGCCTTGGGTCATATGGGTAGGCCAGATGACCAATAAATAAGGGGAAGGGAAAAGACATCAAATATGTGTTACATTTTCTCTATCAGTGCTTTTTCATTCATAGCCCATGCACATTCTCACTGTAGAAGGAAATTTCAAGCAATCTAGACAAAACTATGATGTGACCCTCTCCTCGGTGCCACTTTTAGCAAGAGACGCTCCACAGCTTTCCTGTGAGTTTGAATCTAAGTCTTTGCATCCAGAGGTACTTGGTTTTGATTGCAGATCTTATGATAAATCACATCATACCGAGAACCGGGTTTCTACGTTGAATTAACAGAGAACTAGTCACTGACTCCTCTGGCTCATCGTGAGCTTATGCGTAACAGAAGGTGAAACTGTGAGTCTTGTAAGTGCCGTCTTCAGAATCCCAGGCAGCCTGGAGTCTATTGCTGCAGCCTCCATCAATCATATGAGTGGAGCCTCTATTTGGATCAGCTTACCGAGGGCTGCTCTTGCCTTCCCCAGTCCTTGACTTTAACAAGAATCAGCCCCTTCTCCAGTGACCGGTCCCTTCTGATAACACATCCAAAGTACAGGAGTTTACATCTCAGACAATTTTCTGTTGTGATCCATAGAACTTTTATCAGCTGATTAAGCAAGTAAATCACCAGACCTTTCTCCCTTAATATGTCTTAGTCTGGAAGTGCCACTGAGACCTACCCACCAGGGGTGACCCTGCCAGTATTTCCAACACCAGTGGCAGCACTTTCAGCATGTTGACACACAACAAACTGACAAATTGAGAGGTGGAAATTCAACACACCTGGGGCCTATTCCCCTGGCACACACAGATCCACGTCTTTCTTGTTCTTACTATAGGCATGATTTTCCAATTATTTAAGCACTGTCCTATTGAAGCATATTAAGGTTGCTGGCTAGTTTGCCTTTACAAACAGGACTGCAGTTAATGTATGAGGACATGCATCCGGGCCTGTGTGTGAATGTGAATGAAGCGGTTCAGGTGGCAGCGTGGGTCCTGCCCTGCAGTGTATTTCCTCCCTACTGACACTACATAAACGAGCTTCAAAACACTTCAGGGGCTGTGATCTTAGCAGCTCAGCACACAGGGGCAGCTTTGACTTCAACCAGAATTCGGGCTCTGCTTTGTACCCTGAGCTCAGCGTTAGCTCTTTTCAAAGTAGCTAATGCCTTAGAAGAAAGCTGTTCCAGCTCTTGTCACAGAGAAAGTGCCCCTGACCTGTGGGAGCTCCTCAGGAGTCCCATTCAGTGCTCGCATCATTAAATGTGAGGCTCGGCTTGAGGCGCTGACATGCCGAGAGAGAGGAGAGTGGGGATGTGATTCATGTGCCACGGTGCACACCTGAGCATTGGGATTCCACAGACTCAGCAGCCAAGAGACGCAATGGAGTCCGGGGTGTTAAAGGGGCTCATTGAGCACCTCCCTGCAGGCTCTTAATCTGGCAAGAATCTGGCTCCACAGGAGACACAACACGCTGCCTTTGCAGCTTCCAACTGCTCACATCTTTCACAGGCAGCCTTTTAACTCAAACCCAGATGTTGTGCTGAGAATTGGATCTGAGGATTACAATTACGACTGGGAGGGAAAACTGGCGTTGTGTTACAAAGTATCGTCAGAAATGTCAGCTACCTCCTTGAACTTGGAAGAGGTTTCTGTGTTGCTGTCCTTGGTGCTGAAGGGGCAGGAGAAGGGATGTGAGACGAATCTCAAGAGAACCTGACCTCATCTAATCTTGGGCTGTTTTCCTCCAAATGCAAGAGTGTGTGTGTGTGTGTGTGTGTGTTCTGTGAGTAACTGTCACATAAACTTAATACAGCTGTCACATGTTTACTTCCTGGCTGAGAAGCCACACCTCACCAATTTCCTCGCCAAATGCTCACTCACTGTTCATTCACTCGGGACAAAGAGGGGCACTTTTATCACATGAAATTTACAGCCTCAGTGACTCAAAGGAGGGTCATTCTGACCCAATGATAATGAAGATAATGACTTAACAAACAATTCACTTAACAAATATTATACTAGTTAGCACTGAGCTGGCATTGGAGGCTTGTATGTTGTTATGATGCTAAATAGATTGCAACAAAGTTTCTAGAGTAAGATGAACTATGGAGAAAGGCCAGGAATCTGTTTCCCAAATCAGCCCAATTGTGCAAGAAGCCATCATGAGTTAATAACAGTTAACAACAACAACAGTAACGCCACACACTGGGCAAGAGCTAAGGATGCTGAGTGAAATATCTCAGTCACAAAATTACAAATACCACATA
>NW_006399754.1:7738081-7752082 GCF_000299155.1 Elephantulus edwardii | reverse complement strand
TGCAGGAGGGGAAGACCCTCTATGAGGTGGATTGATTCAGTGACTGGGGTACTCGGGATGGGTGTGTCAGAGGCAATGAGATTGGCACAGGATAGAGCATGGTTTAGGGCTGTTGTACATAGGGTCGCTATTAGTCGCAAATGACTCGACGGCACATAACAACAACAACAACAAGAACATTATTGTTATAAAATAGGACAGATACGGGTTCCTCACGGAGCCTCTTGCAGGTGCTGAGTGGTTTGGGTAGGCTAATGGCCATGGTGCTGGACCAGCTTGACTGCAGGATTTGAGACTACCTGGAAACCTCGTTGGCTCCAGACACTTCTATGAGCTAGAGAGTGACTGGCCACAGGCCTGTGCCATTGAGAAGGTTCGCATCTGCCCATTCTGGGATAAATTTCTTCTGTAGGTGAAGCCTAGAGCACCATGAGCACAAGAAAACGTCGGGGTGGAACAGTCAATTCCAGACAAGGCCAGAAGCGAACCCGGGAAGTGCCCTCCCCACCCGAGATGGCCGAGCCCATCGAGTTTCTGGAAAGCACTGGAGATGAAACTGTGGACCTCACCTGTGAGTCCCTGGAATGCGTGGTCATTGACCCGACTCACAATGACTCTGTTGTGATTGTTGACGAGAGACAGTGGCCCCGGAGGAATGTCTGGAGGCTGCACGAGGACTATGCTGACAGCTGTGTGGTGAGCAGTGACGATGAGGAGGCACCCACGGACAGCGATGCGTATGTGACCCCGCACACACCCAGAAACGCCAGGGATAAAGGCACAGCAGGACCCAGGCCTTCCGGTAGCTGTCCAATGTGCATGGATGGATTCTCTGAGATCGTGCATAACGGACGTCTCATTGTTTCTACGGAATGTGGCCATGTTTTCTGCAACCAGTGCCTCCGAGATTCCCTCAGAAATTCCAACAGCTGCCCGACTTGTAGGGAAAAGATCAAGCACAAATGGTACCACCCCATTTATATATGAGATGCCGTTGCTGCTCAAGGCGACGGCCAGCCGACCAGGATTCCTCTGCTGGGTCTGGGGCTCTCCGACCTCCAGTGTGCTGAGCTCAAAAACTTACCAACCAACTCCCCAACTGCCTCCCACTCTGTTACACCCCCTCTTAGCTCTCTTTCTCTCCAGTTTGATGTGGGGTGGAGCTCAGCTCTCCCAGACCAAGGTCTGTCTGCTGTTTTGGGGTGGTCCGTGAGCCCTGGTTCCCTACTCCGGAACCTCACGTAGCGTATTCACAGTGGAGCTGAGGATGGTTCCAGTCTCTTCCTGGAACCTACATGTTTGCCAAGAAGTGTCCTCTCCACACAGTGGGTGTGTCACCTGGGGACTGGCTCCAGGTGGTGAGCGAGCAGGTCTTCCTGGGCTCTCGTGGGCCACCACCTCGTCAGTTAATAGCCAGCCAGCTTGTGCACCAGTTACTGAGCCATGTGACGTGTGCCAGCTGAGGAGCCCAGCTGCAGGAGTGGCCCCAGGCCAGACCGCTGCTGCCCTGAGAAGACAAACCAGCAGACTGTGTTTCCTGGGGAGTCAGAGGTCAGCTGTGGTCCCCTGTACCTCCCCCTCAGCAAGTGGGAATTTCTTCAGTCCTCGCGAACTTCTGCAGGGCAGAACATGTGCAATAAAGCCCGTACTTCACCTCTCAGCTGCCCAGGAGACATAGATAGTGCCCCTTAGAGGCCTGGCCATGCTTGGGACAGTGCCGTCCCTGCCCTGGCTCTGTTCACCACCTGTTCTCAGGAACCTCTCCCAGGTGTCCACCTGGCACAGGAGATACAGAGCACCGTGGGGCCTGCATTCAGGGTCTTCCTTTCAGATAAGGTCCACCCTTTGCTCACCACATGAACTGTGCAGTCTTTGATCTTCTGCGGTAAGAGTACTTGTCCCTCTTATCTCTTCCCTGCTCATCTGTAACTTTCAAGGGCAAGTTCCCCATCTTACGCTTCTTGGCATCCTTAGCTCTTTTTTTAACAGTGAAAAGCTTTATTTCTTCACTGTTGCACATTTTCTTCCCTCCCCTCTCCACTCTCTCAACCCTCCTCGCAATGCAGTCCTTGTTCCAGATTGTTGTCATACATGTAACGCCTGATCATATATTCTTTTCCAATATGGATTACACATCAATGTCAAGAAAATGGAAAATCTTCACAACTGGACCAAGAGGCAATGTCATGCTAGAGGGAGAAAAGTTTCATGTTGTCAATAATTTCATCTGACTTGGATTCAAATCAACATTCCTGGGAGCAGCAGGCAAGAAAGCAAAAGATCCTTTGCATTGGGCCTCTTTAAAGTATTAAAGAGCAAGGAACTCACTTTAAAGATTAGGGTGTACTTGCCTCAAGCTGTAGTTTCCCCATTGTTTCATATGCGTCTGAAATTTGGACAATGACAAAATTGGAGTACGGAAGAACTGACGAAGAATTGATACTTCTGAATTGTTGGCAAAGACTATTGAATATCCCCATGGACTCACAAAAGAACAAACATATATGTCTTGGAAATGCAACCACAGTGCTCGTTGGAGGGAAAGATGGTAAGACTCCTCTCACACATGCTTAGGGTGTGTGGTCCTGAGAGGCCAGCGTTTGGAAAAAGTCGTTATACTTGGAAAAGTGAAGGGTCGTCAAAAGAAAGGAAGACTCTCAACAAGACAGATGAACAGTGACTGCAGCAAGGTATGTCAGAGACGCTGGGGAAGGCACGGGCTAGGACAGGGTTCAGATCTTTTGTTCACAGAATCGGTATAAGTCATAGTTAACTAAAAGGAATCTAGCAACAAGAACAAGACACTGTGCTTATTTCTAGGACAACTACAGCTGGTAAAATGAGCGACTGAGGCAAGAACAGAAAGCTTGATCACCACCTTCCCTTCAGTCTGCAAGGAGAAAGGTGAAGTCACATCCCAGGACTCTGGAGGCCAGGCTGGGAGGCTTCACCTGCAAAGACTAGAGATGAAAAAGGTCAGTGCTTCATTGCACAGCCAGGACACAGGACACTGCCCTGGCTGACACCATCATCTAGAACTCTCTTTAAATAAGGCAGCACCTGGGGGTCCACAAACGGGCACTGAATTCACGTTTCCCATATTGACTTTGTGGTGAAGCAATACCAAACTGCACTTGCGAAGGATGCCTCTGGTGCATAGTCCCTGGTGCTTAGATACAGACTCAGCATCGCAGGAGGTCCAATCCCCTTGGCGATGGCGGTAAACACCAAGGCAAGATTGGTTACCTATGTGTGACCAGGAAGAAGAAGGCTATAGTCCAAATGACTAATCCCAACTGGATGGTATTCGAGCAGAAATTAATTTTAGTAAATAAAGTGTGCTAAGGAGGGATAACATGCTCACAAAATCAGGGCCAACCAAAGAGAGGAAGCCCCTTCCTAAGAGGGATTGACAGTGACTGCAGCGATTGTGTGAGCACAACGGAGACTGTAGGATGGCACGGGGTCCAGCAGCGTGTCATTCTGTTGAACACAGGGTCCCTATGACTCAGAGCTGATTCAGGGACACCTGATGATCACACAGCTAAATACTTCCACTTCCACACACTCTTCCTCAGGCTTGCTCCAAGGCACAGCTTATCCTGGGATCTCTTGATGACAAATTCCAATTAGGTATCCTGCCATGAACAAAACACAACCTTCACACTTGCCCTTCAGACAGCAGGCTCAACACGTGGACTCTCAACACTCCAGGCATCCAGTTTTCCAAGTGCCAGGGCTTCTGAGAGCCTGGCACAGCGGTGTTACTTAGGAGCCTTGTTGACCCAGGCATCTGTGGTCATTTTTCATGGGACACAGGGACTTTTAGCTAACACAGATGTCCTTCCTATGAATTTAGTTAACTCACATGCTTGGCCATCTAGTCATCTAGTCAACTTTGCCTCCTGGTGACCCGCGTTGTGTCAGAGGAGAACTGGGATCCATGGGGCTTTCAATAGCTGACTTTTTAGAAAAGACTGCCAGGTCTTTCTTCCAAGGAACTCTGAGTGAAATGAAATCTCCAACCTTATGATTAGCAGCGGAACATATTAGCCATTTGTACCATCCAAGGACTCTGGTCACATGCTGACAGTAAATGAACACCCCCTGGAGTGGAGAAAGAGAGCTCCGGGGGGCCAAGTGGTAAGGAGTTACGCTGCCAACCCAAAGACTCATGGTTCAAATCCACAAACTGCTCCACAGGAGAAAAATGGGCAATTTATTCTCAGGAGATTTGCAGCTTCTGAAAACCTGGGGAGGAGTCAGCTACAATTTGGCTGCACGCAAGAGCAGCAGCAGCAGTGGGGAGAAGTGGGGTTCACCAAGGTCTCTCACTTCAGTGTGTATTCACGTAGGAGGCTGACTCTCCCCTAACTGTTCCCACATCTTCACACTCTATGTTCTCTGTAAATTTCGGTTTCTTTCTTACGAAGTGTTTGCGTGACCTCCTTTATCATGAAGGGACAGCTCGGCATGTCCCACTCCTGGATATGTGATGCCCCCGCTCTCAGCACTTCAGGCCACACTGGAATTTCCACCAAGGCATGTGTCTTCCCTGTAACTTTTCAGAGACCAGACATCTCATTTGGATGTTTCCATCTCCAGACACTGACACACAGTAGAGGTGGAATAATTCAATAAATAAAAAGAGGAAGAGAGGAGGGAAAGGACGAAAGAAGAACACAACAAAGAGGGGAAGAGGAAAGAGAAGAATAAAAGAAGGAATGAAAATAAGGAGGAAAAGAAGGCACAAAACATCTCAAAGAATCAGAATTATTCTAAGCAGCACTTTCGATTAACTGATCATCACCCAAGAGAGTCAATTAACTAGAGAACTATATATGCTTACATTTTCTCTTTTGTACATCTGGCCTCATGCTGCCCTTACCCCTACAGCTCTGTGAGAAGAAAACAAGAGATCACAGCCCTATTGTAGGGCCACTGAGAGTTGAAATCAAGGTATCACCCCAATAAGGACAATGAGTTAATCCCTAAGATTGATGCCTGTTCTCTTGAAAATGGTATTAGAAGAAGAAGAAGGAGTAGGAGAAGGAGAAGAAAGAAGAAGGAGGAGGAGGAGGAGAAGTTGTTATGTGCCATCAAGTTGCTTGTGACTCACAGCAACCCTATATACAACAGTTCTGAACTCTGCTCTATCCTGAGCCAACATTATTGTCCCTAACACACTGACCCCCATTACTCCAGACACTGAGTTAATCAATATCATTGAGGGTCTTACTCTCTTGCTCTGTCTCTCCACCCTCCCAAGCACAATGTCCCTCTCTAAAGACTAGTCCCTCCTTGCAACATGCCCAAAGTATGTCAGACGAAGTGTCAGAATACTTGCCTCCTAGGAGCATCCTGGTTTAACCCTCTCCAGGATGAACCTGTTTGTTTTCTTAGCAGTCCATGGTATATTCAATGCTCTTCTCCAGCACCACAGCTCAAAGGCATCAATTCTCCTTCTATCATCCCTAGTCACTGTCCAGCTTTCTGAGGCATAGCACATAATTGCAAAGATGATGACCTGGATCAGGTGCACCTTAGTCTCCAGACTTGTGTCATTTCTCTTCAGTACTCTGGAGATGTACCTGATAGCAGACTTTCCCAGTGCAATTCGTCTTTTGATTTCGTGGCTGCTGGTACCATGAGTATTGATCGTAGAGCCAAGCAAACTAAAGCTGTTTACAATCTCAATCTCTTCACCATCCATCACAATGCTGCCAAACAGCCCAATGGTGAAGATCTTTGTTTTCTTGATGTTGAGCTTCAATCCATATTGAAGGCTGCAGTTCTTGACCTTCTGCAGCAAGGGCCTCACATCCTCCTCAGTTTCAGCAAGCAGGGTTGTGTCATTTGCATAGAACAGGTTGTTGATGAATCTTCCTCCAATCCTGATGCCACATTCCTCCTCATACAGCCCAACCTCCCTGAAGATCTGCTCCACATATAGATTGAAAAGGTATGGTTATAGGACACATCCCTGGTGTACACCCTTCCTGATTTTAAACTATGTAGTGTTTCCTTGCTCTGTTCTGACAACTGCCTCCTGGTCCAACCATAGGTTTCACATGAGCACAATCAAGTGTTCTGGGATTCCCATTCTTCTCCGGTGGTGATGAAGGAAGAAGTTCAAGCTACTCTGAAGGAAATAGCAAAAAACAAGGCCCCAGGTATTTAGAGCATACCAACTGACATACTTCAACAAACAGATACTTCCCTGAATGAGCTCATCAAGTTGTGCCAAGAAATCTAGAGGACAATCACCTGGCCAAATGACTGGAAGAGATCCATATTTATTCCCATTCCAAAGAAAGGTTACCTGACAGAGTGTGGAAATTATCAAACAATATCATTGATATCACATGCAAGCAAGATTCTGCTGAAAATTATCCAGAAATGACTGGAACAATACATCAATAGAGAAGTGCCAGATGTACAGGCTGGGTGTAGAAGAGGTCATGGTACTAGGGATATTATAGCTAATGTTAGATGAATCCTGGCCGAAAGCAGAGAGTACCAGAGGAATGTCTATCTGTGTTTCATTGACTATGCAAAGGCATTTGACTGTGTGGATCACAGCAAACTGTGGCTGATTCTGAGAAGAATGGAAATACCGGAATAATAATTATAATAACATTTAATGGTCCAGGTGATGGCCTTAAATGCTCACTATGCATCTGAGAGCTAGACCATGACTAAGGATGACGGAAGAAGAATTGAGGCCTTTGAGTTGCGGTGCTGGAAAAGAATACTGAACATACTTTGGACTGCCAAGAGAACAAACAGTTCTGTCCTATTGAGGGTAAAACCATTTTGCTCCTTGGAGGCAAGGATTCTGAAGGTTCATCTCATGGACGTTGGGTATGTCATGCAGAGGAACCAGTCCTTGGAGAAGGACATCAAGTTTGGAGAGGTAGGGGGTCAGCGCAGAAGAGGAAGACTCTGGGTGAGATGGATTGACAAAGTGACTGTGGCAATGAGATCAGGTGTGTCAGAGATGGTGAGGATGGCTCAGGTAAGGCAAGGTTCAGAGCCACTGTTCACAGTCACTATGAGTTGTAGCTGACTTGACAGCACATTACAACAACAAAATTATTCTTTCACACACACACACACACACACACACACACACACACACACACACGCGGAGCTTTGGTGGCCTAGTGGTAAGAAGCTGTGCTGCAATCCCAAAGACATACAGTCCAAACCCTAATCCACCAGCTGCTCTGCAGAAGAAGGCTGGGCAATCTCTTCTTGTGCAATTTACTACCTCCAAAAACTCGCCAGAGGATAACAACATAGAGTAATAATCACATATATTTTAAAATTATAATCATGGGTTCGAATCCACCAGATGCTGTGCTGGAGAAGGAGGGACAATCTCCTCCTGTACCAGTCAGATCCAATTTGACGGTACACACACACACACACACACAATAATAAAATTTAAAAAAAAATAAAAACTATAATCATGGAGTTATAATCAAGCAAGTCATGGCCCATTTGCACAATATCCTATCATGCGTAATTTCTTTAAAAGTTCACAAAAAATATTTCAAAGGCACAAGGAAATGAGTATGTATGATGTGAACAGAGAAAAACAGAAGTAGGATAAAATCATGTAGACAATATGATCCCAAATAGTAGAAATATATGTATAGAAAGAAAATGCTAGAAGGAAAAAAACCCAAAATTTAACAATGTGAGTCCATTTTTGTACTGTTCTGGCTTACCTTGAATTTTTAATACCTTCTTAATTTGGGGGTCTCAGACTGCACTCTGCAGTCAGGGACCTCTCTAAATTATTGAAAAGCAATGCTGTTAGGTCTTTCCTATCACCTGCTGTGCATCTGAGAGTTGGACAATGACTAAGGATGACAGAAGAAGAATTGATGCCTTTGAAGTGTGCTATTGGAGAAGAGTACTAAACATCCCATGGACGGCCAAAAGAACAAACAAACATGTCTTGGAGAAGGTGCAGTCAGAGTGCTCCTTGGAGACAAAGATGATAAAGCTTCATCTCACATACTTCAGGCATGTTGCTAGGAGAAGTTTTCCTTAGAGAGGGACATCAGGCTTGGAAAGATAGAGGTTGACAAAGGAGAAGTCCCTCGACTTGGTGGATTGACAGTGACTGCTGCAATGGGCTCTAGTGTGTCAGGAAGAGTGAGGATGGCGCAGGATAGAACAGGGCTCACATCTGTTGTTCGCATGGTCACTATGGGTCGTGCTCAGCTTGATGGCACCTAACAATAACAACAACTCAGTTTGGTTTTTTTTTAGTTTAAAAATACTTGTTACACATACAAAAAAAAAATACTTGTCACACTGTGCGTCTAGAGCAGGAAAGGGCAGCTGCTACCAATGTGGGGAGGGCAAGAACTCATTATCCTTGGGTTTGGAGAAGCAGCATTAAAAGAAAACAAAAAGCCTTTTTCTCTACTTATTTCTAATTCTGCAAGGATAAAGTCAGTAAAATAGAACTATGGCAACTTCCTGGGTTTTTCTCTAGTGAGGATCAAGGATTTTAAGCCTCAAACAAAAAATCTAAAGTGAAGTCACAGGGAAAACGCTATCTTTTTGTTTCCTGGTATAATTTATCTTCCCTCAGACCCTTCTCTGTGAAGCAATGCACACGTTCTACAGACAGGAAACCCTTTTCAGGAAAGGGGGCACTTTCCGAGAAGAAAAACCAAACACGCCCAGTACTGTGCCATCGGTTCTGGCTCATAGTAACCTCCACTGGGTTTCTGAAGTTATAAATCTTAAAGGGAGGAGACTACCCATCTTTCTCCCATGGAGTGGCTGGTGGACTTGAACTGCTGATCTTCTGGTTAGCAGCCTGATACACTGCACCACCAGGGCTCCTTGAAAGGAAACACAGTGCTACTCAGGTGTGGTTCTGCACCTTCCCCATCTCCTGGTGCTTCCTTGCATGTACAGTCTCTTGGCCTGTGCTCTACCCCTACCCCCCAAGACCAGAGCATGAGGGCTCCGGGGAATGCGCCCAGGACCTGTGTTTAAGCAAGCTTTCTAGGCGATGCTACACTCAATCTTAAAAAGAATCTCCAAGACTTAAGTGATCTGGACTATAATTAACTTCCACTCTTTGAAAAAAAGAAAAAGGTGGGAGAAAGTATTAAAGGCTAACATAAGCAGTGCTGTGACAGGACATGTTTAACTGGATCTTGAGGAAGGTGGAGAGAAGCCTGATGTGTAGGATTTTTGAAGTACACATATTACCCCATCAACGAATCTACACTCACTTAAATGATACTGCTGAACCTGGAGATGTGACGACAGCGGCTTCCAAAGACCAGGGACGAGATGCCGGTACACTTGGAAAACGTTTTGCTAGAGGTGGTAACAAAAATGAAAAACCATTTGCTGAGTACTCTGACTCGTGGGGAGCCCCTGTGCGTCTCTATAGACCTGTGCCCACAGGATTTCCCTGGCTGTTCCAAGGCACTTCTGGGTAGACTGGACCCTCCAAGCTTCCAGTTAGCAGTCAAGAGAATTACGCTTGCGCATAAGGACCAAGTAGTTGCCATTGGGTTGAAACTGACTCACCCCATGAATCAGCACACAGCTGTGTTTTCTAGAGTCTACAGGGCTGGTTTTCTGGAAATCAGTCACCAGGTGTTTCTTCCGAGGTGCCAGAGACTGCTCAGGTGCTGACAGAGACTCAGTAATTCACTGCCTCCCTAGTCATCTGCTACTGGGAACCTCTGAAAGCCTGGGCACTGTACATCACCTTGCTGGAGCAGTGTCTGACATGAAGGAGGAGACAAGTGCAATGCTCCAGTCACTGAAAGTGAACCTTGTGGCATTTCCTGTGGGCTGTCCAATGCATATGAAATCAGAAGCCCAGTTTTGTCTGTTCTTCAAGTTCTTTTACTATGCTATAAAAAACCCAAAACCAAGGAAACTCATGAGCTCTTTCACTGATCATAGCATTTCAATCATGCCATCTGTCCAACTGATACAATGGAAGCCAAGCTTTCTCAAGGGAACTGTGGTGGCCTAGTGGCAGCAAGCTGCACTGCAATCATGAAGGCACACTGTTCGAAACCATGCACTGCTCCACTAGAGAAGAGTGGGCAATCTCTTCCCATGCAATTAACTGCCTCTGAAAACCCCCTAGAGGGTCATATATGGGTCAGTTCTGACTCAGCAGTACACAACAACAACAAACTGTCTCATGAAAGTTATCATGGAAAAGTTAAAAAAGGGTCATAAGGAATTTCTATGGTCAGCTTTTTAAGGAAGCACCAAACTGCCTTCCAGAATGGTTGTACCATTTTACAGTTCCACCAACAATGTATGAGTTCCTATCTCGCCACATCCTCTCCAACATCTATTACTTGCTGCTCTGTTAAACTTTGCCACTGTTACTGAAATGAGATGGTACTTCATTGTAGTTTTGATTTGAATCTCTCTTATTGCCAGTGATTTGGGGCATTTCTTTATGTGTCTGTTTGCCATTTGATATCTTCCTCTATGAATTATGGTACATTCACACAATAGAATAGTATGCAGCATGCAAGAGCAATGATTCTGTAAATTATTACCTAACTTGTGAGGGACTGGAGAGCACAATGCTGAGTGAACTAACTCAGTCCCATAAGGATAAATATCATATAAAACCATTGTTGTAGAATAAGTATAAGGATCCAAGAGGGGTGGGAGAGGTCGGAAGCAGAGGGATGAGGATGTGCAGGGGGCAGTGGGGATTAACCATGAGGTTGTACAATTTGATGGGTGGGGGTAAGGGAAATTGAAAGAATCTGTTCTTGAAAATAATGTATTCTAATTTTGTAAATAAACTAGTAGGGGGGGAAAGAGAAGTTAAAGAAGGGTAGTTTTGATGAGACACTGCCTGTTAGCACTTTCAAATATTTACTGTTTCCAACATATCACTGTGGCTATGCTGACTCTGAAATCTCTGCTTTATTATTAACCCAAATGTTGGAGGTTCAAGTTCACTCACAGGCACCTCAGTGGAAAAGTCTGGTGATCTGGTTCCAGAAAATGAGCCCTGGAAACTCTAGGGAGCAGAGCTCTCTGCCGGCACAGCACACGTGGCTCTGTGTCCAGGTCTCCAAGGTTTGCTATCACCTGAGCAATAACAAGTCCGTTCCTAGGCCTCATCAAGAGAAAGGTTACCTTTCCAGTTCAGATAGACATACCTAAACTGATCCTCTTTGTTTACACATTGATAATGTTAAATGTTTCCCCCTTCACGTCTACATTATATTATGACATCTTGGCAGCTTTGCTGTTGGTGGCACTACAGTCCGTTCTGACTCGTGGTGACCCCCTGTGTACAGAGCAAGTGACTCCACAGGGTTTTCAAGGCTGCATGATCTTCTAGATGCAGATCAACAGGTCTGCCTTCAGAGACACCGCTGGCTGGGCAGCGCTGCCAAACTCCTGGCTAGAGGTTGAGCACTTAACCACTTGCGTCACCAAGGGACTCTTCTTTGACAACAGAGCGTGGCATCTAACAGGGAGGAGGACGAGGCCTCCAGCCCAAATTAACACCACGTTCAAGACATGCACACAAACACACTCCTCATTCATTATCATCCTTAAACTCTCCAACACTGCATTTTTCCACTAGTAAATGGAATTATCAGAGAATCTAGCTAAAATGTGTTGCAGGATTTAGAAAGAGAATGCAAGTGATATACTTTGTAACAGACTTTTAGAAAAAAGTCCCGGAATAAATACGTCTTAAGTCGTAGAGGGAACCCAGGTGACATAGTGGATGACACGGTGGGCTGCTAACGGAACGGTGTGCGCATCGAATCCACCACCTGCTCTGAAGAAGGAGACTGTCTCCTTTAGCAAAGATTGATAACCTTGGGACCTGGGGGGGGGGCGGGGGACACCATGAGTCTAAACCAGTGGGTTTCGTCTTGACTATTAGTATTCCTTTTATTGCTGTTGGGTGCGGTCAAGACTCATGCCTGAACCTCCAGTAAGTTTTCAGAGGCTGTAAATCACACTGGGGAAGGCGGTCTATCATCCTCCCATGGAGCAGCCGGCAGCTGGTAGATTTGAACCACATGCCTTTGGGATCACCGCGTAGCCTCTTACCACTAGGCCACCAGAAGCTCCCACAGGCGTTATTTTTTACTAACAGCTAAGTTTTATCTTTTAAACTTCTGATATTCAACCTACTTTCCTTTTAATATGCTATTTAAAGATGGGAAAAAATAAAAACTCAAACTTCAAACTCATTGCCACAGAGTGAGACCGATTTACAGCTGACCCTCCAGCAGGTTTTCAGATGGTGTAAGTTGTACGGGAGATTGCTCGCCTTTCTCTCGTGGGGCGGCTGGTGGATTTGAACCACCTTATTTGGGTTAGCAGTGCACCTCTCCATAGATGAGCATCCAGAGCTCCTTTTCAGCCTCCTATCCCTGCTTGCATAACTTTGATGTTTAATGGGGGGAGGAGGGGACAGTAAAAAAATACACAAACTCTGTCTATAACTGGAGAAGAAGAAAAGCAAATTCTAGATTGTGGTTCAAAAGTGCAATGGAACCAGCATAAGAAAGCTCCAAGTTTCACCTTGCTTAAAATACAGAAGACAAGCTTGAAGTGGGAAAAGAGACTTACCTACTAAATTTTCTTTGTCCTGCTTCTCAGGGGAGGCCGCCCCAGAATCCATCTCATTCTTCGGAGGCCCTCAGCCTTGGTAAATTTTCATGTGTGTGGAGCCAGGCCTGGGTCCTGGGAAACAACCCACATTTGTCTCAGAGAGAAGAGGAGAGAGTGTGAGTGAGTGAGAGCGAGTAAGAGCAGCGAGTACTCTCCCGAGCACCCTGCGGAGTGGTTGCCCTGGTGAAAGAAACTTGTTTACACAACATCAACAGAAAATTTTCTTTAGTGAGTTCAGGCTGTCTTGGTTCATAGAGTAGATCTAAAAGTATATGAACATCTAGTAGCATTCCTTCCTGTAAAACATCATTATTGTATTTTCAACATCATTTATATTTGTGTAAAACCCCTTCAAGTGCATCTAGAATAATTTACTTTCAATAGACTCCCAGACACACAGAGCAAGCGTAATCATCAGTGACTGTGATGTTTCAGGTAAGGAACTTGAACCTGGTTTCTCCTGCATCCCTGCCGTTGAGTGATCAGAAGAAATCCCAATGTATTCATGTCATCATGCTACTTAGGAACATCCTCCCAAGTCAAACTCCAATGCTGAACCAACTCACAGCTGATTCTTCAATGGCGTTTTGGAGGCCGTAAATCCCATGGGAGAAGATGAACCATCTTTCTTTCAAGGAGCTGCTGGTGGATTTGAACCAGCAGAGAAATGCTACCTTTAAGTTAGCAACACAATTCCCTCCAGACAAAACCATCAGCTAATACAAAGCCAAGCTGACTGTTGTCGAATGGGTTCTGATTCATGGAGATTGACCACGGGTTTCTGAGGCTGTAGATTTTTACGATAGGAGACAGCTCACCTTACCTCCTCAGAGCTGCTGGTGGATTTGAATTGCCCACTAAACTCCTGATCATCCTGCAAGACCCTGGTGGGCTGGCTCCTCGCTCTCTTTCTAGCCTCACTCACATGCCAGGTGTTTTTCTCAGCAACAGCCAAGAGCATGACTTTCTACTAATCCCTCTTAAGCTCTGTGTGCCACAGGACCTTTGCATATGCTGTCATGGGTACCATTAATTTGGTTAGTCCTTGTTTATTCTTCTCATCCACATGCTAAAAAACTATGAAGTTTTGTTTGTAAATAAAACCTTGTTTACAAAAACTGGAGAAGGATACAATTATCCTCCTGTTTTTGTAAATAAAGTTTTATTGGAAAATAGTCATGCCCATTTTTTTTTCTCTTATACCAATTACTTTGTTTATTGCAATTGTACAATTGAGTCATTGTCTAGAAACTGACTAGCCTGCAGCTTAGAAAAGATAGTATCCTTTTTGAAAAAACAGAGAGCGAGCGAGAGAAGAAGAGGGAGGGA
>NW_006399754.1:7729622-7737981 GCF_000299155.1 Elephantulus edwardii | reverse complement strand
GAAGGAAGGAAGGAAGGAAGGAAGGAAGGGAAAAAAATAATTTGCTGCCTCTGGTTTTCACATTAACAATTCCAAGAGAGGGGCAACAGTGTCTGTTGTTAGACCATCATTTCTGCAGCCTTTAAAACAACACAGGCACAAACTTGATGCTCATAAGGTATTTGGTAACTAAATAATTGAATAAAGACCATTTCAAAGATAAAAAAGTTTACAAATGGCCAACCTTTTCCCTAAATCCAGATCTGAGGCCTCAATCCCAGAATTTCTTTTTATATGACTTGGAATCAAGGACAATTTTGAGTTTATTCTAAAATACTGAAAGCACCAACTTTTTAACTTTATTGTATCACTCTCCAAAATGGTATTTTCTTTGTGACACAATGAAACCTCCTTGGGTCTTTCACTGGTGATCTTGTCTAATCTTGGGGTTTTTTTCCCTTTCCTTCCAGCCACCTAGTTATTTTCTTCTCACAGTTTTACCTGTAAAATCTTTCTGATTCTGAATTACTTTTGCCAGCTACTCAGTCATCTTAATTTCTGTCCCCTGTAAACTCAGATTGTAATTGTAACCATAACTGCTGTCTTTTTATATTTAGGAGAGTTTGTGAAAGTTGAAAGATGAATGAGGAAGTCCGAGAAGAATGGATACCTTTAATTGTGGTGTTGTGAAGAGTACTGAATATGCCATTAACTGCCAAGAAACAAGTAAATTTATCCGGGAAGAAGTTTAGCCAGAGTTATGATACTATCCCCCATACTTGGGGTGTGTTGTTTGGAGGGGACAGTCCTTGAAGAAAGACATAATGCTTGTAAAAAATAGAGGGTTAATGGAGAGGCAGATCCTCAGCAAAGGAACATGCCCAAAGTAGGTGAAATGGAGCATCAAAATCCTTGCCTCCAAGGAGCAACCTGGTTTCACCCTCTCCAGGATGGACCGGTATATTCTGTTAGCAGGCCATGCTCTAGCACTACAACTCAAAGGCATAGATTCTTCTTCTGTCATCCTTAGTTCTTATCTAGCTTTCAGATGCAGAGCAAGGAATTGAGATGACCAGGGCCTGGAACAGGCACACTTTAGTCTCTAGATTGACTTCACTATTCTTTAGTGCTCTGGAGAGGTCCCTGACAGCAGACTTTTCCAAAGCAACATGTCTTGATTTCTTGATTGCTGATACCAAGAATGCTGACTGTGGATTTGAGAAAGATGAAATCAATAACAAACTTCAATCTTTTGTCCATCTATCATGACACTGCCAATTGACCCAAGGATGAGGATCTTTGTTTTCTTGATGTTAAGGCGCAATCCATATTCAAGGCTGCAATCCTTTACCATCTGCAGCAAATACTTCAAGAATTCCTTCGTTTCAGGGAGCAAAATTGTCATCTGCATAATGCAGGTTGTTGATGAGACTTCCTCCAATCCTGACACCACATTCTTCTTCATAAAGTCCAGCTTCCTAAAAGATCTATTTTACATATGGACTGGAAAAGTATGGAAAAAGTATGCACTCCTTTCTTCATTTTGCAATATGCACTGTTCTCTTGTTCTGTTCAGACAATAGCTTCCAGGTTTCATATGAGCACAAGCATTTGTTCTGGGATTCCCATTCTTCTCAATGTTAGCCACAACTTCTCGTGTTCCACACAACCAAGTGCTCTTGGATAGGAGATAAAACAAAAATAGACACTGGTACTCTCTACTTTCAGCCAAGATCTATCTGACATTTACAATGATATCCTTAGTGCCATGGCCTCTTCTAAACCCTACTGTATTTCTAGCAGTTCTCTGTCAATGTACAATTCTAGTTGTTTTTGGATAATCATCAGCAAGATTTTTGCTTGTATATGGTATTAAAGATATTGTTTGATAATTTCCACATTCTGTTGGATCACCTTTTTTGGGAATGGGAATAAATTTGGAACTCTTGCACACATTTGGTCATATAGCTGTCCTCCAGATTTCTTAGCACAACCTGGTGAGCACATGCAGGACTGCATCTGTTTATTGAAATACATCAATTGATATTCCATCAATTTCTGAGGCCTTTCCCCACCTCCCCAATTCCTTCAGAGCTGCTTAAATTTCCTTTTTTGCCACGGCCTCTTGATCATATGCTACTTCCTGAATCGGCTCTGTGCCAGCCAGTTCTTTTTGGTACAGTGAATCTGTGCACTTCTTCCATTTTCTTTTCATGCTTCCTGTATCATTCAGTATTTTGCCCATAGCATATTTAGGTATTGCCATTCAAGGCTTGAATTTGTTCTTTAGTTCCTTCATCTTGAGAAATGGTGGGTGAGTTCTTCTCTTTTCACACTCTGACTCCAGCTCTTTACTCATTTCATTATAATACTTCACCTTGGTTTTGGGGGCTGTCCTCTGAACTTCTTGATTTCTTCCCTTTGTTTAGACTTCTAGGCATTCTAGTGAATTTTCCAATCTCTTATTCTCCTCCCACTCAAAGTTCAGGGGCATTGATTCTTTTTTTTCTTGTTCACCTTTTAGGTGCTTAGAGAGCAATTGAAAATACTTGGATCAGGCACATCTTTGCTCTTTAGCACTTTGGGGTGGTCCTTGACAGGTTTTTTCCAGTGCAACGTGTCTTCTGAGTTTAAGTGCCTGGTCATATAGATGTCATCTTGAAAGAAGAGACCCACCATTCTTGTCTTGGGATGACTAAACAGCTAACTGAAAAGATGCCCTCTTGGAGGCTGTGTGTGCCTACTAAATTGCATAATCTCTCTGGACTAAAGATAGCTCCATATTTCCTACAAGTCTTGAGTAAACATGAGCTCTTAACCTAGACTACAAAGATCTCCTCGGAAACTACCCTTGTTGAAACAGATCCGGGACAAACTGACTGATGTTGCTATGCTAGCATATATAATCAAATTTCTGCTCTTTTAACTCCAAAGTGCATCTCTAAAATTGGTGTTTCTATCAGCGGGCAACAGAAACATGTTTCTCCTATAACAGGATCATATAATAGTGGACATAGGGTCTGTTTAAGAGCTGACTCAAAGGCCCTTAACAAAAATACTTCCTCACAGGTACATCACATTTCTACCCAAGACTCAGGCTCCTTCTCTGGATTAGGCATCACCTGTCCAGGTCCTAAAGCAAATTGTCTAAAGAGTTGCTCATTAAGCTGATTTTTAGATACACTTTCTCCTTTATACTGGCTAAGTACCACTTATGCTAGTGCAGCCACTTGGTAGGTGCAAAGTTCAAAACAAAGGGTGAGATAATTGCTCCCTGGAGATGGCTAAGGAGCCCTGTGGGTGCCTGCTACAAACACATCCCCTTGGAGGAAGACTAAGCAACTGTTTTTCTTCTTCCTGCAAAATGTTCCAAATACCACAGCCTAGAAAGCAAGCTGGGTTCTAACCATTAATAGGCACCTTCAAGCGGAGTCCCTGGTTCAGGGCTTAAGAAAAAACATGGGTTCATTTTCAAACATTCCCTTCTCTTTTGTCTACATTCAAAAACTCTCAGGTCCACATGAGTAAATCTCATCCCCTGTGGGTCATTGTTAAGCAGCCCAGGAGGCAATATGTTGCCCTGCTAACCAGGCCAGTGGTCTCAATCTACCACCTGCTCTGCTGGAGGACAGAAATGCCAATTTCCCACAGAGATTTACAGCTTCAGAAGCCCTCTTGTGGGCCCTGTGCATTTCAGGCAGCTCCCCGCCAGTGGGCTGGGCAATTTCCAGCTACTCTAGGTGGTTGGGACTTACCGGACGTGCTATCAGGATTGATGCATCTTTCTCCCATATAGTGACTAGGGTGTTTGAACTGCCAACCTTTTGATTAACAGAAGCATGCTTGAACCATCAAGGCATCAACAGAAACATTGCAAAGAGGTCTGACCTGGATAGGGTGAAACCAAGTCTCTCCTTGGAAGCTAGGACTTTGAAGCTCTGTCTCACTTACTTTGGGCCCATGGCAGGAGAGGTCAGTCCTCGGAAAAGGACATCATGCTCGGAAGGGTGGATGGATAGCACAGGAGAGGGAGACCTCAGATGAGATGGACTGATACAGTGACTGGGAAGATAGGGGTTGGTGTGTTGGAATTAATGAGACTGGCTCAGGACAGGGAAGAGCTCAGCTGTACAGAGGGTCATTATACATCTCAGGCAACTCAATGGCATGTAACAATAATATACTATGATAGTTTGGAAGCAGGAGTGGCATCCACTTCCTAAACAACATGCCTCAGGAAACTCATAAACTTTGATAAATGGCAATAGTTGTAGAGGAGCTTCAGGCCTTTTGTTCATAGGGTTGCTATGAGTTGTGCTCAAATTGAAGCCAATCAACAACAACAACATACAATATGACAGGGAACTATTAAGTTTCCAAGGCTGCAAATCTTTATCGAATCAGATTGCCTTGTCTTTGCCCAAGAGAGAGTCTGGTGGGTTTGAACTGTCAACCTTTAGGCTTTAAGCTCTGTGCCACAAGTGGTCCTTCCAGAGGCTATAACAGAAATAGACCTAGGAGGTATTACACTGTGTAACAATTACACAGTATGTTCTGAATGAATGGCCAACTGAGATAAGAAAGACAATATAACTTTAAAGTTTAAGGAATGGAATCTGCAAACAAAAATTTTTCATGTTTTACCTCTAGCAAGAAAAGAATATTAACAAGTCCAAGAATTTAATGGAAGCATCTGTAAAATAGTTGTCATATCCATAAAGTTTATTTAAAAAAATTGTTAAAAACTAATCATACAGGAATAGTTATTAATATACTTAAAAAGTCTGTTCCCTGTGGTGAAGGAAAATACATTAGCAACATCTTCCAGACATTATCTTTATAAAAGTAAAATTTCTAGACGCTGAAATGAACTACAGCAGACTCGCTAGTTTACACTTTGAATCACAGGATTGGGTATCATTCTACTTCTCCCCCTAGATGTGGCAGAGTTATTCTTAAATAAACGACATTCAATTATGTTCTACGACCACAGATCCTTAAATAGAGCAGCACAGACTGCGAATTGACTAACAGAGCAAGGCTTCTCTATTTGCTGCCACATAACTATTTTAGGTAAGCATGTTACTATAAATACAAAGAGAAATATCAAATCCCATGATTGTAAACATTCACCAAGAGCTTCCAGAGTACGAGCGAGAGAGGTGATCTAAGAGTCAGTCCAGTGTTCCTCATTCATTTGGATACTGCTGAGATTAATGTTCCAAAGGCAATTCATCATAAGCTTCACTTATATTTCTCTAAGAAAATCCTGGCTGTCTAGTTTTATTAAAAACACCTGAAAGTTATTCTAAAGACTACATTAAGCACCATTTCACTTACCTGAAATATATTGAGCTAAATTCAGCAGTATATGCATGATCATTAATATCAGAAATTAAAAATAACTGTGGGTCTCGGGTTCCCCTTTGTTGATACATAGAGTTCAGAGTTCCAACCACTCAAGCATATCAAGGGTACAACCCCCCTGGACCACATGCAACCCATATGCTGAGGCACAACTATTCCATCTGTCAGTGGATGCTATACAAGCAGATTTAAGGCTGTGTTTGGCTATAAGGAGTTCAATTGCCTTTTTAATATTCTATGTTCTTCACATATGATTCAAAATCTCAAAGAATGGGGGGGGGGCAGAAAGTCCCTAAATTCATTTATTTAAAACTAGTCTCAAGATAATTCATTATCAGTATATTTACATGGGTGGATATTCAAATTTAAAACTGGGAAAAAATGTAACCATGATGTTCAAACAATTATATCAAATATCCTCATTCTCACTTTTGGACTTTACTCCAGCTCCACACTTGTCACATTGTTCACGGCAGTTCCCAGGTAATTCTGATGTTGCTCCAGAGAAAAACAGAAACAGAAAAACATTTATTGCCACCCACTTTGGGAGAGACCTGGTTGCAAAGAGAATGGAGTTCCTGGCGTGGAGGGGTAACTAGGAAACCCATCCGGCTGAGCTGGGTAGCTTTCCAGAGCTGACGCGGAATGGACCTGATGCAAATAAGAACATGGGGGTTAGCAGGGGTCAGGTGCGGCTTCGCCTCCCCTGCTTTCCCACCCCACAAGGAAAAGGAGAAAACTTCGGGCCAATGTAAAGCCTGTCTGGTCTTTTAAGAAATGTTAAACTTCATGGAAAACATAGAAATGTCAATACTGAGTATCTTCAAACAGAAAAGCTAACAGATGGTTTCAGAGAAAATCTGCTTTAATGGTCCATTATTTCAACTTAAGTTGTCAAAGACAAGTTAAAATCTACTGTCATTGAATAAAGACTTCACTTTAGTAATAAAATCGAGATTTTAAAATCTAGAAACAAGAAAGGGAGCTCTGGAGGCTTAGTGGTAGGAGTTACACCACCAATGAGGTTTGAATCCATCAGATGCTCCATGGAATAAAGACGGGCAGTCTCCTCCACTTTGATTTACAGGCTCTGAAAACCTGCTCGAGAGTCAACTATGTGTCTGTTCCAACTCGACAGCATGTAATAACATAACCGACTCACAGAGATGGATTTATTCTACCACTTTTGTTATAGTTTTAGAAGAGAAGCCACATTTGGGAGAATCGTCACATGTGCAGACGTTCTGTTAAGAGCAATTCTCCCCACCTCCAACATTAGTACATACATAACTGCTGTCCCAATGTTGTCACCTTGTGGTTGGGAGCTATTGTTGACTATCATGTATACAAAAATTAGCCATTGTGATTTGCTTTTGTTACATAATGTTGGGTCAAAACCAACTCACAGATGACCCTCTAGTGGGCTTTCAGAGGCTATAAATCACAGGGGGAAATGCCCATCTTTCTTCCACGGAGCAACTGGCGGATCTGAACCACACACCTTCATGTTGGCAGCACAGGCTCTTACCACTAGCCCACCAGGGAGTGTGGCCGCTTGGGCTTTTCAGAAATGGAGCACCAGGCCTTTCTTCCTCGTGCTTTGGGAATGAAGGTGAGCATTCTCCCCCACCGCCCTCCACCTGCTCCAGGGCAGGTGCGCAGCTCACCTGCTGTAAGAGTGCGGACTGTGCAGCTGCGTTATGCTGCAGTTCCTGCAAGGAGGACTGGGAAGGGTTCTGGGAAAAGCCGGGAATACCGGGGAGAGACAGAAGGCCTGGAAACACGGAGCCGCCTGCCGCCTGAAGTCCCGATGACAGGCTGAAACACAGACAGAGGGGCAGGTCACACCACACGTCAGGCGTCAAAACAGATGCTTCCCTGCCAAGTGTCACCTTTAAAAAAAACTACCTATTTATTTGTTAGAAACAAAAACCTCTAAATCGACCACTCACTGCTATAAAACCGACTTCGAAATAAAGTCAAAGTATACTTTGCTGGATTCCCTAAGTCTGCTATGAAGCCTAATTACTGAGTAGGAACCCGAGAACCAAGTCTTTTGTTCCAGCAGCACAGAGTGGAGCGAGGTTTGAGTGGGGCTGCGGGCCGAGTGCCGCACTTTCTCCCGGGGGTGTGCAGCCTGGCCCCCCACCCGCAGGGCCCCCTGAACCCGGGGACCGGCACCCACCCGGCCTGAGCCACCAGCGCGGAGTTGAAGTTGGAGCTGAAGGCGGACGCGAAGCCCGGGAGCACGGGGGCCGGGGACGGGGCGGTGGCGGCCCCGGGCAGCGCTGTCACCGAGGCCACCGTGGAGGGTGCCTGCAGCCCCGGGAAGGAGGGCAGCGCCGGGGCGCCGCCGGCAGCATTGGAGGCCGAGAAGCCGGGGTAGGTGGGGTTCGAGGCCGGCAGGGGGCCCTGGGTGACCGAGAAGAGCGAGGGGACGGCGGGCGGCAGGCTGAGGGGGAAGGCGGCGGCCGAGGCGGGCGCGGAAGCGGGCAGCCCCGACAGGCCCCCGTTCGAGGAGCTGGCGTGTGGCAGCGCCGAGCACGTGGCCGGCGCCGAGGAGGAAGTGGCGAGGAGCGAGCCCGGAAGTGAGACGGCGGGACTTCCGGCGAGCGGGAAGCTGCTGGTGAGGGACGTGAAGGGCGGCAGCGCCGTGAAGCCGTGGGGCGGCAGGGAGATGGAGGGCAGCGGGTTGGAGCCGTTGAGGGGCGCGCTGAGGCTGGGGAGCCCGGCCAGCGCGGGGTTGAGGCAGGTGGACGTGTAGGCGCGGCCCAGCGTCGCGGGCAGGCCGAGGGCGCCCGCAGGCGGCGCGGGGTGCGAAGGGCCCTTGAAGGCCGATGGCGTGGGGCTCGTGGGCTCGGTCTTGACCATGACGGCGGGCATGGACACAGCAGGGGCGGCGCGCAGGTGCAGGTCGGCGCTGGCCGGGTGGGCGCTGTGTGCGGAGGAGGAGGAGGGCGCGGGGGCCGCCATGGGAGGCTGTGCGGGCGGCGCTGAGGCGGTGGAGGTGGTG
>NW_006399754.1:7719539-7729071 GCF_000299155.1 Elephantulus edwardii | reverse complement strand
AGCCCGAGGTCACGGGCGTGGCGGGCAGCGCCGAGGAGACCTGGCCCGGGAACACGGGCAGGACCGCGCCGGCCAGGCTCATCCCAGCCGCGGGGACCGTCACGGGCACCGGGTGGCTCGGCGTCTTCCCTGGAGAGGCCGTTGGGGCAGGAGTCGCGGCGGGCGTGGAAGGGTTAGAACCATGCGGAGAGAAGAGCTGACTTGCGGGGGTGGGAAATGCTGCGGGAGGACAAAGGCAAGCCTTGAGCATGCTCAGATGTCACACTTTCCACTTACAGAACCACCACCACATTTTTACAGTACTTAACACCTGAGAAAATCAAACGCAAACTTAACAACTCAATACCATCGATCAGAACCTATTTATACACAGTTGACACATAAACTGCACTGGAGGAAAATGCTCCTCTTTCTGGTCTGGTAGAGTTGAACCACTTTGCTTTTGGGTGAGCAGTGCAGCATGAGGCACCAGAGCTCCCTGCAGATATAATCAGCCCTTGCAATGAATAAAATGTGCAATTCCAATTCCTCTCAATCTTCACTAGGAAGCCCTGCTGGCCCCAGGGATAGGGAACTATGCTGTAAATCCAAAGATGTGTGGTTTAAACTCACCGGCCTGCTGCACAAAGAAAGATGGACAGTCAACTCAGATGCAACTGAATCTGACACCATAGCATAGGTAACATAGCCTGCTCTGAGTCCCACTCTAATTCAATGAGGACACCTTTAGAAACTGGCAGAGAAATACTCATGTTTTCCACTTCTTAAAATGTAAAGATTTCCCCCCGTGCCTCTGTTCTCATCACTCCACAGTTTTTATCGGGCTTGTCCCACAAGCTCCAGTTGGGCAAAATTTGTCAAATTTCCCTTTACAGCCAAGACAATTCACAACACCCATGTGTTCAGTAAGTTTGCTGCATGGGACACACCACAATTACTCAAACTGAGGTTTCCAGACTGAGCCAACATTAGAATAACATAATCTCAAAACTTCTAGAGTTTGCTACAATATTGGCTATTTTGTGTTTTTATTGTGATAATCTCTTCAGATAAGCTTTTTTTGGTATAGTTTGCTTTTCTCCCGAATTAAGTAACAATGCTTGTATCTGATGATCTGATTGGTACCAAGTGAAAATCCAGATTTAGTTATCTAATGTCCCCATCATCTCAGTGCCTCTTGCACATGAGACTGATCTGTAAACGGAGTGTTCCCACTGCAGTGAGCATCAACTGAAAGTTTCATGGATTTGTTAGCTGCTGCTGAGTCAGATATAACCCACAGTGACCTAATGAACAACAGATCTGAACTCTGTCCTATCCTGTGCCACCTTCACAATCTCTGACACACTTGTGCTCATTGCTGCAGTCAATGTGTCAATCCATCTGGTTGAGGGTCTTCCTCTCTTTTGCCAACCATTGACTTTTTCAAGCACAATGTCCCTTTGCAAGGAATAGCTTCTCCTAACAAAGTATGTAAAATGAAACACTGTCATCTTTGTATTAAAGGAGCACTCCAGCTACACTTTTTCCAAGGCACACGTTTATTCTTTTCACAGTCCATAGGATATTCAGTTCTCTACCACACCTCAAACACATCAATAATTCTTCTGTCACCCTTATTTGTTGTCCAGCTCTCAGATGCATATTAAGTGACTGAAAAGGCCAAGCCTGAATCAGGCACACCTTAGTCCTCAAACTGACATCACTGTTCCTCGGGAATTTGGAGAAGTTCCTGACAGGAGACCATCCCTATGCAATGTCTGGAGGTCTCCTGACTGCTGGTACCGTTATTTTTGTTAATGTGCTGTCAAGTGAACTCCAAGTCATAGCGACCCTATGTACAACAGCTCTGAACCCTTCTCGAGCCAAATGCAGTCTGTGACACACCTACCCCATTACTCCAGCCAGTCAACCCATCTCATCCATGTTTTTCCTCTCTTGCCTCTTGCGCTGTCTCTCCTAAGTTATATATATTTGCCCCTCTTTAATATGTGCGTAATAAAGAGTCAAATGACTTCAGGTAACTGACGTGGCAAATGCACTGTTAACCACAAGTGGAGAAGGGATAACAGCAACAGAGGTAAACAGTGTGAGAGGAACATTTATAGTTCTCTCATATTGCTGACCCTCTGGCAGGTTTTCAGAGGCTCTAAATCACACAGGAGGAGACTGCGTTTTTCCCTTGGGGCATGTGGATTCAAATAATCTGATTTGAGTTGTGCTACCCAACTTTTTACCTATGAGGTTACCAGAGCTTACTGAAGCCCAAAATGTACTATAACATGCTGAACAAAGTTTACAGTTGTTTTAGAAAAGAAATGTAGCAGGAGATCCCACTCAGTAGTTTATAAATACATAAACTTCAAATTGAAAAGGGCCTGATAGCTGTACCATATTCATTTTAGTTATGTAGTTACATGACCTGTCCAAGGTCACATAGCTAAGTGGTGCCTTATCTACAAGAAACCAGGTGTGCAGACGTCACTTGGTGCCGTTTCTACTCTATTCTGCTTCCTTCATTAGAACCATTGACTAAAAAGCAATATACTAGTTATAGTTCTTGGAGAATGGACTTCTCCACGGAGACTCTTGCCCAGGAGTTAGCTTAGTGTTGTTTTGTGTTTTTTTTTAAAGATTGAAATGAAAGTTTATAAAGAACCAGGATTTCCATTAATTCATTGTTGCACATTTTCCTCCCTGTCCCCCTCCCCCCCAGTATGCTTTTTTCTTTAGAAAAAAGTTCTTTCACTGTTGTAGTCTCCCCCCCACCTCCTAACTATGCAGCTCTTATTTTGGACTCTTGTCATACCAATAATACCTAAGCATATATTCCTTTTAAACAGTTCTCTTCCCTTGTCTGTTATGTGCTGTTTGCAGTACAACTCATTCTGGTTTTCTAGTCTCTTCAGAAGGCATCTTCTTGTTGATCACACAAGCCCTTAACTAGGAGACTGAAATGGTGCTGCTGCCATCTGGAGGCACTACTCACATCTCAGTCTCTAACAATTCTATTTCTTGCTGCTTTGTTGTTGTTAAGAGCTTTTAAGCTGGAAATGACTCACAGCGGACCCTCCAGGGGTTTTCAGAGGCAGTTAATCACACAGGAGATTGCCCATCTTTCTCCTGCGGGGCAGCTGGTGGATTCAAACCTTTAGGTGGGAAGTGTAACTCTTACCACCAAGACACTAGAGTTCTCTTTTCCTGCTTTAATGGCCCCAATTCTTTGCTGCTTTGAGCTATGCTACTTAGTAAATAATTAAATCTTATTATCCTACATCTTTAGGATTAAACTTATCAGAATTGAGGCTTCCAATATTATATAATATAAAGTGAAGGTGGATTTAGTGCCCCAGAGCACTCAGAATACATCACAGTCAAGACAAACAGAATACAAAGTTACCTGGCTGATTTTAAATATTAAGATGTTCATGTTATGGATATACAATTTACATTCTTGTTAAACTACTTTTAGCAGAAACTAATTACAGTTAGACATTTTAAATAGGAGCTTTTCTCAAATCATAAGGACTTCTAATACCCTCAACTCAAAGTGAGTGACAGGACAGACAACCACAACAGGTATCCGGTATCTCTGGATTAAGTTTGGTACTTACTTTGATTCTGTGTAGATTTTGACTGACTGGAAAGGTCTTCATTTTCTATATATAAATAAATGAATGGTGATTGCAAGCATTAGATTATTCATATCAGAAACAAACCAAGATATAAATAATTACATGCACTAGTGGGGGGAGAAAAAATACAGGGGGGGGAAATCATAAATGCCACTCCATAGAGACTGGTACACAACTGTAGTAATAGATACTTTGTCATATCTGGTTAGAACTGACTCATAGCTAACTCCTCCAGTGGGTTTTCTGTTTTGTTTTTTAAATTGCATCATGGAGACTGTCTATCTTTCTCCCTTGGAGACACTGGTAGATTTGAACTGTCATGCAGGCATCACCTTTGGGTGGGGAGCACAACACCATGTTACCGCATCATTAGAGTTTCCTTTTATATCAATATAAGATTACTTTCAGATTGTTTAAGGTAGGGATGTGTTTACTAAGATTCAAAACTGAGAAATATCAAATAAAAATTTATATTAGTAAGTTAAACTTTTGCAAATGACACAAATGAAAGTATAAACAAAGTCAGCATATCAGATTGGAAAGATCGATCATTTTCCATTTTGAAAGGGTGTGAGGAAACTCTTCTCACTGGTGGGATAAACTGGTAGAGCCTTTTGGAAAAGCAGTATGACAATAAAGGGAAAACTATCAACTTTCTGTCTCGAGGATCTAACGCTCCCCAGCCCTTCTCGGTCCAGCCTGTTTCTGGGGGTCTCTTGGTAGAATAATGAGGCAATCATGCCCAGAAGCAGCACAGCTTAGGCTATAGGTGCCTGGATTTGAGCCCATCCCCGCCTCTGCCAGGCAGGGTCTTACTTGACCCATCCAGGTGGTCCCTTCCAACCTTGTGTAATAAACTGACCTTGGACAGGGTATTTTTGTTAATATGCCTACCCCTATACAAATTCATTCATTAATCCTTGCTTATGTCCTACAGTTCCCCTGCCCTTTTGTTCAGAGATTTCCAGTAAAGGTTTGAAGGTAGAAAGCATGTGGGTATTGATGAATGTGCAATTACTAAAAAAGCCCTGAGGGGAAAAAGCTGATCTTCTGATCCCTTTTAGGTTTTTCATACGCTTAGTTTGGTATTTGCTAACCTTGCATAAAAAAAATCACCTGGAATATTTGTTAAAGATGGCAGGCGCCTGTGATCCATTGAATCAGCCTTTCCAAGCTTAGAGAAGTCTGAATGTTTTTATTAAGTGCGCCAGGTAATGAAAATGCTAAACCACTGATGAAGTGTACTGTCCAGTTGATTCTGACTCATAAACATCCCTGTGGCATAGAACACAACTGTTTCATAGGGGTTTCTAGGCTACAGATGTTGATGGATGTTTACTATCTTTCCAGAAGAATGAACAAATCTTTCTTAAAGAAGTTCAGTCGGAATGCACTTGAGATGCAAGGACTGTGAGACTCTGTCTGAACTTACTATGGGACTGTTATTAGGTGGAGACAGTTCCTGGAGAGGCATCATGCTTGGTAAAGGAGGTGGTCAGTAAAAAAGAAGGAAACTTAAAGGAGGCAGAATGAAGCTGTGGTTCCCACAATGGGCTCAAACCTGCAACAGTTCTAAAGATGGTACAGGACCGGGCAGTGTTTTGCTCTGTTGTACACAGAGGTGCTGTGAGTCAGATCCCAGTCATGGCATCTAATAGTAAGTCTTCAGTTGAGCAGACTGCCAGGTCTTTACTTCTGAGGAGTCACGGGTGGAGTTGAACTGTGTGTGCGGTTAAAAGAGGACATGACCAGTGGATGAGCTAAGACATGTTATACTTTAAACAGAGTTGGGCTACTTAGACCCTCAGCCATCCTGGCAACAGGAAAACCTGCATAGTGGCTGATAGCAGTTTTGATAACAGGAGAAACTGCAAATTCTGCTGAAACAAAGCCTTGTCAATTAGGATTATGTCCCTTGTAAATCCACTGGTAAATGTTTATACTGAAAGAATGGTCTTGAGGAAATGTTTATACTCCTGCTTGTAACTGCTACCTTCTGTTTTATGGTACACTGTTAATCATTTGAAGATTTTGTTTAAAACTTTGCTTGTGCTGAACAAAGCTACTTAAGATTCTCAAAGGCATTTATACCTCACTCCCCAACTATGTCTTTTAAGTGATTTCTCATGCTCACAGAGGTGGACTCTACAACTGTGGATCCTTTTGCGAATAGTAATTTAACTACTGCTCCACCAGGGCCATTACAGTCTACTGACAGACCACTTCATTCTTACCTTTCCACTCCCCAGTGCCACCTTATCATTCCTCAAAGCAGAGATGCCCTAGAGGTGTTCCAGAGCTGAAATCTTTATGGGAATAGATCATGATGTCATTTTCCCCATAAAGCAGCTGGTAAGTTTAAATGCTGACCATCAGCAGTGACTGGTGAGCACAATCCACAGGGAGTTGCGCTGCTAACCCAAAGGTGGAGCCTCTCCAGCAGTTCAAATCCACCAGCAACTCCATCGGAGAAAGATGGGCAATCTCCTCCCGTGTGATTTATATCTTAGAAGACCCACTGTAGAATCAGCTATGAGTCAGCTTCAACTCCATGGCAACAAGTATATATATATACTTTCTCAAAGGACTACAATTTCTTTGCAAACAGAACTACATTCTATTCACCTTTGTATTCCAGGGATACACAGTCATCAAATGTTCACTGAATATGTATGTTCTTGAAAACCACTATTAACTTTAACAGTAGCCTGTGTTACAAATGGGGATATGGAGTCCACTGGGGACTCACTCAGGTCTCAAGCTTGGACTACCTCTGAGGACCCATGAGGTCAAACAGCCATTACTTTCAACTGCATATCTAGAATGCACTAATTATTTTTAATACCACATATCAATGTACCTTTACCTGTTCCCACTGGATTAGGAGTGTATGGCGGTGGAGGAGGGACACCTGGAGCTATGACATTGGCTAGAGGAACCAGACCTGCATTGTTATAAGCACCTACAATAAAAACAGAAAAGGAATACAGTTTAGTATTTTTGAGGTCGGGAGTTCAGATGTACTTCTGTAGCTATCTCCTTTATTTTCAAAATTGTTACATGACAGAACTGCATTGTACATGGACCTTTGGCCTAAGGCTAATAACAGGCACATGTAAAAACTATTTTTTTTTAAATTATTTTATATTGGTTTGCTTACAAAGTTTGTATACATTGTGTTTACATTATCCTTCATTCACAATTAGGTGAAAACTACTCCTGAAAGTCCCTGGACACAACTTAAATGAGAATGCTGACATCCATTTATGTTAAGGTGGTGAACTAGGCACATATACTACACTGAACCTCTCAGAGATTTGAGCAACCAAAGGAACCAGATACAGGTAATAATCCTGTGACCTCAAACAGAAATGAAACTCTAAAGAAGTATATCAGATACCATATGAAGAAGAAACTGAGCAGAAGCTGTGACAAAGAACCATCCAATACAATGTGGTCATTTTGAATCATCTGGCTCCTGTCCAATCAGAATGCTGTTTCCATAATATAAAATAGCAATGTTAATTTCTGAAAAAATGGCCTTTTAGGCAAGACAGCAACAAAAGACATGGAAGGGAATTATACAATGACTGACTGACTGGTCCTATTGATGGATTGCTGATAATCCAACAAGAGGACCTAACCATAGTAAATATGCACCCAGTTGGAGTCCTCAAATACATAAAAAGAACTGAAAAGAGAAACAGATATCACAGTAACAAGAGGCTTTAATAGACCACTCTCAGTAAAGAATTAGAAAGAAACCAAGATACAGAAGATCTAAACAAGATCATCAACTAACTTGACCTCAAAGACACATAAAAAACACGCCAGCAACAACAGCACAATTTATATGCTTTTCCAGTACATGTAGATAATTTTCCACAATAATCATGTTAGGTAACAATACCATGATCATTCAAATTTATGCACCAACAACCAGTGCCAAAGAGGAGGAAACAGATGATTTCTACCAACTTTTGCAGTCAGAAACTGAACGAGCATGCAATCAAGATTAATAATAATAGGTGACTGGAATACAAAAGTTGAGAACTAGGAAGAACAAGGTGCTGGAGTGGAGAGACAATTAAAATACATTAAAAATACATGGAAACAGAGTAACACTCTGCTTAAAAACTGTTGGGCAAGAGAACAAATACAGAACCGATAAAATAAGACAGAATGCTCTCATTTCAAATTCATTTATGAAACAAGCATAACCCTGATACCAAAGTCAGGAAAAAAGATACCACTGAAAAAGGAAAATTACAATCCAACATTCCTCATGAACACAGATACAAAAACTGTCAATAAAATCCTAGTTAAAAGAATAAAACATTCATAAAAATATAACGCACCATGATCACCAAATAGGATTCATACTAGTTACGCAAGGATGACTTAACATTATAAAAACACACACAAATAGAACTAAAGAACAGTATGATCATTAACAACAAATGCAGAAATTGTATTTGATCACTTCCTGATAAAAATGTTTAACTCACTCACCCCGAACAAAAACCAATCATCCAATGGCAGAGACTGAAAATATTTGCCTTGAGAATGGAAAAAATCCACCACCACCAGCACAACAGCAGAAAAAACCCACCAAACCACCACCACCTCAAACTCACTGCCAAATCACAGGGACCCTCTATCAGCTCTCTGAGGCTGCAAATCACTACAGGAAGAGAGTGCTCACCTTTCTCCAGAGCCACTGATGGACGTGAACCAGCAGTTAAAGTGCACCCTTTTGGTTAGCAGTACAACAAGCTCCAGACCACACCACCAAAGCGCCTTAAGACTATTCTCCAATAGAGACAGACTGAAAAAGAATTGTCTTGAGATTGGGGAAGCACTATCATCACTCCTGCTAAAACGAAAAAGTCCTGGCCAGAGCAGTAAGACAGAAAAGGGAAAAGCCAACTGAACTAAGAAAGAAATTGTCTAAGTACTGCTATGTGCAGATAACGATCCTACAGAAAGAATATCTCAGGAACTCCATGAGAAAACTACTGGAAGTAATAGAGGAGGCTGCACACTGGCAGGATAAAAGTAGTTAGATTCCTGTAGCGTAACAAAGAGAATGCTATAAATGAAACAAAATGATAACCATTTACAGTAACACCTTAAGATGAAGTGCTTAGGAACAAATGCAATCTTGGACAAGAAAGACATATACAAATGTAACCACAGATCCAAAAGACATATATAAAGAAAAATACCGAACACAAGAAATCTTTACAGGAGATTCTTGTAAGAATTTTTAATAAGAAATCAGAAGTCTACATAAATGGCAGAAAATGCCATGCTCATAGATAGGAATATTTAACACAAAATGCTAAGACTACTCAAAGCCACCTACACATATCCTGATTTAGATCCCATCACCATTCTTTAAATAGAAAAAGTAATCACCTTTACTTGGAAAGGTAGGCTAACCACAGTACATAAAGACAGTATTTTACATTCTGCTTTGGTGAGCTGGTGACGTGATTTTAAAAGTGAGCTAAGTGGCCATCTGAGAGACAACTCTTGGTCTCTCCCTGTCCCTTGCAGAGTTTAAAAAAAAATAAATAAAAATCAAGGAAGCAGTGAGTCCCGAGGACATGGACTCTCTGAACCTTCACCTTCATCACTCTGAGACTAGGAGAACGAGATGGTGCCTGAAGAAGACACAGAAAAAAGACACAGAAGAAGCCCTGAAAAGAGTGGGAGAAAACTGGAGGATAAAACCAAAAATCATAAAAAGACCAGCCTGGCAGGAAACTGCACTGCAATCCTAGAGGTACGCGGTTCAAATCCACCAGATGCTGTGCTGAAGAAGGAGGAACAATCGCCTCCTGTACCAGTCAGATTGGATTTGACGGTACACACATAAAAAGAATAAATAA
>NW_006399754.1:7713200-7719439 GCF_000299155.1 Elephantulus edwardii | reverse complement strand
TAAAAAAAAAAAAAAAGACCAGCCTGTTAAAGATGGTGGGATCCTTAGACACTTTTCAGGCCTGAAACAGAACTCACTGCCTTGGAACAACTTTCAGTTAAACAACAGACTGGCCTAAAAAGGGAAAGCTGCTTCCAGAAAGTGAAGAGGACTTGAAACATTCACTGACGATCAAAGCCTTCAATCTGAATTATATCTTAACATCAAGGAAAACAAAAATTCTTACCACTGGGCCCACAGACAACAGTGTGATAGATGAGATAAAGGACTCAAGTTGTCAAATGAGTTAATTTCACTTGGACCCACTGTCAACACACATGGTAACAGCAGTCAAGAAATCAAAAGATGTGCTGTACTGGAAAAGTCTGCTATCAAGGACCTCACCAAGGTGCTCAAGAGCATTGATGTTTAAAGTCAGAGGTACAACTGATGCAATCTATGGTATTTTTAACTGCTTCCTATGCATTTGGAAGCTGGACAATGAATAAGGCAGACAGAATTGAAAACTTTGAATTGTGGTATAGGAGGAGTACTGGATATCCCATGGACTGCCAAAAGAACAAATCTGCCTTCGAGGAAGTGCAACCAGATTCCTCAAGTATGTACACTTCCAATGGAATAAATAAATAGCAGAGATCCTTACTTGGTGCAATAGTTGCATGTGGCCGGCATGGAGGTATTGGGTAAGGAACAGGTTTGTGTGGGTTGTACGTCGAAGGCGGCTAGATGAGGGAGAAAGCATTTTAGTTAGAATAAAGTGAAGCAAGTGGACACCTGGCAAAACAAAGGATAAACTTATCTTTGAAAATAAAGGGGATCCCAATTAAATAACAAAAATAGATTCTGACAAAGATGTGGTTATTTCAGAATCTTCTCCAATGAAGTGTCAGACCTTAACCCTACAGTAAGCACCTCTTAGCCAAAACCCAAACCAGGTTAATAATACACGAATGCTTAGCTCCTTTGATATACTAGGAAATCTTCAAGGCTGTGGTATCTTCGTTACTTCCACTGGCCACATCCTCTTATGTTTGGTTTAGAGGTCATTCCCTTGTCAATTCCACCCTCTCTTCACCTTTTCGGAGGAAAAATCACTTCTCATTTTAGCATTCTGACAACTGTGAGAGAACCCTGACTGGACAGGGTGCACAATGTTAGCTTCCATGGAGCTGGTCACTGACTCATGATGATCCCCTGCACTGGGGGATCAGACAAGATGCTCCACTGAAAACTATTCGCCATCACAACCCTTTGCTGTGCATGAGCCCACAGCCAGGAACTTAGTTAGGAATTTAATTATTTTGGTCTCTTTGATCTATCCACATATTAAAAACTTTTTTATAATTGGTCAAATTTACACATCATAAAGGGCATTCTAAGAACTGGTCTTTAGAGAATATGATATCCAAATCGGAGCCAAGTGCTACACTTGACTGACGTGAATGCTGACAGAATAGCTTCTGGATGGGGCAGTCAATCAGCGATGCTGAGGTTGTACATTCTTTCTGGTTCTGATACTAGCCCTGTCTGAAGCACTCTTTATACAAGGTCTATGAAGTGGCTGGCATTCTACAGGGGCTCCCGTCCAGTGGCTGGTCAAGTACTGCAACTTGGCTGTGTGTTGGCCTCTGAGTTCTGCAGCTCCGGTAATCCTGCAAATCACAGAGTTGAACTCTCCTGTCCAGTTTCTGCTCTAGCCAGTCATCATCCTCACTCAGGTGAGTACACGCCCCAGTCCCTGGCTCCATTCTTGTTTCACGAACAGGAATCTGGGCAATCTGCACTCAGAATGAACTCTCCACACTCCCCTCCAACTGCACAGCTAAGTATGGACATAGGGAAAAAGTTCTGGTGCTTGGTTTTTGGTGTTTGTTGTTGTGTTTTTTTTTAAAAAAAAACTTGTTATCACATTAAAATCAAACACTTAACCTGAAAAACAGTCTTTAACTCTGCTGATCAAGCATGCTTTATTTCCCTAGACCATTCACTTCTCCTAGATTTTTCTAGTACACTTTTGACCTCATGATACAAAACTGAAATTTATGTTTTTAATAGAGAACTGTAAGTAAAAACTATGTCATATTTAGTAATTTATTTTGTGAACACACTGGCTTGGATGGTCCGAGAATTCGTGCAGCTATTCCTTTGCCTTCATTGGTACATTCTTCACCATCCTTTTTCAAGGGGGTTCCCTATTTAAGTAAGAAAGAAAAAAAGACTGTTTAGATTCCAAAGGCAAAGGAGGGTTGGAAATAAAAGCAAAACTTAACAAATGATAATAATAAAGTCATAGAGTTATACTGGAGCCAAGGACTTAATTTAGTAATTTAGAGACAGGAATTCTCGTCTCAATTTTGCTAGGGCGCTCTGGTGGCCTAGTGACAAGAAGCTGTACTGCAATCCTACAGGTATGTGGTTTGAATCCACCAGATGCTCTGCTGGAAAGGAGGGGCAATCTCCTGTACCAGTCAGATCCAATCTGACAGTACACACACACAATAAAATAAGTAATATTAAAAAAAAATGTTAGGGCTGGCAGCATGACCCAAAGGCATGTGGTTCAAATCTACCAGCTGCTCCATAAGAAGAATGAGCAGTCTCCCTCCTTGCAATTTATTGTCTCTGAAAATCCGCTGGAGGGTCAGCTATGGGTCGGTTCCCACTCAATGGCACACAACAAGAAGCCAGCAGAGCTTTTTTAAGGGTCAGGCTCTACCAAAAAAGCAGCAAGCAAAAGTAAGACTTGTAACATGATGCACATGGACTGTTTACAGAATCCAAAGAGTACCTGTAACAAAGCTGACAGCAGATAGCAAAAGGCTGTTCTTTACACTCATTCAGGGTGACTGTTTATACTATACAAGGCTGTTTAATTAACAAATCAGAGTAAGTTAACAGATTACCACTATATGCCTGTAAACGACACTCATGAATTTGAAAGCCATCTTCTGAGATGGCTGAAATGATCCTTGCCTTCTAAATGTCCTTGCTGAGGTGATCTCACCCACAATGCACAGGGATGACACAGTACACAGCACAAATGACACTGACTTCCACGATCATGCCACAGAAGACAGAGCAGTGGCCACTTGCCCTCTCTTACAACACATGTTCTGAGGTCAAGTAGCTGTAATGCCATGAGGACCCTCAAGCAACCTTGTGGGAAACCCTGTGGCATGAGGAAAAGACCTCTGCCAGAGCCATGCCTAACTTGCCAGGCCTAAGTCAGCTGTGTGTGATAGTTAAGGTGGTGTGTCAATTTTATAGCCTTAAGATTCTCTGGTTTGCCAGTTATATTGTAGTCATTCCACTGATGTGATCTGATATATACATTTATTCCCCTGAGAACTGATAGAATCATTTCCCTCACAAGATCTTATATAACGTTGTATCGCCATGATGAGACCTGGTAAGAGCAGCCAATGAGTTCAAAGAAATAAAGCCCACATCAAGTTTATATGGATGTTTAGTAAAGTTCTCCTGCTTTTACTTACTCTGACTCATGACCTACAGTTCTTTAACTTGAACCAGTGGTCTGCGTTATCTGTCTGTCTTGGATTCGTCAGCCTCTAAAGTCAGCAGCTTGCTGTCTTACTTGCCAAACTTAGATCTCTCAGCCTGTAGAAGTATGAGTCAAGAGATCTTTTTCCTGAGGGTAGTCATAAAGACCTGGGACCCACCAGTTTTTACAACAGCATTAGCCATTTCCTGGAGTTAAATACAGTTCTCTCTTCATTGGTTTTGCTTCTCTAGAGTCTAAGACATCTTAAAAGGCTATTCTGAACCTAAGTGTTCAAGAGAAAATCTGAGACAGAAATATCCAGCTCTGTCATTCCAAATTCCTGGCCCACAGAAACTGTGTTTATTATCTGAATCTATCACATTTTGGAGTTACTTGTTTGATAGCCAGAAAAATGCTATTCTTGGGGAAAGTTATTTTACAAAGAAGTTTGAGGAACAGTAGATATAAAACAAGCTTTATTCCTATATTCAGGGTATTCTGGTTTCTGTATTATGCAGTGTGAGTCTCCAAAATTAGAACATTTCATGCAGAGTTCCCCAAGTGTGAATCAGTCTAAAAACACTGAACATTTGAGAAATATTGCTTAAATAAAAGTCAATCAGTGCTTTCCTTCTAAGATGCTTAGAAGAACAAAATAAAATCTATCTTTTCAGTTTGCTTTGTTTTCCTTCCATTTCATAAAAATATTTTAAGGAAGTTTAAACATGAATATTTAATTAGTGCTGAAATCTATGATATTATTGACATAATAAAATTCCTTTCACTTGACAAAGACTAAACTAGAATTTTTAAGACACCGAAATTATGATACATTGAATCCTCAGCCACATGGGAGTTTCCTATATAGGCATAAAAGTATGCTTACTGGGAAAATTCCATTTATACGACTAGGTCTTCCTTTGGGATATGGGTTTCCTGGAATTGTTCCACATGAAGATATCATAGCATGAGGAGCTTTGCAGCCTCCCTTGAAAGCCTGTAACAGCAAACAAGAGAGGATGGTGAAAAACAAACACTATTCAAATGCAGAAAATCAAGTACTCTGGATACTGAGAAGCTTAGCAAAGAAAGTGAGTTAAAGAAAATTATCATATTCCACTGTTCACACAGTAATCAGAGGTTACATCAAGGGCCGTGACCAAAACGACTAACTAAAATAGTTTTCTTTAAATGTGATTATTAACTCACATCATATTATTATTGTTACAACTAACTGGCTCTTTTACAAGGGGTCTTAACAATGGAATTTGCCAACAGTAAGTAGAAAAAATTATTTTTAAACCATATCACCTATGTTCTATTAAGAAACACACAGTCCACAGCAAAGTTCAGAAAGACAACACAAATGCTGGTGAGACTGTGGAGAAATTGGAACTCTTATTCACTACTGTTGTAAGTGTAAAATGGTACAGTCTCTATGAAAGGCTATCTGGTGATTTTTCAAAAAGTTGGACATACACATACCATTTGAGGCAACAATTTCACTACTGGGAATACACTCAAGAAACCAGAGTCATGACTAAAACAGATGTATGCACACCTATGTTTATTGCTGCGTTATTTACAAGAACAAAGAGATGAAAGTAACCCAAATACCCAACAAAAAACAAATGAATAGATAACACTATGGTACATTCATTCACACAATGGAATATTATGCAGCACTTAAAAATGAACTCAAAGCATTACATGAGGGAGCATGGAGGACATTATGCTAAATGAAATATTTCAGTCACCAAAGGACAAATACTGTGTAACAATGCTGTTATAAAATAGGACAGACAAAGGTGGGGTGGGCAGAAAATGGGAAAGAGTGGACAGATAAACACTGTATAAGAACAGATGAAGGGAAGAACTATCTGAAAGGAATATATGATTAGGCATTATATGTATGACAACAATCTGGAACAAGGGGTACATTGCTGGGTGGGCTAGGGGAAGGAGGAAAGAAAATATGCAACAAAAAATTATAAATAAAAAAGTTAACTGGGGAGAGGGAAAGAAAGAAAATATGCAACAATGAATAAATGAAAATCCAACTTTTCTGTAAATTTTCATTAAAAAAGAAATACATGGCCCAGTTTTACAGAGATTAAACTAATGGTATAGGCAATGCAAAGGAGGTAAAGATAAGAGAGACACAATCTAGGCTCTGAAGGGTTTATAACTTGGTACAAAAAATACAAATATAGAACACTGGGTAATTATTTTTAAATAAAATTTTTATTTTATACGAGTGTCCTTACAAAGTTTGTATACATTGTTTTTCACAAGTCTTTTCCATTTCCTTTACCCACCCCTCCTTCCACTCATCAAATTGCACAACCCTATGATTACTGCCCCCATTCTCGCCTCTCTGCTCCCTCCACCTCAGATCCCCATACACGTTTTACTAGTTACATTTTTATTTCTACAATAGTGTTATACAATATTTGTCCTTATGAGACTGTGTTAGTTCACTTAGCATAATGCTCTCCAGTCCCTTCCAAGTTAGGTAGTGATTTTCAAAATCATTGTTCCTGTGTGCTGTATAGTATTTCATTATGTGAATGTACCATAATTTCTCAATCCATTTGATCATAGTTGGACGTCTGGGCTGATTCCATGTTCTTGTGATGGTGAGTAACACGGCTATGAACACTGGTGTAAGAATTTCCATTTGTGCCTCAGTTCTCCTTTTCTCAGGATATATTCCAAGTTGTGGAATAGCTGGGTC
>NW_006399754.1:7701617-7709444 GCF_000299155.1 Elephantulus edwardii | reverse complement strand
CAGAGCGGAGTTTAGGGCTGTTGTACATAGGGTCGCTATGAGTCGCAGGCGACTCGACGGCACATAACAACAACAATAACAACATCTCTCTACATCCTCTCCACATTTACTGCTCTCTTGTTAAACTTTGCTACTGCTACTGGAGTAAGATGGTATCTCATTCTGGTTTTGATTTGCCTCTCTTATTGCCAGTGATTTTGAGCATTTCTTCATGTGTCTGTTAGCCATCCAAATATCTTTCTTTATAAAAAGTCTTTCCAAGAACACTGGGTATTTAAAGAGTTGTGGTGTTGAAAAAAGAAAGTTAGTTGGTAAACATGGTGTCAGACACAATGTAGCTTCCTTATATACTCAGGAAAGAGTTTTTTGCCTAGCCTGGTTATTATTACACCTCAGTCTCTAAAGCAAATACCAAACACATGTTGCATTGGTGCTAAGTATTTGTTACATGAATAAAACACCACTATGTCTATGCCATTATATTACAGGAATAGTAAGCCATGCAAATATAGTTACATGTTTTGCTACAGAGTTTGTTACACAAGCTTTATAAATAAATTTTCAATACATACGCTTATGTTAGCTATGTAAGCAATCTCTGGGACACGAGTAAGATCCATTGCTAATTGTGTCTAAGAATTTGTAGGTCAGCTGGAAAAGATGCAGACAGTTCTTAGTGCAAGAAACAGCTTTGATGACTTGAAAAGTAAATGTGCAGCAGGTGAAGGTGGAGAATTTGTTGTAAATAGGGGGTTCAGTCATTTCAAAGTGAGAACATGTTCATTTATCATTAAAGCAGGGCTTTAGGAATGACAGCACACAAAGACGAAGGCCAGTGCCACAGTTCTGAACATGGATGTCTCTTCACAGCCGTGCCAATCATTAGTCTGTTTCTGGCAGTCCATGGAATACTCTTCTCCAACACCACAGCTCAAAGGCATCAATTCTTCTGTCATCTTTATTCATTTATTTGTCCATCTCTCAGAAGATGCACAGCAGGTGATTGAGAAGAACCTGGCTTGAAGAAGTCTCTTCTTTAAGCTGACAACACTGCTCTTCAGTACTGTGGAGAGATCTCAAGTCTGATTGCAGATTCTCCTAGTGCAATAGATATTTTGAATTCTTGACTGCTGACACCAAAGGTGCTGACTGTGGGTCTAAGCAAGATGGAATCATCGATAACTTCAGTCTTTTTCCATTATGATGCTGCTGAATGGCCCAGTGGTAGGTATCTTGGTTCTCTTGATGTTGAGATATAAACTGTATTACAGACCGTAGTCTCTGATATTCTTCAACAAGTGCTTCAAATCCTCCTCACTCTCAGCAAGCAAGGTGTGTCATCTGCCTAATGAATATTATGTGAATAAACAGATTCTACTTATTTCCCTGGAGTAAATTGCTAGAGGTAGAATTTGTGGGTTAAAAAGCATAAATATTTTAAGATACTTAAGTTTATCTTTAAGATACTTAAGTTTAACTTTATCAAAATTATACTAACATATACTAACTAAGGTGTGTTCCACAAAACCTTCGGGTTTCCAGCCCAAATAATCCTAAGGAATAACTACCTCAAGTGTGATCAAATAATAATAATGCCTAGGCTTACAAAAGCTATACTTCTTGCCTTTGTAAATTTCACTAACAAACCCCCTAAAATTTCTTTTGCTATTCATTTCTTAGGAATCTGATTAGGATAAATTAAGTGTGAAGACAAATTTAAACACTGAAGGTTTTAAATGCCTAAGACACAGAAGCTGGAAGCCACTGCAAAGCTACCTAAGGCACAGAACTGCACAAAATTCAAGATGAGTGGCCAACAGCTTATCACTCACAGGCCACCTCCTTCCCCTCTGCCCACCTTCTGTCTGCTCCATTCACTCGTAACTCACGAAGGAACAGCAGGTAGGCTTATCTTTTCCTCACCCATCCCAGGTGCCACTGGTGCAGCACTGTCGAGAACACTACCTGCTCAAGAACTCTCTTACACCGCTTCTTCTCAGACATGTTTATCCGGAATAAATCTTCAATGGGACGAGAATTCTGTGCATCCACAATGTTTCTACCAAAGAAACACAACAGAGCTTTTCATTTAAAAACCTGGGTTTACACACAAAGTCAGCACAGACGTGTGAGTGAGTGTTCCTTTATTACACTGGGAGAAAAGGCTGATGATTTAATTTTCTTTCTTCTTTATAGGTAATGTACACTTTTTGTTTTTCAATTATAAAAATATATGGGTTAGTTTTTTTGGTTTTTTTTTACAATTTCAAGTTTTTACTTTTAATAAGCTGATTTAAACAACATGCTTAATAAAGATAGTAAATATATTTGAAGTTTATCAAACTAATTACCTGAAAATAGTAAATAAAAATGTAAATGAAAATCACTACTGTTAAGATTCTTGAAAATACACTCTTATAATGAGTGGAAGAAAGGAAGCAGCAGAATAAACCTCTGTCTCAAATGCATAAAAACATGGCTGGTCGAAAGATGAAGCTTCACCTTGTGCTTTATTTTCATGTTGTGTCTCCATCAGCATCTAAGTGTGTATATTCGTCTACGTAAAGGAGGCCTGGAGGCAAAGTAGGCTAAGCACTGGACTACTACCAAAAGGTCAGCAGTGTGACCTCCCCAACTGGTCTGTAGGAAAAAGAAGAGACAGTCTTCTCCTGCTAAGATTTACAGCCTCAGAACCCCAAGGGAGGGTCACTCTGAGTCAGGAGCAAGTCAGTGGCAGAAAGGAAACACACACACACACACACACACGATTTAAAAAGCAGTATGCTATAAATAAATAGCAACTTAAAGACTTTTCAATTATGCAATTAAATAGGCTCCATTTTCTCTTTGTTCTGGCATCACTGTGATCATTTACCAAATGTCCTGCTAGATGCCTAGTGCTTTTCACACATTCACAGGACTCAAAGTGCACAAATACTAATAATGAAAAACTCAAATACTCATTGCCCAAGTCAGAACTGACTCCTAGCTGACTCCCCACTGGGTTTCTGAAGCTGTAAATCCCACAGGAGGAGACTGTTCTCATTCTCCTGCGGAGTTACTGATCCATTAGAACCACCAGCAAAGTAAGGAAAATAAAGTTCAGAAAGAGTGAATATGTTAGCAGGGAAAAAAACCCAAACCAATCCCAAAACAAAATGGTACCAGTAAGTGGCAGAATCTGAGTGTAACTATGTCTCACCAGCACATGGCTTTCCTGTTACTTAAGAGTATGAAGGTAAAACAAAAGAACAAAATGCAAGAAAATGAGCAATTTTGATACATCCTATTACTTCGACTCTGTTCAAAACAATGCGGTCATAGAAAATATTTCATGTCACATGTTATGTTTGTATCCATTATATATCACATTATATATCATCATACGTATGTGTAACCACAACATATAAATTAATAGCGTAGTGTGAAAAGGCATTTTAAGTCTTCAAATTTTCCTTCAGTGAAATAAGATACTTACGAAGCCAACAGCTCAAGAGCAACAAGTTTGTCTTTACTGAAGGTGAAGCAGTTGAGAATATTGACCACTTCTGCTGGATGAACAGCCACCATTTTCTATGAATAGAAAAAGAGGTTTATTTTTCAGCATAAGAAATCTTAATGCCAAGTTAAGTTTGTTTTTGGAAAGCATAGTTAGTTACATGACCTTAATTTTTATGTGAGAACTAACTATAGTAAGCCCTTGCAACTCAAAAGGAAGTTCTAAAAATGTATGAATTAGGCTCAAACTCTTTCAATTCTAACTATCACAGACTGAGATGGGAACTTCTAGGAACTCGATTCACATTTTTCAATGTGCACACAGAATAACAACAACAAAGAATGTACTACTTTGCTCAAGAAACATTATAGTAAATGCTGATGTTGACACACATACAAATATAGGACTGCTCAAGGAGTTAGGTAAAAATTACATTTCTCAGGGAGCCAAGCACACCTTGGAGCAGCATTTTCTCAAAGTGACTAAAAGAGCTTAATAATACTACAGGCATAAAAAAGGGCAATTCCACCACATGAATTAGGAAATGCTGGGTTAAACAGGTTTCCTTGATCCAGAACTTTCCTGAGAGTTGTAGGTTAATTTGCACTGTGATTCTAAAATTGTGTGAAATGTTACATAGTTTATCTGACTAGGGCACTGAGCTCTGAAGAGTATCCTGAAGATCTGGCCAATTTATAAATTATGTCAACAGTGAAGAACATCCAAACATCCCACCCCCAAACCTTGACTCCTAACAGGTTTCTGCTTTTCTTTTTTTTTACTGGGGAATGGTCATTCCCTTGGAAAAAGTGAAGTTAGTCTGTCTTTATAAAGTACATAGAAAGTAAGGGGATCAATTGTTGAAGTGAAAACAGGAAAGAAGCACTAACAGAGACCCAGTATCAAGCTGCTCACTTTTGGAAGTTAAGGATTATAAATTGATTCTATTATAACTGCCATGCCCGGAACACTTGGAAAATCTTCACATATATCTACACATTCCTACTTGGTCTTGATATTACTGCTGTCTAGGTTCTGGAGCAGCCAGTCCAATATAGTAGCCATAAGGCACATGTGTCTCTGTTGCTATTACAATAAAATAAGATCATATAAAACTTCAAGCAGTTCCTCCATCTCATTTCTAGTGCTCAACAGTCACACATGGCCCGTAGCTATGAAACTATATAGTGCAGAATGAAACAGTTCAATCATTAAGGAACTTCATATGGAGAGTACTGGACTAAAGAATTAAATGCAGAGCCCAGTCACTATTCTTCTAAGACTAAACCCAAAAAGGAGAGCAAGAGATCTCAAAATGGAAGGAAGTGCATAAAAACACTTAATAATTTAAGTCCTAAAAACATTTAAATCCTATGGTTGGTTTGTCTATGAATATATTTTCCTTCAGTATCACAATTAGTACATATTAGTGCTCATAGGATCACTATGAGTTAACTCATGGTACTTAACAACAACAACAACGACGAGCTTAGTTAGCCTTGTGGACAGAAAGTGATGCTACCAAGCCAAAAGGGGTGACTTTAATCTGCGGCTCTCAGGCCTGGTTTTAATTGGTTTTGGTCAAACATTCTAGATCATATAGCCCTGGTCTGTCCGCTTGCCATACAGAGCTAACTCGTGGTTGCTGTGAAGCTAAATGAACACTGTGACACTGATGTGTCAAATGCGATAATGGTCACCCACGGACAGTGTTTGGTGGAGCTTCCCGATTAAAACACGCTTGAAAGCAGGAGTAAAACACGCTTGAAAGCAGGAGTAAAACACGCTTGAAAGCAGGAGTGGCATCCACTTCCAAAATAGCTTGCCTCTGGAAACCCTATGAACTTGGAGAAATGATGGATGTTATATAAGTGTTCAGGTCTTTTTGTTCATAGGGCCGCTATGAGTTGCCTATGACTCTGCACTTAACAATGTGCAATTTAATAGTACAGTATGTAACTACTTAGCAAGTTTCTATTTTTTTTTTAAGACCCCTTTCGAAGTGCTAAAAAGCAAAGATACAGCTTTGGGTGGATCTGGCTTAAGTCACTTTTCAACGGTTTCTCTGCATGTGAAAGCTGGACAAGGACTTCGGGAAATGGGGTAAGAAGTGATGCCTCTGAATGATGGTACTACTGAGGACTAGTGATTATACAATGGGTTCTAGAGAATGAACAGTCTGTCTTAAAAGATGTACAACCAGAAACAAGAATAGTGAGACCGGTATTTCATGTTCTTCAGACATGTTATCAGGAGGACAAATTCCTGGAGAATAACATCACGCTTAGTAAACCAGAAGGTCAGCGATAAAAGAGGAGGGCTCCCAACAAGATGATCCGCACACTGGCGAACAGTGGGCTCAACATAGCACGAACTGTGGCGACGGTGTGGAACTAGGCAGTTTCATCCTGTTTCATACAGGCTTGCTATTAAGTTTAATGGCATCTAACAGAAACAACAAATTGCAAATAATCAAACGATCATAAAACTTTTGAGTTAGCCTTTCCGGAGCGAGTGAATTATGCAACTTGAGATGAATTACAGAAAACAAAGAGACTTTAAAGTAATTGCTCGGGAAAAGTTACTTACATGTTGTAATGCTTTCATTGCCTTCAACTGGGGCTCAGCCCAGGAGAAATACCTCAGCAGATCAACTACCTGGAAGTAAAGAAGTCACTGAGCTGTATTACAAATGCTTTGGCAAGCAGTCATAACGATTTCTTCCTGGACTTTTTATTACCATTTGAAACAGGCAAGTAGAGTTCAGATGGAAGGGCGGCAGCAGAGTCTAGACGGCACTATCCAACAGAGTAGTAGCTCTGTGTTAAGTAAACAGAAAAGTCCAGTCCCTGAGTGGCAAAAACCACAAGTCAATACTCAACCATGACACCTTCCAGGAGCTGTTACAGTAGACAGTGCAGGGGATATTTCCTTCACTACAAGGAGCTCTGCTGGACAAGCATTGGTGTGGAGAGAAAATGAAGCATAAAATACAGTAAAAATTAAGTATGTTCCAAAAAGAAAAGGGAGGTTGGAAAAGCAGAATATGGAGATGAAAAGGCTGGTAGCCTTTCTCATGATTTAAAAGATGGACAAAAAAAAAAAGATGGACCTGTAGCCAGTGAAGGTGACTGACTCTATGATGAAGAAGTTTTTCATTTTTTAATTTTGAGATTTTAACAAGTTTATAGAGAACTTGGATTTCCATTCATTCATTGTTGCAAGTTTTCCTCCCTTCCCCCTCTTCCCTCCCCCAGGAACTCTTTGGTGACTGGTTGGTGGTTGGTCAATTGTTTTGAATGAGGGCTGATTTACATAACACTAGAGGGCCATTACTTGCTGTACTGAGTGGAAAAAAAAATGAAAACAAGGCATTTTAATCACAAAGCATAGGTTGTGGTGTGGTTTCCCTTTAGGTTCACTGTCAAGAACCCTAGCAGCTACCTACCCCATTCAGGAATGAAATTTTGCCGATGGCAAGTAGATCTGGAAGGTGACACTTTCCATGGAAGCATCCTTGTCCCGATTTTCATTTCTATTTATACTCAATTTCCCAACAACTGTTATTTTCCAACTGTCCATCAGAAGGCCATTTCTCCCACCACTGCCTTCTTTTTTTTAAATTATTAAGTCAAGGACTATAAAGTCACTTCTGACTTTAGGATGGATTAGGACAGACTTCTCAGGAGGCCCTTTGCCTGACCACCTAAGTTAGCAAACTTCCCCTACAGTGTTAGGTGAACAATGAACTTCTGGCATTTAGAGAAACTGCTAATTGGGTGGTATTTTCTTTTTCTGGATCGATGAAAGTGTTTAGTGTGTTCACATATAAAAACATATTTTACCTTCCGTTCAGGATTACTTTTATGCTGGAAATTTTGTACACATTTGGGTGGGTTACTTTTACATAGATGTCTTTTTAATGTGCCTAGAATAAGAAATCGTTTGAATCGTATTTATTTATTTATTTTTAAATGAATGAGGCACTTCACTAACCCACCATCATTTGTTCTAATGTTTCTTGTGGGCAGCTGTCACCTATATGGTGATCTGTCCAGATTCCTCTGTCCTCGAGGTATCAGTTTGTGCTCCCTATCCTGGTGCTTCTCCACCATTCTGAGCCCCTCCAGGGCTTGGAGGACCCAGCAGACCATGCAATTGGAGCTCTGGCTGAAGTGACTAGGAATTGTCTTTTTATTTTAATTTTATTTTATTTTGTGTGTGTACAGTCAAATCTGGAGAACGACCACTTGGCCAACTGACTGGAAGAGATCGATATTTGTTCCTATCCCAAAGAAAGGCGACCCAACCGAATGTGGAAACTACAG
>NW_006399754.1:7671632-7700357 GCF_000299155.1 Elephantulus edwardii | reverse complement strand
AGTCAAATTGGATCTGACTGGTACAGGAGGAGATTATCCCTCCTTCTCCAGCAGAGCATCTGGTGGAGTTGAACCGCATACCTCTGGGATTGCAGTGCAGCTTCTTGCCATTAGGCCACCAGAGCTCCCTGGGAACTAAAGAGTCACTATATTTAAAAATCTTGTTAGAGTACGATGGCATGGTATAAGTGGATAGAGTTATAAAATATGTCTGAATTTTATAAAGTTTTCTGCTCAGATGAAAAGCTACTAAAGGTCCTGAATGGAAACACCCATAAAATAAAAACAAGTTTGAATGTAACCAGGAGGTAAATACACAGTAAGCAGAACGTTAATGTAAAAGGAGGTTCTTGCATAAATAAATGAGGAATATTTACCTGTTCACTAGAGAAGTATCCGTGCACATATTCAATTGCTTTTAATTTGTACTCTGTCAAAACAGCCTGAAAAACAGAGGGAGGTATTAGTACAGGTAAAAGCACAGCAGTTACACCCATGTCAGAAGTGTCTAAGCACAATAAAAACAGTGATGTTCTTAAGAATGGTCTCCATGTCAGTTAAGGGCACTGTGGTGACATAGTGACATGTGGTGACTGTGCAGATTCCACATTGTAATGGACACACGGAGCAGGAAGGGCCTCCTTACACTCTCCTGTACAGAAAAAGACTATACATTGATGGAAATTACACATAGAATTTACGGAAATATGATCAGTCTCAGAATGCTACAAAAGCTAACTAAATTGTGACTTTTAGGACACATTCAAAGGTGGTGCCTCTCTCTAGTGGTTCAAAAGCTCCACTGGGTGATACTCTCCAGTGCAACTTTGAGCCTCTGAAAACTTGTTGGAGGGTCACAGTCTGTTAAACTCAAACACGAATGGTAAAACACAAGAGGAGAAGACTGTCCAGTTTTCTCCTACAGAGGGGCCAGAGACTCAAACTGCTGCAGCGGGCATTTGTGAGGCCTTAGAGCGAATTATGTCACTAGAAATTTTACAAAGGGAATATGATTTGCTAAATTATTTCAAGGCACAGCTAATCTAGTCTAGTCTGGTTCTCAGCTTGTTAAGCTGTGAAGCCTGAGGAAGAAAGTCAGGGTGGTCTGAATCTACCAGCAGCTTTGAACTTCAGTGAGGCTTGTGTTTTTGTTTCTAATTTAGGTTTGCTGTTATTATGTGCTGTCCAGTGGGAACTAAATTACAGTTGGCCCGACAGTGGGCTCTCCAGGGCGGTATATCTCATGAGATTGACCCATCTTTCTTCCTCAGAGTGGCTAGGAAATTTGAACTGCCTGCTTCTTGGTTAGCAGCACAACTACTTGCCACTAAGCCACCAGAGCTCCTTAAATTTAGGTTTACAACCTCAGAAACTGACTCTATAGCAGTGGGGTCTTTTGTTTGTCCTCCAAGAGTTACTGTAAAGATTAAAGCAATTTCTTTTACAACTGATACAGCAGCCGATGCTCAGTAAATGCTGGATTATATGTCCTCATAGAGAATCTAAGTGATGGTTTCAGGTTTCCAAGGCTGTCAATCAAATTCAGAGACTGCCCATCTTTCAAAGAGCACGTGGTGATTTTGAACCGCCAGGTATGACTGCCGCCTTTGTGTGAACCGAAGAACATGCATAAAACTCCCTCTAAAAGGTCCACTATTTTTCAACCATGTCACAGATTTCTGATGGCACAGTCTCAAGCATGCTAGGGTACAACTCAAAGAGACCTGCCTTTGAGTCCAAGAGCAGCTCGAGGGAACAAGCTGCACTGCAATCCTGAAGGCACCAGGTTCAAATTCTTCGGCTGCACCACAGGAAAAAGGTAATCTCCTCCCATGTGATTAACTGCCTCTGAAACCCCCCTAGAGGGTCAGCTAAACTATGGGTTGGTTCTGACTTGGACTTGCAGGTATGCAACAACAACCCCACCCTTGTTTTAACAGCCTGAGGAAAGATTATGGAGCAAAGTTTAACCATTAGGTGGCAGCTCCCCCTACCCTGCCCCACTGGGAGGCTTAAAAGAAACAATGGGACTAGTACATTAGCAATTGCCTCTGTAAATACTGGTTATTATTCTAACAGAATCAGCTAGTGTCTTGACCTAATACCATCTAGAACTCACTGCAGTCTAGTCAGAAGACTCAGAGTGGTTTTGCAGAGGCTGTGAACCATGCAGGAAACTGCCAGTGCAGAGTGACCCTTCTGGCGTACATTAGGTTAGGCCCTGGACTGATGACAGTCTACAGTCTGAACCCACTAGTCCTCCTTGGACACCAGATGGAGGGTCACCACGAGTCAGAATCAACAGGACAGCAGTGGGTTTGTTTGGTGTTGGGTGTTAATAGAGAAAAATAATGCAGATGTTTATCTGGCATAATGAGCAAAGGATGTACTTTTATTTCAGAACAGAAAGAATTCAGTTGCCACCTGGTGTACAGGTAATTTTCATCTCTGGGAAAATGTCCTTATTTGCCGTATTAATTATCTTATGACATCTTTACAATCCATAGAAGGTGGAGAAGAAGCAACAGAATACACTCTTATCTTTCAAAAATAAGTATCTACTGATCCATATTAACCTACAAATATTTAAAATAAGGAATAATTAAAAATCAATTCACAAAGTGTAGCATCTTCTACAGTTAGTAAATTGATATTTTACTGCACATCTTAACAAATTTTATATCCAAAAGCATAAACTTTGTTCAAAATATTCAATGTATCAAGCATATGAATGGTACTTAATATGAAATTCTGGGGAGAGGCAGCTTTTAAAAGGATGAAAATAGAAAGGTAAAAAAGAAATGTTTTATGTACAATGAAGAAAAGTAGCAAACTTAGAGACTTTAGAAGGACTTCCTAACTCAATATAAACAGTAAGCAAGGAAAGACTTGGTAAAGATTCCTTCAGGTACGTGAAGGATCTTAAAAGACAAGTAAATATAGATTAGCTATGGAATGCGTAAGCCAAAGAAAGGTAAATCAAGCCAGCTATAAACGGGTAGAATCTTGGTTTTAAACTGTATAATACAAGATTACTTTTTTACAAACAATGTATAGATATCTTAAACCCAGCCAACAGAATAGAAGCTTTCTGGTTCACTCTGATACATAATAGCTTCAAAAAGCAGCAACTATTTGAAAGAAAAGTTTTAAAGTGCCTGTTACAGAGTGCCCATCCCTGAGTCATTACCATTACACTACAGACACTGTGCCAGTCCAAGTAACAACTCTATCTTGCCTATATTCAGATTTTTTTTTGGGGGGGGGGAATCTATGCCTTAATACCATTAAAGAAATCCCTCCCCCCCACCCCATTATCTCTAGTTTTCTGTTACTCTTAGGACTGAAATGAACTAAGCGCTGAACGATCAAATAATTTTATCCAAAACCAGTGCTGTCAAAAGATAAAGCAGAGCTTCAAGGAGGATTTTCCTATTAAATGAAACACTGTATTGTTTCGGAAGAATCAAGTATCAAGGCAGTTTAGTTTCTATATGTAGGATAAAATGTATCTACACCATCGGTCTAAAAACAAACAGACTTTGCAAGTCTAGGATTCTTCTTTTGTACATCTATCTACAGGCATTATCTCAAAGAGCACAGGGCACAACAGTTACTAATACTTTGCATGACTTTAAAAAATCAAATATAATTACCTTTCTAATTTCATCCAGCACCGTTTCAAAGGACTTTTTGTCCATCTTGACGGCTATCTCGAGGTGGCTTTAAGGGTTATACTTTCAATTAGCAAGCGTTCATCTCCAGCTGCTCCGTTGATTGCAAAAAGGTTGGGGAGGAAAAAGGATCCCAAAGGGAAAAGGATGGGAAAAGGCAGTGAGCACTGTAAAATCCACACACCAAAAAAATAGCTAACAGCAAAGACTTGGGAAAAGTTTTTATTAAAAAGCACTCGCACCAGGCTTCCCCAGCCTCTTTCCACAAAGCTTCAGGGTGCCCCAAGCAAGAGCTAAGGTTCTCAGAATCCGCAGAGAATCCTGGGGGCTGTGCAACCCGGACAGCGGAGGCGAGGGGCCCCCCGGCGAAGCCTCTGCCCAGAGAGGAGCGGAACCCGCGCCCGGAAGGAGGAAGGCGCGGGCCCCCTGGCTCGCACCTGCGCCTGGGCTGCACTCCTCACCGCCCCGGGCCCGGACTCACGGTCGGGCAGCGCTCACCCAGCTCTCCGCAGACTCCTGGGTCCCGCAGCCCGTGCAGCCGTCCAGACTGGCTCTTTGTTACTAACTGCTGCGGCTTCCAGGAGCAGGCGAGCGGCCCCAGAGCACCAGGAGCCCTGCGAAGCTGGAGAGAACCCCTTCGCGGTGGCCTCCGGACCACCGCAGCGCCAATACTGTCACGCGCCCGGCTGGGTCCCCCTTGGATCCCCCCCACCCTCACTCCTGGGGACCTTCAATGACGCCTGTCGCACTCAACTGTGCGCCTCCAGCTCGGGCCACTCTTTCCTGAAAGGCCAGGTGGAGAGGGTCCTGGTGTGGGAACGTAGGCGTCCACAGCGGACGCCTGGATGCCTCGGAATCCACGAGGCTTAATTCCTTCCTAGAACCCAGCAACCATTCTTAGGGCTTGGATAGTTTAATGGTTTAGATTTTCATGTGCGTTTGTCTTGACTGTTCAATCTGAATTTCAAAGGATGCTAGCTAATGGTTCAGGCATATCTACGGGCGTTCCCTCAGTGAGAGCGTCAAGCCCAGGCCTGGGACCGCCCTCAGGGGCGGGGAAAGGTGGTCACGATGTCTGCGCGCGTCACCTGACAAGGGGCGGGACCCGGAAGCGCGCCGGGAATCCCAAAGCGGTCATCTCAGATTCTCGTGCCTTTTCAGGCTCTGCTCCTTTCCTTGCTTTCCAGCCACCGGCTGTGGGACTCCGGCCCGACGTGTGAGACATCCCGGCCACGGTGTCCCCGCCGCACGGCCGCCTCATGGCGAGATTCTGGGCCTGCGCGGCCGGCGCCGGCTGCTTTCTGACTTTTCTCGTTTTGCATTCAAATTATTGTGGTTCCCCGGTGAGTTGGGTGTTGAGCTGTCAGGGTGTCAATGTTGGGAGGTGATGATGCTGTTTTGAAATGTGGGGTCCAGAGTGGGCGGTAGGTAGCGGGCTCGTGTCCTCTTAAAAAGTGTGTGCATGCGATATTGTCATTTTCCTTCTCGCTCATTGCCGCCGAAGCGGACCATCTCCTGGCCGAGTCTTCTCTGGATTTCCAAGGCTGTAAATCTACTTCCTAAACAACATGCCTCCGGAAACCCTATGAACTTTGATGAATATCGATAGTTGTAGAGGGGCTTCAAGCCTTTTTTGTTCATGTTGTCGCCGTGAGTGGCGCTTGACTCAAGGCAATCAACAACAAATCACACTGGAGGAAATTACCCATCTTTTCTCTTTCTCCCTCGAGCCACTGATGGATTCGAACTGCCAGAGTGGCACTGCCATTGGGTTTAGCAGTGCAGCTCTCTAGTGACTACGCCACCATAGCTCCTTCAAGTTTGACATTTTCATCTACTTGCCACTGCAACCCTGCATTATTGTAAGCTCTCTAATTTTGCTAAGAAAACAAACAGATTCAACTTGGAAAGGGTTAAACCAGGGTGCTCCTTGGAGGCAAGGATTCTGAGGCTTCGTCTGACATACTTTGGACATGTTGTGAGGAGAGACCGGTCCTTGGAGAAGGACATCATGCTTGGGAGGGTGGAGGGACGGCGCAGGAGAGGAAGACCTTCTATGAGGTGGATTGATTCAGTGACTGGGATAATTGGGATGGGAATGTCGGAGACAGTGCGATTGGCACAGGACAGAGCAGAGTTTAGGGCTGTTGTACATAGATAGGGTCGCTGTGAGTCGCAAGCGACTCGAGGGCACATCACAACAACAATTTTGGTAGTCAGGGTCTTCAAACGCACAAGCCCAGTTCTTTGGAAAAACGTCTAAAGCATGAAGTCTGTCAATGCATGCGTGAAAATATGGGGGTGTTTTTTAAAATAAAAAATCTGAATCCTCACTTTGTATGTTATTTAAGATTCTAAGAAACATTGTTCTTCAAATTTCATGGACAACTTGCAATCCTCTTTACCGACTGGATGTGAGTTGGCCTAAGTTTCCGGAATACTTCACTGGAACTACGTTTTGTGTTGGAGTTGATTCCCTTCACGGATTGGTATATGTAGCACAAGTAAGTGAAAAGGGGAGGGGATTGTTTTAATTAGGAACGTAAAGAAAGATGTCTTCTTATACCTTTTTGCATTTATATTATGCTAATTGGGATATTTGCCTTCAAGTTTTTGAAAAAGTAATGAATTAAAATATCACAGGTATTTAGTAATTTATGAAATGTTACTAATATTCTCAAGTAACTTCTTCTGTGATAAAATAAAGATTGCTTTTATTTTAAAATTAATCCTGTCTAAGTGGTTATTTTTATATGCCTTCAGAGAGGGGATAACCTCCCAAAGGTTTTAGTATTCACAGAGGACGGATATTTCCTACGAGCCTGGAATTATACAGTTGACACACCTCATGGTATATTTGCAGCCAGTACATCACATGAACAATCTATCTGGATCACGGATGTAGGAAGTGGTATGTCTAGTAATATCTATTGCATTCTCTGGCTAGGAATCACATTTCTGCCCTTGTTCTTGCTTGTACATTCTTAAAATCAGAATAGCTAAATGTAATCTTAATATCTCTAATGACTCACAGAATTACCTTTTGAAAACTCTTTTGTCCTGTGCAGAATAAAGAAACTTTAAAAAGAGGGCTGTAATTTTTATGATGGCTCTTTTTTTTAGTCTACCAAGGGACTTTCCTACTTTAAATTGGCAGGTACATTTCTCAGATTAAATAAACACTGAATTCCTTGAAGACATAAATGGCAGGTTCTAAAGCTGAGTGAATAAATGGGAGGCTTACCTCAACAATTTTCTTGCAAAACTGCCAACAAACCATAATGCCTTTATTACCCAAAGTCCTGCGGAAACTGGTGTTAACAGTTCTAAAATTCCACTGACAGCATGTCTAAAGATCTCTTGCCTTCAGATATTTTTAGTAGACTATGCATATGCTAAAAAGCAAAGTTAGCACAGTTGCATTTACAACTCTAAGGGAATTTGCAAGAAGTTAGCACAGTTGCATTTACAACTCTAAGGGAATTTGCAGAGAAAGCAGCTTGCATGTATTTATTACTTTTGACAGAGCAGTACCACACAGGGCTCCCAGCCTAGCCTTACCTGAGGACCCCAGAAAGGAATGGGAGGACAAAGATATTTCTAACCAACCCCGTTAGAATCTCAACTTGAAGAAAATCTGTTTTCCATTTCTGGATAATTTGGATTTTTTTTTTTTTAATTAACAAAGTCTTGGTTCTCATAAATAATGCCATTACTACCTCTGTTCTTAGAACCAGAAAAATTTTCTGAGCCTCAACTGATAAACTGTTTAACTTTAAGCTGTATTTTGAGTGGTGATATTATGATTAAACCAAAAAGTCTAGATTATTTTTGAACTCCATATAAAGAAATTTGACCATTTTCACCCCTTTTTTTTTTAAAGGCAGATTCCGTTGCTGAAGGCCTTTGCCTTTTCATTCATTCCATCAATGTTACCTTTTAAAATTTTTTTACTATGGAAAATATCCCTGAATTTCACAAAAGAATGTAAATTATACCATTATTCTGGTATTTTTTTTTTCTCAAGGAGTAAATACCCTCCTTTAGAATATGGTTGAAAGCTGCCATTTTTTATTTATTTTTTTTTTTAAAGACATGATCTGCTGGTTTTCTAACCCTTTTGCTAATTCTTTACCGACTTCTGGTAGCCTAGAGTCTGGTGTGTTGGGTTGTGAACCAAATAATGAGTGCTTGACATTCACCAGCCTCTCAGTGAGAGAAGGATGGATAGTCTTCTCTGCTGAAATCTTACAGCCTTGGAAACATGATAACCTGTTAGCCTTGGAAACTTGATAGAGGGGTGATGAGAGTCAGGGTCAATTAGAAGGCACTTGGTTTAGATTTTGGGGGTTTTGCCAGTTCTTTAAAGGCTCTGAGAGTTTTTTCTTTAGTAACATTGTATTCTCTTACTAGCCTGTAAACATTAGTTCAAGCTCCTAAACAAAACATAATAATTTCTTTCTAAAGACTAAATCATAATGCAAACTGCCAGACTTTAAGTCAGCTCACACGCTAAGCCTATTGCCCTTCAGTGGATTCTGACTCAGAGTGAGGCCCTCAAACAGCAAATTTTCCCCAGGCTTTCTCAGGCTGTAATTTGTACAGGCGCAGCCTTCCACATCTTTGTCTTGCAGAACAGTTAGTAACTTAGCACCGACCTTTGAGTTTGCAGCCAAGCACTTAATTACTGTACCACCAGGACCAAGTGAATTCAGTCCGTCTACTTTGCCTTTTGAACACCTACTAATTAATAATTTGCTTTTCTATGCCTTAAGGTTGATTTCTGCTAACTACTTGCAATTTTTCCTTATTTATCAATATTCTGCTTTACGCTTTTGTTTACAAAACTTAATGTAGAAGAAAATCAACTAGTAATTTGGAAAGATGATTTCATTTTTTAGGAAAAAAAAGCTAATGTGTTGACTTTATAATTTGTTTTCCTTAACAGAAAAGTAGTTAAAAACGATCAGAGAACATTTTCATGATCTGCTGAAATTTGAGATCAGTACACAAAGGATGTAATAATAACATTTTCAAATTAGAGTTAATTGTTCCCAAGCTTTTTTTATAATCATTGTTTCTCACGGTAGAATCATTAAGATTCAAGAGGAATATTCTGTTAACAGCACTAGATTTCTGTGTGGTGGTGGTGTGTGCTGTTGAATCAAACCACTCATATTTGACCTTCCAGTGGTTTTTCAGGGTGTATGTCACCCATTTTTCCCCGTGGAGCAACTGGTGGATTTGAACTGTATGCCTTTGGGTTGTCAGCACAACTTTTTACTACTTGAGCTCCCATATTTCTGTAATGAGTCTCAGTTTTCTTTGACTTATTTTGGAGTAGCTATGATTTTAATTTATGGATGGATTTCGCAATAACTAGTGAAGAACCTCTACTGTTAGTTAACAATAACATTTTCATTATCTGAACCAGTAAACCCATTAAGGAGCCCTAACTGGAGGGTCAGGACTTCACATCCACCAGCAGCTCCCTGGGCAGACAAGGCAGTCTTTACAGCCTTGGCAACCCTATGAGGTTTTACTCTCTTAGAGGGTCACTATAAGTTGGAATTGACTTAGTGGCAGTAGTTTTGTGCTAATCAACCATTTTTAGTCTCAGCTTTTAAAAGAATGATCATTTGTACAGCTGTTATATTGTGCATATCTGTCTTTACAGGGCCCTATGGTCATACTATTAAAAAATATAATTCCTTTGGTGATCTTGTTCAAGTCTTGGGGACCCCAGGCAAAAAAGGCTCTGATTTGAGTCCCCTGCAGTTTGATAATCCTGCAGAATTATATGTTGAAGACACAGGAGAGATTTACATTGTGGATGGAGATGGAGGATTGAATAACAGATTGTTCAAACTGTCCCCAGGTACAGGATTTAATTTTGTATACTATCTGAACATTATAAGTGACATATAGTATATGAAGCTATGTATAAAATGCACAAGTGTGATACCAGGAGAAAGCATGGGAACCGGCGCTTTGGGTGGACAGCAATAAATGATCCTGAGTACGGTGTTTTTATTCTTCATCAAAGCTTAAATAGGCCTATTTGTTCTTTAGAAGTTTCCTCCAAAATAAACTAGAGGTGTTTTACAGTGGACTCAACTGATCAGTGGGTGTCCTGTCAAATTCAGAAAAGGGGAGTTAGGGACCTGGACTGTTCTCATGTCCTGCAGACTGAGTGATCATGGAGTTTTGCTAGTAGTTTTCATTTTTGGGGGTTACTTTTTTAGAACCAGATCTGTGTCCTCTGTAATATTTTGGGCACAGGCCTGTTAAAACTAAGTGCTAACCTCTGATATTTAGTCTTAAAATAGGAGTTTAAGAGAAGGGAAATATTAGCTAGGAAAGTAGGACAAAGATTTCATGAAGAAAGTAATCCTTGAACTATAGTGATTTTGGAGGGGAGGAAGGAAAGAATGAGAAGAGCGCTTGCTGAGAACTGTCCCTGAAGGCGGAGCTGTGGAGTTAGCAAGGCTTCCAGAAAAGAAGCTGAAGATAAGTGTTTCTTAATAGTGGAAAACAAGATTTGAGATATTTTTGCAAGTTTAAAAATTTTTAAGGGTGTTTTTGTTTACAAAGTGTCTGAGGATTTTTTGTTTGAAGTGATGTGTGAGAAGTAGAGTTTGTAAGATCAGAACTCCATCAGGATGTCAGGGGATGTCATCAGGAGACTACTTGGTCTTTATCACCCAGTAACCGCACTTGGTTAGGCCACTTTAAGGGACATGGGGAGAGAGACAAAGTAAAGAAAAGCTTTTGGGTGTTTTTAAAAGAACATTTGGTACACTCTATTTGGTAGTAACAGCAAAACCTTTTTTTTCAAATCTCTGTTTTTGCTAGATGTTTAGGTTACCAAGTTAGAGGCCCAGTTGACAGTTCCCACACACATTGATTAAGGACCACAGTCACGTTTTTGGTAATGTGTTGGCATTCCCTTAATAATATAGGAAGCTTGAGTGGCAAATCCACAAGCTTCTGTGCCATGTCGTGTGAGAATAACTGCCTCTGAAGACCTGCTGAAGGGCCAGCTATGAGTCAGTTCTGACTGTGTGGTACATAACCATAACATATGTCCCATTTCCAGTACTCTAGTTTTCTATCTCGTCTCTTTTTATCTTCCCTACAGAGTCAGTGTGACCTTTTTGACTCACGCAGATGGTTTTAGTAGAACACCAATCTAATGGGTACTATCCTGTATTTTGTGTGCTGCTTGGCTTTTTTGGCTAAAAGATAGTGTCAGGATAGTTTTGGTTCAAGATGTGACGTTTGTCTCAGGGCGAAGAGCTCAAGGAATCCTTTGCCCTCGGTGGTCTATTTAATCTTGCCCTTTTGTAACTTTTGAGGTTTTTTGTACATTTCTTTCTCGTTCTGGCTGAAATCATCTATAATGAATCCAGTCATATGTGTGCACAGCAGCTGGGTACCATCTAGTCCTTCTGGTCTCAGGGAGATGGTCTCAAGGTTGTGACTTCTGCAGACCATCAGCCTTGTAGGCTAATTTTTTCTGAGATTGGGGTTGCCTTCGTATTTACTCTCCTCCCTTGTGATTTACTGCTTCTGAAAACCTGCTGGAGGGTTAGCTGTGAGGTGGCTCTGACTTGACAGCAATGAGAGAATAATACACCTCTATCTGTTTTCACATGTGTATGCACCTGTACCCACCTGTGTACATATCGGCCTATGCTCATCTGCTTGTGAATCTTACTCTCATTTTTTGATCTTTGCTGGAGTTGTTACCATCTTATATATGTCACATTTTTTACTAGAGGCATCCTAGAGGCAACCGGATTTATGAGACAGATTGACCATGGATAATGAAGGAGTTCTTGTTAGAGCTGTCAGGTTGCTTGTGACTGACTCTGACTACATGAGCCAGAATAGAACTTCCCCATAGGATTCTCTAAGACCCTCTATGAGATGGATTACCTCAGTGACTGGGCTCATGGGGGTGGGTGTGTCAGAGACAATCAGGTTGGCTCAGGATAGAGCAGGATTCAGGGCTGTTGTACACAGGGTCACTGTGAGTCGCAAGCGACTCGATGGCACATGACAACAACAACAAACATAGGATTTACTATACTATAATCTTTAAAGGTTTTTTTCTTCTAGGAAGCTACTGAGTGGACTCAAACTGCCAGCCTTTTGATTAGCAGCCTCAGGAGACAAATGATGAAAGCCATAATATTTTTATCAGGACAATGGTGATACCAATTAACAAAAAAGTTAGGAAGGAAAACTAACTTGAAGGAGAAGATACGAACCTTAAATAAAATACTTGTGAGACAATAATGAGAAAAGGGAGGTAGTAATTAAAGAAGGAGATTAATTATTTGAAGTATTTTGTAACGTGCTAGACTTGGGCATATAAGTATATAAAGAAGCAGCCAGGGAAATGTAATCAGTGGGGAATATAATTGACTAGTATTCTGCCAATCACATAACAAGCCTTATGTGCATGAGGTACCCTGTCCACTGTCATCTTACCCTCTACCTGTGTTTCCCTTTGCTAGACTTCATGATGCTGTGGCTGCATGGAGAAAATGGTACGAGGCCGACTCAGTTCAACATACCTCACAGCGTTACCGTTGATGCGACTGGCCGGGTAAAAATTCAGTGCTGTCTGGGACCGTGTGTCTGAGTGTGTGTCTCTGTGTTTACCTACGGGAGCTCTGATGGCTCAGTCCATAGGGAGTTTCACTGCAAACCCAAAGGCTATGGCTCTCTGGGAGTTCAGATCCCCCAGAAGCTCCTTCGAAGAAAGTTGAGCAGTCTTCTTCCATGTGGTTTACAGCCTTGAAGAACCCACTAGAGGTCAGCTATGAGTTAGTTCCTACTTGATGGCAAGGAGTTTGAGATTTTTTAGTTTTTATTGGTCCTCCACAGTCAACACTCTTGGCACCAGCAGCCAGGAAATCAAAAAACGTATAGTGATGGGAGAGTCTGCTGTTAGGGACCTCTCCAGGGTACTGAAGAGCAATGGTGTCACTCTGGAGACTAAGGTGCGTCTGATACAGGCTGTGGTCTTTGCAGTCACTTGTTATGCGTCGGAGAGTTGGACAATGACTAGGGAGGATAGAAGGAGAACTGATGCCTTTGAGCTGTGGTGCTGGAGAAGAGTATTGAATGTACCAGGGACTGCCAAGAAAACAAACAGATTCATCCTGGAGAGGATTAAACTGGGCTGCTCCTTGGAGGCAAGGATTCTGAGCCTTTGTCTAACATACTTTGGACATGTTGTAAGGAGGGACCGGTCCTTGGAGAGGGACATCATGCTTGGGAGGGTGGAGGGACGGCGCAGGAGGGGAAGGCCCTCTGTGAGGTGGATTGATTCAGTGACTGGGGTAATCGGGATGGGAGTGTCAGAGACAGTGTGATTGGCACAGGATAGAGCAGGGTTTAGGGCTGTTGTATATAGGGTCACTATGAGTCGCAAGCGACTCGACAACATAACAACACATTTGGCCCTTTAAAGTGAAGTGAGATAAGTGTGCTATGTGAAGCATACCATCCTGTTCTCTTCTCTACATGTTTTATTCGTATTATAATGTAGATTTTTCCAATAGACAAATTCCACTCCCTTCCCCCATCTCCCCTTTCAGGTCTGGGTTGCTGACCGAGGAAACAAAAGGATCCAGGTGTTTGATAAAGACACTGGGGAATGGCTAGGAGCCTGGGATAATTGTTTTTCAGAAGAAGGACCATCTTCAGTCAGGTAATCATTGCCTTTTAAAATGCTTTCTTTATTCTTTTCACATGACTTGGCTCCTTTGAATAGCTTGCTGAGGGTAATAGTTAACTTGAAGCAAGGGTAGAAAGGAGAATGAGGAAGAAAAAAATGTACAGAGGACATAAGGTGGTATTTTAAATTCCAGGCAAAATGAAAACAATTAAACTCCATTTGTGGTAGGGAAATCCTAGTGTCAGGTAAAGTGTCCATGTTTACCTTTACCCTCTAGATAACATTTGATAAACTTTGCAGTAGAATGAATATCAAATCTGAGTCTGTAATTTAGAACCCAGCTTAACACACAGCCCTTTGTTCATTTCGTGTAGTACTCTGATGCTGTTATTCAAAAACATTTATCCTAAGCTTAAACAGTCATCACACGTCTCTCGCTTCCTCATAAATGGGATTAAAGAGCCATTCTGCGAGCACTGAGTGTTCATTTCCCACTGGCGGAGATAAATGTGTTATCACAAAACTGTGGGTCTCCCTCGAGCCTCTATAAAACCAATCTCAGAGACAGAGGTGAGGTGGGGCCCAACAGTTTTATTATACACTGGCGAGCTCTGGTGAGCTGGGTCCATGGGGAGTGTGCTGCTGTCCCGCAGGGGTGCCTCTGGGCGTCCGAATCCGTCAGCCCCTCTGGAAGAAAGCTGTACACTCCTCCCATGTAGTTTACAGCCTCCACATACCCACAGGTGGGTCAGCTGTGAGCTGGTTCCTACTCAACAGCTGAGGGGGGTTTTGAGTATATAGCAGATGAGTGTGAGCTTCTCAAACCTGCCTTCCCATCTTGGAAACCGAAGGGGGGAATTTCTGTAGAGGGACAGGACACCAGAATATGAGGAACTGTTATCATATTTTCTCCTGTCTGGTCAGTGGCCACATTCTATCCCCGCCGACCTGATCTTACCGTAATCCAGAGGTGGTTGGCCTCATCCGTATGTTGTGGGAAGCGTGGCGCTCTCCAGGGAACGGAAAGCATTTCATGGCTGATGTTCCTGCCTGCCTTTAACTTTGGAAGGAAAATTGCTGGAGGAAAGAGGAAAAAGCAGTAAGAAAGGAGTCTTAAGAGATGGGGCATAAATTGATGGAGCAGACTGAAAAAGGGCAACAGAAGAGTATTAAGGAGAGTTTAAAAGAGTTTTAGTTTGATAAAAAAGCTAACAGCACTCTTACTGACTCCTAGGGTCCCTCTGAGCAGATCTCGTCCTGTCCTGTACCAGCCTCACGATCTCTGGTACACTCGAATCTCTTGTTAGAATCACCATCTTGTTGAGGGTCTTCCTCTCGTTCTGTAACTGTCCACCTTTCTTAGCACAGTCTCTAAGCACTGCTGCTCGATTAAAAGAAAGTCCTTTCTGTGCTTAGGATACTGTTATAGGTTGGTGTCGCATTTATGATTGTAAAGTATTAGAAAATGCCCATTTTCTGTTTTAACTTTTGTTTGGAAACATGTTTACAAAAGAAGCCCTTCGTTTTCTGTCTCGTGTTACGTCGCATGTCTTCCTTGCTAGGCTGACTCCGGACGGCAGGTACCTGATTGTGGCTCAGCTGCACCTGAGCCGGCTCTTGGTGGTGGAGGCGCCGCCGGTCGGCAGCGTCGGCAGCTGCTCGGTGGTCGGCACGATCCAGCTTGCAGACCAGGTCCTGCCTCACCTCCTAGACGTGGATAAGAAGACGGGCGCGATCTATGTCGCGGAAATCGGAGCCAAACAGGTCCAAAAATATGTCCCCTTGAGAGGCTACTTCTCTTCACTTGGTTCATAATTTCTCCTTTTCTAGAGGTCTTTCCGAGTGGAAACTCGGAGCCTCAGAGTCATCACTGCGTGTTTAGACATGATGTCAAAATACAAGAATGCATTTCTTTTCTTTTGTCAGGTCTGTTCTTAGATTAATTTTTTTTATTATAAGTGAGATTTTGTTGCCATTCTTGAGAATTAATTTCACTTGTAAGTGCATGAAAATATTTTAAAGAAAAGAATGTAGTTACGCAAACTGCTGATGGATTTGAACCACCAGAGATGCTGGGCCTTCTGGTTCACGACTTGTTTTGGGTTGTGCCGCCCGAGAGAGCTCCCTTGTTTGGTACTAAGTGTCCACCTAGAGCTGGATCCTGAGGAGGAATAAGTGAAAGGGCAGGACTTCCCTGCTTTGAGGACCTTATAGCCCAGTGGGGAGAAAAAAGTGAGGAGCTTGCTGTAAATCGTGGTACTGTTTTGTTTCATTTTAAAGCTTAACTTGTGTTGATTCTCTAGCTGCAAGACAATAACAGCCGTAACTAATGCAGGAATACAGTGACATCTAAGCACTTTACTGACAAGACTTCTTGGAAATGATAGCATTTTTTAAAAGGCAGGTAGCATTTCTGTAAAAATGCTTCTCGATGTGGTCTTTTCTTTTTACCAAGAACTCAGTTCATTCCCAGTGTTTGACTACCTCAAAGAAGTTTCAAGATAATTATTTATATGGAAAAATGTATGAGACCCGTAGAGATGAGTAAGTTCTTGTGCTGCTCCCCTGTCACTCCCCTTGCCCCACACCCTTAGACTGAATGCTGGCTTTCAAATCAAGACAAGGACGTTTCCTCCCCGAGTTTGTCCTAGTTGATTCTAGGCTTTGAGCATTGCTGTATGTTGTTTAATAAACGTTTGTGCCGGTATTTAAGCTGTTGGGTAGTAAACATCATAACTTTGCTAGGCCTTGGTTTTCTCTTCTGTAAATTGGGAATATATTTTTTTCTCCTTGGTAAATGCCATGATGATCAGATGTACGAACATTCCCTTTGAAATATTAACTGGAGGTACTAGACATATTTTACGAACAAAGGACATTTGAATGTGCTGTTTACCAGACATCAGCTATCAGGTTCGCCTTCATTTTTCTTCTGTCACTTTTTTCTAAACGTCTTCACATGCTTTGTACATTTCAGCTAATACAGTACATTTGTTTGCATGAAGGACAATAATTGAGATATTTGTTGGGGTTTTAAATTCAATCACAAACACAAATGTCTCTTGGAAGGAATGGAGGCTTTGGAAGCTAATTGTATCTCTAAAATGCTTTGTTTAACTATTTTGTACCAGATTTTTATAAAATTTGTTTTAAAAAAATAAAACATTCCTATATGTGCTGTTAAAATTTTTCATTACTAATTGTAGTTATAATATTTCACTTTTTTCCTTTGGTTTGGTTGAATGAGAGATATGAGTTTTGTTAAAAAATAGAACACCAATTAAAAATTGTAGAAGAAAATGAATGCAGTGTTGTCTGACTTTCCTGTTATCTCAATCACACTCTGGCTCTCAGCTGGGGCATTTAGCTGACTTATATTGCCAGCAGTCTTTTATATAGAAAGATTTACTTTTGTCATTTTATCATGTGCCATTTTGTGAGACTTACGGTTTCTCTTTACCTCCACTGCTCTATTTTTTTCTTTTATTGTAGTGTGAGTGAAAGTTACAAAGCAAATTCTTCATTTAACCATTGATACACATTTTGTTCTGTTGTCATTAATTTCAGTTCACACAATGAAACTGCATTTTTCTCATGTCCTCCCTATAATTCTGATTAATTCCCAATAATCCTTCCATACCGCTGTGCTCCTCCTTTCTTCAGTATTCATGTCTATTTCCTTTCCATGCACCCATACTCGCCTGCTGTCTGTCTAAGGGAGCTCTGATGGCCTGTGATGAGAAGATGTGCTGCAGTATCAAATGTGGAAGGTGTGATGTGCCATCAAGTCCCTCACAACTCACAGTGACTCTGTCGTTCCTGACCTTGCCCTCTCCTGAGCTGGTGTTACTGACTCCAACACACCTAACCCTATTGCTCCAGTTACCAGGTCAATCCATCTCATCTGGGCTCTTCCTCTCTTGTGCTATCCCCCAACCCTTCCAAGCATGATGTCTTTCTCCAAGGACTAGTTCCTCTTGGCCATGTGCCCAAAGTATGTGAGACAGTTTCAAAATCCTGGTCACCAAAGAGAAACTTGGTTTCACCCTCTCCAAGACAGACATATTTGTTCTCCTGGTGTCCATCGTATGCTCATTACTATTCTCCAGAACCACAACTCAAAGGTATCGATTCTGTCATCCTTAGTCATTGTCCAGCTCTCTGATGCATAGCAAGTAATTGCACAGACCATGGCCTGGATCAGGTACACCTTGGTATCTAGACTGGCATCATTGCTTCTCAGCACTCTGGAGAGGTCTCTGACAACAGATTTTCCCAGGGCAATTTGTCTTTTGATTTCCTGAGTGCTGGTACCAAGACTGTTAATTGTGGAACAGAGTAAGCTGTAGCTGTTAATTGTGGAACAGAGTAAGCTGTAGCTGTTAACAATCTCTTCTCCATCCATCATGGTGCTGCCAATTGTTCCTTCCAGTCATGAGAATCTTGTTTTCTTGATGTTGAGCTTCAATCCATGTTGGAGACTTCTATCCTTTACCTTCTGCAGCAAACACTTCATTCAGGTCCTCGGTTTCAAGTATGCATCCATGGCTGTCAGTTCCCGTTTTAGTCTGTCTTTCCATCTCTCTTTTTTTTTCCTTCTTTTTTCTTGTTGTGTACCATTGAATTGGATCCATCTGGCACAGGAGGAGATTGCCCCTCCATCTCCAGGTGAGCATCTGGTGGATTTGAACCCCACGTCTTCAGGATTGCAGTGCAGCACATCTCTTGCAAACCTGCTTCAGGGTTGCCCTCTGTAAGTAGCACTTCCAATAACATGCACCGCATTTTAGGTTAAAAAAAACAACACCCAACAAACCGCAAACCCAAAATGACCCCTAATTTATAAATCAAAACCCAAAGCAAGATGATTTTTTGTTGACAATTTGGAATGGACGCTTCTAGCTGAGCCTTCACTGGGTTTCAAGGCTGTAATTCTTGAGAGAGGAGAGTGCTCCTCTCTCCCACAGAGCTGCTGGTGGAGTTGGCCTGACACAGAGGTTCGGCCTTGGGGTTGGAAGTACCGCTCTCACTGGACTATGCTGTTGGGCGGTTGGGCAATGACTGCAGCGGTGACATACTCTGGGTGGTAGGAACACAATACAGAGGTCATCACCATACTCAGTAGTGCCTGGTGGATGAGTGTGTCATTGCTGATAATCACATGACAGACACCTTAACCTATCGTCAAGCTTATTTTCTCCATGATATTTTTCAAAAGCACTAATGTTTCCACTCATATACTCAGAACAAGTCACTTGAATATCCTGACCTCTTGGATGTGACCGAAACACAGCAGGAAATGCACTCAAACCTCTAAGTCCACACGAATTTCTGAACAGTGCACGAGTTGAGTCTAAGGGCATCATTCCTAGTGGTGGTGGTAATAAGCGGTAGGGTAAACCTGTGCCTTATTCCTTATGCTCCTTAATCTGCTTTTCTTTTAACAAAATAAATGCTTGGCATTTCCCCCCCAATAAATTGCAATTTCAGCACAGTTAAAACATTTACTTACGTAGATAATTACCGTCTCCAATTCTTCACTTCTGTTAACTTCTTTGGCAGTTTCAATGTTAACCAAAGCTCTCCCCTCTGTCATGTTTAAGATGTGAGGTTGTCTCATATCAAAAACCAGTGAAACTTCCCATAAATCCCACAGCTAATGAGAATAATGGTCCCACATAAATAAAGCACATGCACATAATAACTTCCATTGAAAACCGTGAAAAGAATGCAGGGGGTGTAGGGACAGATACATCTGACCTCTACTAACTCCACAAAGGAGGACAGGCCCTGTCAGCAGCACCGTGCTGTGAGAGGAAAGCTACTTCCACGAGGTCAGACATGTCCCCATGTCCCTGTGCTCCCATGCCTACTACTAATTCCCACACCAACCATCCGTCCCTGGGCTCCCAGTGCTGTACTTCTGGGTCTGCTAATCAATCCATTGCAGTGGCCACACAGAACTCAGAACCATACTCATGTTTATGGTGTTTTATTATGCAAGTGAATAGGTTATACAATTCAGGTTGAAAGCAAGATGCAGTTCCTCAATTGGGCAGCTCCTCAAGCATGTTTGCAGGCTGTTTGCCCTCCAGTCTTGTGGCGTTAGCACTGCCAAGCTCTCTTAGTCCCTCCAGTTATGACATCTCTTCACCCCTCACCCCTCGTCTTCCAGCAGGTCTGGACTCTGGCTCCGTGGGAGAGCAGCACCTGACCAGTTCTGACTCAGGTCTGTCCCTGATTTTCCACCACTGCTGCTGCTGCTGCTCTCGTCTACGCCCCAATTCCACTTGTGCAGAAATCTCTGCCTCTTTTCTAACCGTGAGGTCCCATCTGCTACTGCTAAATCTGCTCGACTTAAACCTGGTGGGTTGACAAGACAGACTAGTCCTGTCAAGAGTAGTTTACCCACCTTGTTTGCAGAGTCTCACCCAGCCGTGTGGTGGACATCAAAGATAATGGACTATAAAAGCCATTGTGTCCATACCACAGCTTCCAGTGTAAGAAGGGGTTGTGCTGTGTGAATAAAACCCCAAACATATAACGCATACAGAGTCTGCGTAAAATGCTGTTCTTGTCTACTGTCGAGTCAGAACCTACCCATGGCTCGCACTGGAGAAGATTGCCCATCCTTCTCCCACAGTACAGCTGATGGATTTGAAACGCGTGCCTTTGGGATTGCAACACAGCTTCTTGCCACCAGACTACAAGTACTCCCTTGCATAAAATGTTGTTGTTAAGTGCCGTTGAGTCATAGGCGACTAATAGCGACCCTATGAACAAAAGTCCTCAACACTTGTGTGACTTTCATCCTTTCTCCAGGTTCATAGGATTTCTGGAGGCAAGCTATTTACGGAAGTGGATGCCACTCCTGCTTCCAAGCTTGTTTTAATCCGGGAGCTCCACCAAACACTGTCCGCATTGGATCACCATTAACGTATTTGACACGTCAGTGTCACAGTGTTCAGCTTCACAGCAACCACAAGTTACCTCTTTATGGCAAGTGGACAGACCAGGGCTACACGACCTAGAAGAATGTTTGAACAAAAACAATGAAAACACGCCTGAGGGCCACAGATTAGAAGTCACCCACCTTGGACTTGGTAGCATCACTTTCTCTCCACTAGGCCAAAATATAGCCTGTTTAATTTCCACTTTCACCACCATCTTTCAGTGGTTTCTATTTCAGTTTATTGAAAAGATTGACTGCTTTCTTTGCAAAAGAAAACCTAACTCCAAGCTTTGCACATTGGCCTACTCAAACATCAGTGCTTTCATTTTGTTCATTACTGGAAGCCATCCAAAAGAAACCACTAGGCTACTTGTTATGTGTCATCGAGTCAGAACTAGTTCATAGCTGACCCCCTAGTGGGTTTTCCAAGGACTCCATTGCAGGGAAGGAGATACCACCCATCTTTCTCTCGTGGAATTTGAACCACTTACCTTCAGATTGGTGACACAGCTTCTTACCATCTGGCTACCAGAGCGCCATGTTTGGTTTCTAAACTGAACAAATAAACCTTTGGCAACAGTTTTAATAGTGCATTGTCAAAGTTCAGTGCACACGCAGAATCTCCATCACATTCAAATGCTTAATTTAATTCCATCCTTCTGTGTTAAACCTAACACCTTCACAGGCTGGCTGGGGCTTTTCTTCAGGGCACGTGCTAATGGATGCACCAGATCTATTGAGATGAAGCTCACAGGTACAGGTCGGAGCTGTGACGACCTGGTGCAGAGACGCTGAGCACTGAGTCCTCGAGGTAGGAACCTGGCGACACCAACCCTGCCGCTCAGGCGTGGTCAGCCTCTGACAGCTCTCAGCAAAACAAATGCGGAACGCTGTGTTCCTTTTAGGCTTCATCACAGTGAAAGTCCTCCTTCTTGTTTCGTGAAAACAGGTCCTAAGTTCCGTCTTCGGTAAAAGGGAACTTTAGTAAAGAAGAGGATTCTGTCCCCATAGAGTCTGTCTCTTGTGTTGTCCCACTTCACTCTTGGGCCTTCTTCCTTCTCGATTTGTCCTTCACAGATTCGCTCAACCCTCCATCTCTGTCCAGCCACTCAGTTAACTGTTGCTGATATTTTACTGTTAACCCTCCTAGCTGGCATTTTTGTATGGCTTCTAACTGCCTGTTGAGCCATGTTGTTCTCATATTAGGGCTTTTCTTTGTTTTCTTGTGGTTTTGATATTTCCCTCAATCTCATGGAGGATCCTACAGAGAAGAATCCCTGTGAAGGTAGTTCCAGTGTCAGCCCTCCCACGGGAAGGGTTTCTTTCCCTTTATTTTGCTCATTTGTGAGCCGTCTTATCTTGGCATCTTGGTTTTCTCCTACATATCATTTGTGCCTGTTGTCTTCAAGACATTAAGGTGTTATTTATGTATCTACTCTACAGTCCCTGGGCTGCAAACATCTGACTTCCATTTAACCTGTAGTTATGAATCAACCCCCGTATCTCTTTCCTTGAGTGCAGTCACAGGCTAGATCTGGAAAGGCGTACATTCTACCTTGTCCCTCAGTCACCCCGCAGCAGTGGCAGGTGCTCATGGCAGCTAGTGGCCTGGGACCTCAAGGTACCCACCACAAACCAAGCCTGGGAGCAGATGGCAAGTTCCCTGGAGCATGGAGCAGCACGGAGCCATTACTGTGTCCCCATGTGGCATGGATGTGGCCACCAGGGCCCTTGGAGGAGGCTGTGAGTCTAGATGCAGCTTCAGTTTGCACTGCCCGGCACTACGCTGGCATTTTCTGCAGTCGGGCACAGAGCAGCGACCCTGGAGCCCAGCCCAGACTCTGGTTGTCACCAAGCTCAGTTTGGCCTTCCCCCAGTTGCATCCTGGCCTTGCACTGCCAGGGATGACAAGAGGGGACACTCCAGGCAAGCGAGGGATGAGGTCCCAGCTGCCCCAAGAAAGCACTGAGTTAAGTTGTGGGCCCATCACCAGCCACTGAAGGACCAGAGTCCATGCCGCTTACACCGTCAGCAGCATACAAGTCTGTGATAAGAGATGGACATTACTTTGCAGCACACGTCAAAGCAGTTTGCTCTTCAATCCTTGTGGTAAAGGTATTTAAGTGTACTTAGAGATGTTTCTTGTTTTTTTTTTAGGTTCATAGACATTTTTATACTAAGATCAGCATTAGATTAACTGATGTAGTATACGTGACTATCCAGGCTTAATGGAGAGTAATATTCTCCTCTGGCTTCCTGGTTACTGTTTATGTGTCCACTCTCCCCACCTGCACTTTTAGCCCGTTTATTTCTTTGTGTCCAGAGTGTGTCACTCATAAATAACATGAGAATGGATTATGCACACTATCCATTCTGATTCACTGTGTCTTTTTTTTTTTTAAGTTTTTTGTATGTGGGTACCATCAAATTGGATCTGACTGGTACAGGAGGAGATTGTCCCTCCTTCTCCAGCAGAGCATCTGGTGGATTTGAACCGCGGTCTTTGGAGAGGGACATCATGCTTGGGAGGGTGGAGGGACAGTGCAGGAGGGGAAGCCCTCTATGAGGTGGATTGATTCAGTGACTGGGGTAATCGGGATGGGTATGTCAGAGGCAGTGCGATTGGCACAGGACAGAGCAGGGTTTAGGGCTGTTGTTCACAGGGTCGCTATGAGTCGCAAATGACTCGACGGCACATTCAACCACCACCACCCCCTCTGGGATTGCAGTGCAGCTTCCTGCCACTAGGCCACTGGTTCACTGTGTCTTAACATTGACATTCAGTGTGATCGTCCATGGAAAGCATTTCATTCAGCCTTTCTTTTTCCTGTCAGTTTTTTGTTTGTTTTTCTTCACTTTCTTTGCTGGGTTCTTTTTGTATAGATCTGCTTTACTTAGCATCTATTTGGGCAATGCCCCATTACAGATTCATCCATGATCCTGTATGCTGTTTTTCTACTGGGGTTTTTGTGTGTGTGTGTGCGCGCGCGCACGTGCGCGCACGCATGCGTGTGAATTCTTTTTTTTCAAGAGGAAAAGCAGCTTTTCTGTTGGGGATCATTTCCCCAGAATGATTTTAAAGACCCTAGAACCGCAGAGTAAACAAAGGGCAGGGCTCCAGGGTGGATCCCAGTCCCACAGCCCTTCCTCCTTCACCCTCCCAAGTCCATTCACCAGCCCAGCACCTGTGAGCCTCTCACCCCAGTAACAGGGCTTGCGCCTAATGTCACTGGTGGCACCTACTGGGTCCAGGCACTTGCAGACCCTGGGGCCCAGGTGACAGCATATTCACCAACAGGGACAACAGCAACCAGTTGTGTTTTTGCCACCTCTCGTGCTCCTACCCTGGACTGTGTTGTTGTTGTTGTTATTGTTAGATGACATCAAGTCAGAACCAACTCATAGCTGACCCCAGCAGGTTTTCAGAGGCTATAAATTACTTGGTGGTACATTGCCCATCTTCTCCCTCTGCAGCGGCTGGATTCGAAGCTCATGCCTTTGAGTTGGAAGCATGACTCTTTACCCACTAGGCCACCACAACTTCCTAGACGTGGACAAAGTCCCCATCCAGCTGACAGCAAAGCCTGCTCTCACCTCTCCCTCCACCCACAACCCAGACACATGCCTGGCAAGGCCAGTCTTCTGTAGCCATTGTATTCAGCTCTCAGGCTTTAGTGCAAGGAGCTCCTGTAAGCTTTTAACATTACAGACTTCACAGAGATTTAACTATGGATTGTTGGGGACTGTTATTGTTGTTATGTATCATAGAGTCGTAACCAACCTATGGCTGATCCTCCAGTGGGTTTCCAGAGGCAGTTAATCACATGAGAGGAGATGGCCCAGCCTTCTCCCAAGTTGCAGCTAGTGGCCTACCTGTGTATAATGTGTTACGGAGTTTGTACAACATCCAAATCTTATACTGTCCTCTTTTACTGACTGTATCATGGAAATGAAGCTGCTTGTACATGAATCTTCATTTCCTTGTTATTACTGTTTTTGTGATTACTAAGCTTTTTTAGTTTTACTCTTTTTATTTTGGTAAGTAGCTTTATTAATTTTTATTGTGCTTACCAGGAGGCTTTTTCTTGTTATATGCTGGCTTACAGTTCTTGGGTTTGTTTTTTTTAAAGAAAATCCTATATTGAAGACAGTTACATTTGCAATACAAAATCAAAAGAGCAGCATTATCTTTGAAAAATCCCCCCAAAAGGATAAAATTGCAGAAGTTGGGAGAAGATAGGGGTCAGGGAAAAGGACAAATGGAAACAGGAAAAATAGAGAGGAAGTAAAGAGAGAGCTGTTACAAATGTGAAGCTTGGTCTCAATACCACAAAGCATAATGAATGTGAATTGTTGCATGGAAAACCAGCTGGTTGTCTAAACTTTCATTTAAATCACAGTAAAACATTTAAAAATGTTTTCTAAAACAAATTAAAATTTTTTTATATGTTACAAATAAAGCCTGCTATATCTGCAAAGCACCTTAACTTCCTATTTGCCATGGGTCTCTTCTTATTTTTCATTAGCTTTGTAATTTTCAACAAGGCCAATCTTCTAACAGCTTAGAGAACTATTTTATTGAAGTTTATCTGAATTGTCAAGTGCCTGAACATGAGCTGATTCATTGATGTTTCTCCATTGTGTCTTTTAATAACCTTTATTTTCCCACTTCTAAAAAAAATAATATCTTGTGTCTCACCCAAATCAGTTCTTCTCCTTTGACTCTTTCTGCTGCTGTCACTTGAACTGGTTTTGCTGTTTCACACAGCAAAGACAGTTCAACCTAGACACGGCAGGAGAACAGCTCAAGAGATGCACGGTCCCCAAGAAAATTAAATGCCACTACCTATGAGCCAAAGGACACACTGTTAAATGGCAGACTTTTCAGATAGAAAGTATAATATGTACATAAGCTAGTAACATTGGTGTAGATTATGGCTACCAAGTTGTTATTGTTATTGCCTTTGAGTCGAGCACGACTCATAGTGACCCCATGAACAAAAGGTCTGAAGCCGCTCTACAACCATCGACATGTATCAAAGTTCATGTATCAAAGTTTTCGGAGGCCTGTCATTTAGGAAGTGGATGCCACTGCTGCTTGTATTATAGGCCATGTATGTATTATTACATGCCTGGGAACACATTTGCTTTGTGTACACGAGACATGAAATACATGTATGGGACAAGTCATTGTGTTTGCTGTGTTCCAATCTCTGATTTCTATGTGTATAGATATGTTATGTTGCTATGTACCGTTGAATTGGAACTTACTCACAGCCGACCCTCTGCTGGGTTTTTGGAGACAGCTGCTTGCACAGGAAAAGATTGCCCATCCTTCTCCCACAGAGCAGCTGGTGGATTTGAACTGCTTGGCTTTGGAATTGCATCATAGCTTCTTACCACTAAGCCGCCAGAGCTCCCTAATCTTTCTTTCAATTATTGTTGTTTAACATTATTGACCGGTGTCGTCTTTGTTTCTTCTTCAGTGTTTCAGTTGGTCTTTGTTTCTCCATCATTGTTTGCCCCAGGATCCGGAGCTGGTAACTGGTGTATTTCAGCCTCTCTTCCTGCTTGTTCTCATGGTCTGCTGGCATTTCCGCCGAGCAGTCCTTGCCTCGTCACCTCCTCCCCAGATGAACTCTTCTCATGTCTCCACCGGCCCAGCCTCCTCTCCCTCTGACACAGCTGTATGTCCCTGTTCTATGCTCTGTCTTGGGCAGATGACCATTTGCTCAGATTTACTGACTTGTCCTGGGAAGAGTCTAGGTGGAAGCACTGCCGTCAAGCCCAGGACCCCTACTTATGTTTCTGGAGCTGCTGGAGCTGGGATGCATCTTCCCCTTATCAGGGAGGGGCGTGGAGTCCTAAGCCAAGGAGCCCTGGTCTTCCCATGGCAGGATGCCTGATGCTGAGAAGAGGAGACACTTCATATGGCGAGTGCTAGATGCCCGAATCCGGGCCCTCTCTGCATGGCTCTTGGCAGGAGGGCAGGGCAGGCCTTTGAGGTACAAGGGGCGGGGGTAGGATGTCTTTCAAGGCAGGTGTGTGTGGAGTTGTGGCACTGCACAGTGGAATCTTCTTTGCTGACTAGTGACATGGCACTGGTGGCGTAGGGAGCCCTTTCTGGAGATGGGAGTTGGGGTGCTCAGTGCTGGGAGGCAGACTCATGGTCAAGCAAAACTGAACTGATGTGGGTAGGGATCGGGGGACAAGCTACTTCCTGGCCAGTCGTGTGGGTGATGAGCATCTCCCGTGTAAGGGCTGAGTCCTGCAGCCACCGAGTGCCCCTGGGCCTGATTCCAGGCTCCACCGTCCCTGCCCTCACCTGGCACACAGGGTCTCCTGCCCACACTCCTGCTCCTTCACCGTGCCCCTCCCCGAGGATGGGCTGGCAGCACCACTCAGCACAGTTGACTCCACCGGGGCTCCTTGGGGATTAGACAGCCAGTGTTAACACTAGGACCTCTCACGGGTTGATTTGTTAATCTCACCACAATAAGCCAGTTGTTGTTATTGTTGCCATCGAGATGAGCATGACACACAGTGACCCTATAACAACAGATCTGAATCCTGTCCTATTTTGTACCATCCTCATCCTCTCCGATACACTTAAGCCCACTGGTGCAGTCATCAGGCCAATCCACCTCGCTGGGGAGGCTGCCTCTCTTTCACTGACCCTCCGCCTTTCCAAGCATGATGTCCCTTTCCAAGGAACAGCCTCTCCTAGCATCACGTGCAAAAGATGAGAGACTGGGGCAACTTCCGTGTTTCTATAATGCTAAAAGCCATACCAGTGGTATTGTAAATTCAGTCTCCAATTATGATGAGGTTCCATTCCAATGACTTTATTTAGTCAGTTCTGTCTTAGACTAGATTCTCATATTTTATCTGGTTTCATTTGTTATTGCTTTTTATTGTCCGTATCTTTATAAATCTGTTCTTTATTTGCCTTTGGAGACTGCAAAAATGTATGTAAAATATATGATGAGATGTACCAAAAACCCTCCAAAATGAAAAAAAAAAGATGAAGAAGTCCTAAATTTATAACGATTTTAAATTGTTTTATTCTTTGCTATAAATGTATCAGCAATTATCAAATTTGTAAAAAGCTAAAATTAGTAAATGTTATCATTTCAACCAATATGTATATGAGAGAACCACCTTGTCTTCCAAGGCCTCAACAGTTTGACCAGGGAATTCTGATGGCTTAGTGGTAAGGACTTGTGCTGCCATCTGAAAGGCACAAGGTTTGAATCCCCTAACTTCTCTGCAGGAGCAAGATGGGCAGTCTTCTCCCGAAGGACTCACAGCCTCTAAATACTCGCTGGAGAGTCAGCTTTGAGTCAGTTCCGACTTAATAGTACGCAACAACAGCACCAGTTGTTTGACTGGATGTGTCTAGTTAGGAGAACAATTCTGCAAACCTTTCCTCTCATCCTGGCAGGCACATGGTTCCAGCTCCTTTGTTGCCTTACACTCTTGAAACAGAAGAGGGCGGTAGTGTTCTGCTTGCCATCAGCTTTTCCTTTTCCTGAAAGGCAGGCAGTATGTGTGGGCAAATGCCAACTTTCTTTAAACTTTGATTTTATTTTATTTTTTAAATTGAGGCGCTGTACTTTTCATTTTCTTGGAGTTTGAGTGTATCTTCAGAAAACTGGTTCCTAGTTAACTCATATTTTTCAAGCTCTGTTGGAATTTTTTACTGTTTAATTAGACTTCCCTTTTCTATAATCCTTAAAAAAAACCTTTTGAGTAATTCAGAGTAATAGAAGAAAATGACTCATTTTATAGCTGGTTATTCAACTAACCCATCTCCAGTGAGTCAATTCCAGTTCATAGTGACACTAATATTCTGAGCAGAAGTACCCCAGTGAGTCTCCAAGGCTGTGGGAATACTCATTTTAACTAAGTTGAAATTATAACCTAAAACCAAAATGCATTCATATTATTAGTGAAGTATTCTTTTCGCCATGCAGACTAATTATTTTATTTAAAACAACTTCGCCTTGCTGTACTGACTTTATTTTACAAATACAAAAGGCAACAGTTTATATTTTTAAGAGATCAGGTAATTTTTTCAGAAATAGATCTAAGCTGCATTTATCATTTAGAAATGACTGTTGTACAAAAAGTTTAGAAGAGCTAAGCCAGCAGCAATGTTTGGAACAGAAATAATAAAATTAGAGGGGATATCTTAAAAATCTGTGAAATCTTAAAATATCTGTGAGGGGATATCTTAAAAATCATAACAGCAATACCACTGTTACAAAACAGGACTGACATGGGGGTTAGGGTGAAACTAAGAATGTTGTTGTTGTTGTTATGTGCCATCGAGTCGTTTCCGACTCATAGCGACCCTATGCTCAACAGCTCTAAACCCTGCTCTATCCTGCGCCAACCGCACC
>NW_006399754.1:7643532-7667592 GCF_000299155.1 Elephantulus edwardii | reverse complement strand
TACCAACTTTTACAGCCGGAGATAGATCGAACATGCAATCAAGATGCATTGATAATAATGGGTGACTGGAAACTAAGAATAGAGGGGATAAATAGTGAACGCTGCATTGGAACAGATGCAGGAAAGAACAATTTAAAAGGAAGATATGATTAGGCATAATATGTATGCACAGTGCAAAGAGAAGTTGGGTAGGGGGAGGTAATTGTACAACAATGAACAAATACTAAAAATAAAAAGTGAACTGGGGGAGGGGAAGAGGGTAAAATGTGAAGCTATCAATGAATGAAAATCTAACTTCTCTGTAAACTTTCGTTAAAATCACAATTAAAATAAGAATGTTTTTAAACAAACAAAACAGAATGACTACAGTGAATTACAAGCATGCCTCTGAGCTGTAGTGGGCCTGGTGCAAGCCCACCACCATAAATACTGTAATAAAGCAAGTCCCATAGACTTCTGGTTCCCCAGGGACATAAATGCTATGTTTACGTTTACTGGAGTCAATTAAGTGTGTAATGTTGTTATAGTGCATCGTCGACTTAGATTGACCCATAGCTTGACCCTCAAGCCTGTTTTCCAAGGCAATAAATCACACGAGAAGTTTTAAGTGCAATTTTTCATAACTCAAATACATCCTCAGTTGAGCACTTCCGTAGGGTTTACGAAGAATACATCAGTTTGCACCAAGTCATACCCAATTCATTCAACTCATTACTGTTGAGTTGGAACTGACTCAGTGCTGACCGTCTTAGATTTCTGAGGCTGTAACTCACACGGAAGGAGATGGCTCCTTTTTCTCCCCTGGAACCACTGGTTGGTGGATTGAAAACACCACAGAGATGTGTCCTTGCGTTAGCAGCAAAACTGTGTACAGACTATGCCACCAGAGATCCCTGTAATCCCTACTGACCCTCTAGGATCGGCTATGAGTCTACAGAGGCAGCAAATCATAAGGGAGGAGATTGTCCATCCTTCCTCCATGGAGCAGCTGGAAGATTGGAAGTCTAGACGGTGAAGAGACTGAAATTGTTAACAGCTTTAGTTTGCTTGGCTCCACAATCAACACTCTTGGCACCAGCAGCCAGGAACTCAACTGATGAGTTGCATTGGGAAAATCTGCTGTCAGGGACATCTCCAGAGTGCTAAAGAACAATAATGTCAGCCTAGGGACTAAGGTGCACCTGATCCAGGCCATGATCTTTGCAATTATGTGCTACGCATCAGAAAGCTGGACAAGTGACTAGGGATGCGAGAAGGAGAATTGATGCCTTTGAGCTGTGGTGCTGGGTAAGAGCGTTGAATATACCATGGACTGCTAGGAGAACAAACAGGTTTGTCCTAGAGAGGGTGAAACCAGGCTGCTCCTTGAAGGCAAGGATTTTCAGGCTCCGTCTGACATACTTTGGGCACATCACAAGGAGGGATCAGTACTTGGAGCAGGACTTTATGCTTGGGAGGATGGAAGGACAGCACAAGAGGGAAAGACTCTCGATGAGATGGATTGACTCAGTGACTAGAGTAATGGGGTTTGGCGTGTCAAAGACAGTAAGTTTGGCTTAGGGTAGAGAGCTGTTCAGAGCTGTTGTCCATAGCATCACTATGAGTTGCAAGCAACTCAATGGCACATCACAATAACAACCACCACCACTTTTGGGACTGAAGCATACCTTCTTACCAGTAGGCCACCAGAGCTCCCTCTCCTATACGATGGTCCTTAATTCTGAGTGCTATCCTTTTTTTTTTAAAGATATTTGGGCTGTTTCTATTTTCTAGCTATTGTGAATAATGCTGCTAGAAATACCAGTGTACAAATCTCTGTGTCTCGGTTCTGTTTTCTTCAAGGTATATTCCAAGCAGTGGAATAGCTGGATCATATGGAATTTCCGTGTTTAGCTTTTTTGAGGAAATACCAAACTGCCTTCCATAGTAGTTGTACCATTTTACAGTCCCACAAAGAGTGTATGAGAGTTCCCGTCAACAAACAAATGGATTGAGAAACTGTGGTACATTCACACAATGGAATACTAAGCAGCACTCAGGAGCAATGCTTTCAGAAAAGACTACGTAACATGGGAGAGTCCAGAAAGCATTATGCTAAGTGAACTAAGTCTCAAATGGACAAATACTGCATAAGACCATTATTGTAAAAATAGAAGGATAACACTAGCAAGTTGTGTATGAAAGTCCAAAGGGGCACAGGATGGGAGCAGGGGGATTAAAGGTGGGGCGGGAGGAGAGTATAGAGTTGTAAAGTTTAGTGGGTGGAGGGAGGGAGGAAGTGAAGGAATTAGGAAAGATACAGTAGGCACCTGAGAAGAGATCAATGATGATTAACTTTACCAAACACCATGTGTGGGAATGATTGTATGAAATGCAATGTCCGTGAATGAAACACAATGTATATGAATTTTGTATGCAAACCAATAATAGTATAGAAAGGATTTACATTCTGGTGGCTGCAAGCCAAAGAAAGCCAAGAAATGCCTGGGAGCCCAGGAGCTGGGGGGGAAGTTCAGAGACAGCATGTTCTTGCCAGGGCCCTGGATTCAGACTCCCAGGCTCAGAGCTGTTTGGAGCAAAATGGCAACAGACTGCCACATCTTTCCCCACGGTGAAGGTGGGGTTAGGGTTAGGGTTAGCATCCTTTTGGTTATCAGTAGGTATTTTTAACCACTATGCCATTAAGGGAGTGTCAATACTTCACCCACCAATTAATAAACTTGCTATTAAATGTAGTTATTTTTTTGCACTTGAAATAGGTTTGTGTGTTAAAAATATTTTAGAGTTTTATTAAAAATGATTACTAAATGGATTTTGGCCTCAGTATATATAATATATTGTTGTAGTAAATGTTTTAAATTTTCTTCTGCTTATTCTGAGACAGACTTTCCTTGCTTTGGAGCTCTTATGCCCTAAGCTGTAGGAAATTGCATTGCTAACAGCCCAATCATTTCCCTTATCCCTTGCTCCCTCTACCTAGCACTCTTCTATGTTCAGATGCCCTCCCTCTTGTAACTTTACATTTGCAAGCACTGTAGTTAGGTTAAGATTTTTAGATATAAGCTAAATAATGAGATTCCATTCACAAAGGTGGTATGACTTAAATAAACAATCCTTTTTTTATAAATGTCTTTTTTCAGAAAATAAAAATATTTTATATTGGTTTACATAAAAAAAAGAAAATGCAACTCAAAGCCACTGGAGGCTTCAAGGGAGAAAGATGGGCAATTTCCTCTCATGTGATTTACGTCTCTGAAACTCATTGAAGGGTCAGGTTTGCATCTATTCTATCTGCATGATAATGAGTTTGAATATCTATGAGTTCTTAGCCACAGGAGACGTACTTGGAACTTTTGTTGTATTTTGTTGTTAGAACAAAAGAGGGCAGTGGAGGTCTATTCACCCACAATTCACTCATAAATTACATTTCACACTTTTTTCATAAGGGATTTGAGTTGGCTTACTTAATACTTAAAATACTTAAAGTGCATTGAAGTAGAATAAAGCAAAAAAATTCCATAGAGGGAGAGAGGTCAGTACATTTGCTCAAAACTTGCATGTTGTTGTTGTTATGTGCCATCGAGCCGCTTGAGACTCGTAGCGACCCTATGTACAAGAGCCCTAAATGCCTTTTTATCTCATGCCAACCTCACTGTTTCAAACACACTCATTTCCACCACTCCACTCACAGAATCGACCCATCTCATCGAGGGTCTTCCTCTCCTGCGCCATCCCTTCACTCTCCCAAACATGATGGCCCTCTCCAAGGACCAGTAGTCCCTCCTTGCAGCGTGCCCAAAGTATGTCAGACAAAGCTTCAGAATCATTCCGGCTTCATCCTCTCCAGGACAAACTTGTTTGTTCTCCTAGCAGTCCATGGTGTATTCAACACTCTTCTCCAGCACCACAGCTCAAAGGCATCAGTTCTTTTTCTATCATCCCTATTCACTGTCCAACTCTCCGGTGCATAGCATGTAATTGCAAAGACTATGGCCTGGATCAGGTGCACCTTATTCTCCAGTCTGACATCATTGCTCTTCAGTACTTTTGAGAGGTCCCTCATAGCTGACTTTCCCAATGCAATTCATCTCCTTATTTCCTGCTGCTGTTCCCAAGAGTCTTGGCTGTGGAACCAAGTAAACTAAAACTGTTAACTATCTCAATCTCTTCACTATCCATACTGATGCTGCCAATTGGGCCAGTGGTGAGAATCTTTGTTTTCTTGATGTTGAGCTTCAATCCATATTGAAGACTGCAGTCCTTGACCTTCTGCAGCAAGCGCTTCAGGTCCTCCTCAGTTTCAGCAAGCAAGGTTGTGTCATCCGCATAATGCAGGTTGTTGATGAATCTTCCACCAATCCTGATGCCACATTCCTCTTCGAACAGCCCAGCGTCTCGGATGATCTGTTCTGCATACAGATTGAAACGGTATGGAGACAAAATACGTCCCTGATGGAACCCTTCTTGATTTTGAACCATGTAGTGTCTCCTTACTCTGTTCTGATGACTGCCTCTTGGTCCAAGTATAGGTTTCGCATTAGCACAATCAAATGTTCTGGGATTCCCATTGTTCTCAGAGTCAGCCACAGCTTGTTGTGATCCACACAGTCAAAAGCCTTTGCATAGCTTTTCTTAATGTACAGTCCACTCAACTACAACTCAGTGAACCTGTGAACAACAGATGTGGACCTTCCCTTCACAGTCTGTCAGGGCCAAGTCCATTGTTGCAGTCACTGTGTCATTCCACCTTGTTGAAGATCTCCTTCTCTTTCTCTGACCCTGGAATCTTCCCAGCATGATTTCTTTTTCCAAGGACTGGGCCCTCCTAAGAACATGCCAGAAGTATGTCAGGCAAAGTTTGACCATCCTTGTCTCTAAGGACTACCATGGATGTACTTCGTCCAAGACAGATTTATTTGTTCTTTTGGCAGACCATGCGATGGATATTTGGTATATTAAGAGTAGTTATACCAATTAAGCATTTAATTAATTCCATGTTTTTCAGTCGCTGTGGCAAAAAGAAAATGGAGAAGTAGACATATTCTTTCCAAGTCAAAATATTTTCTGATTTTAAATCCCTTTAGTGTTCATTGTAACAAAATGAAATGGGATTATCTTCAATAAAAATTTATAATAGCACAGAGGAAACTGTCACACACACACACACACACACACACACACACACACTCAGCTTTAGTTTGCTTGGCTGCACAATCAACACTCTTGGCACCAGCAACCAGCAAATTAAAAGACAAATTGTATTGGGAAAGTCTGCTTTCAGAGACTGCTCCAAAGTACTGAAGAGCAACGATGTCAATCTGGAGACTAAGGTGTGCCTGATACAGGCCATGGTCTTAGCAATCATTTGCTATGCATCAGAAAGCTGGGCAATGACTAGGGATGATAGAAGGAGAATTGATGCCTTTGAGCTGTGGTGCTGGAGAAGAATGTTGAACATACCATTGACTGCTAGGAGAACGCTTGGAGAGAGTGAGACTAGGTTGCTCTTTGGAGGCAAGAATTCTGAAGCTTCATCTGACATACTTTGTGTAAGGTCACCTGGAAGCTAGGGAACATTCCACCCTAACCACATTTTATGGGAGACATTCCAATCAGCCTGGTGTAATACGTCTGCAGCCAATCAGAAGAGAGCATGACCACTGACCACATCCTGCCTAACCATCAGCTATGTAGCTCCATACCTGGGAACTAACAGAGGGCATCCAATCAGCATTTTCCACAGACAGCTGACCACCAAGCTGACCACCCAACCCCCAACTCCTGCATATAAAATTTTGCCTGAAACTTCCTCACTTTCGACTTTCCTGCCCCACCTTTCCTTCCTTTGGCCTGGGACTGCAGAACCTTGCCCGAAAGCTGATAATTAACTTCCCTGCTTTACATTAGCTGGTTTCTGTGCACTTTTTACCTTACACTCTGGACATGATGCAAGGAGGGACCAGTTGCTGAAGAAGGACGTCATGCTTGGGAGGGTGGAGGACAGCACAGGAGAGGAAGACCCTCGATGAGGTGGATTGACTCAGTGACTGGGGTAATCTGGGTGGGGTGTTGGAGACAGTGAGATTGGCACAGGATAGAGCAGGATTTAGGGCTGTTGTACATAGGGTCGCTATGAGTTGCAGGAGACTCAACAGCACACAACTCTCTCTACACACACAATCATGAAAAGTTGGAGACAATGTGAAAGGAGGGGTGGAACTTTTAAAAACAGTAACATCATCATAAATCAAACTCATTACTGTTGAGTTGGTTCTGACCCATTGCCGCCTTCCATTGGGTTTGAGGGTGTAAATGTTAATGAGAGGAGACAGCTCATCTTTGTCTCCTCGAGCTGCTGGAGGAGTTGTACTGTGGAGACCCATGGCCTTTTGATCAGCAGAGTATCAGGTTACACACGGCACTAGAGTGATAACTGTTCATATTTAGTACACACATCCTTGAGTGGGTGGAGAATTTTCAGCACCATCCAATAGAAAATGACAGAGTACTGCTGTGTATCTCAGCTGTCCAGTACAGTAGCCCTACCTGTCTGTTTCACATTTCACATGTGATTGAGTGGCAAAGAAACCACATATTCTGCTTCACTTTTAAAATGTAGATTGTCCCATGACACAAGTGATAATTGTATTGGTGACTCGGTTGTCATTCAGTTTCCTAGTTTGCTAGTGCAATTTGCTATTTGCCAGTCTTTGGGTCATGGATTCTCTAGTTTCTCATGTAATCTAAAGATTAGAAATTATCATTGAGACATTTTATCATTCAATCTGCTGTGAATTATTTCCTAAATGAAAGTGAAGCCAGTCTATCAAGTAAATAAGCAGCTAAACTCTCAACGAGTTTTCATATACATATGTATGTATGTACATACGTATTTGTGTATGTATATATCTATGTATCTGTGCATATGTGTGTATGTATGTATATGTGTATGTATGTATGTATGTATGTATTCACCAGGTTACCTCTGGGAGAAAGCTCATCTTTCCATCCTTCCATACAGCATTTTAAAATGTGCATGTTACTGGAAAAGGAAATGTCATAAGGCAGTGGGATTTTCAAGACCAACCTTGTATCAGTCTTGTGGTCTGGATCTAATCAGGCGTGAAATCAGATAAAACCTTAGGACATCGAAGCCCAGGCGAGCTTTCCTGGTTGACAGTGTTCTCCGTGTTGACATGGTGAGTGGGCGGCCCTCTCCTGAGCACAGTGGGAGCTGACGCATATGTGGAATCCTCTCAGACCTCATCGTAGATATAATGTCCTTCCTCAGAGACTGGCCTTTCCTGATAATATTATGTGAAGTTTTACCATGCATGGGTAACCATTTTCACATTTTGCATATCCGTGTCACAGTGTTTAGAGCATCACAGCAACCACGAGTTACCTCTGTACATCAGTGCACAGACCAGTGCTATGTAACTTAGAAGAATATTTGAGAAAAACCAAATCCAACCAGGCCTGAGTGCCACAGATTAAAATCACCCACCTTGGGCTTGGTAGCATCACTTTATGTCCACTAGGCCAATGTAGTTCTCCCTGTGTTGTCGTTATAGTTGTTACGTGCCTTCTAGTCATAGATGACTCATAGTGACCCTTGGGCTTGCTAAAATTGGAAAACCATCTGCAGAAAACTCAAACAAGACTCACACCTCACAGCATAAGAATAAACTCAAAGTAGATGAAGGACCTAGGACTAAAACCAAGGACTTTAGATTTCATTAGAGAAAAGCTTAGAGGAACCATAGAAGCACTAATCCAAAACTTGAACAGTCTTCCAAGCATTCTGAAAAATCTAAAACCAGGAGAGGATAAAATAGATGAATGGGATCTTAAAAGAATCGAATCCCTATGCACATCCCAAAACTTCTCCAACAGGGTAAAAAGGGAAGCCACAGACTGGGAAAAAGTATTTGGTAATGACATGTCTGATAAGGGACTTATATCTAAAATATATAGAATACTTGAGTGTCACAACAAGATAAAGGTAAACAACCCAATTGCAAAATGGGCACAGAATATGAACAGACACTTCATCCAAGAAGACATTCAGATGGAGAACAAGCATATGAAGAAATGTTCAAAATCCCTAGCTCTAAGAGAGATGCAAATCAAAACAACTATGAGATATCATCTCACCCCATAAGATTAGCAAAACCCAGCAGAGCAGAAAACAACAAATGTTGGTGAGGTTATGGAGAAATAGAAATTTTTATTCACTGTTGGTGGGAGTGTAAAATGGTGCAACCATTACAGAAGGCTGTATGGTGCTTTCTCAGAAAGTTGCGCCCACCAACAAACGAATGGATAGAGAAGCTGTAGTATATTAACTCAATGGAATACTACGCTGCATTGAAAAACAAGGAACTCATGCAATATTATTAAAAATGGGTGACCCTGGAGGACATTATGCTGAGTGAAGTATCTCAGTTGCAAAAGGACAAATACTGCATGATGCCACTGCTGTAAAATGTGACTGATATCAGGGTTGGGGTAAGACTGAGAAAAACTGGATAAATTATGTATACTGCATTGAAACAGATGAGGGAGAGAATAATTTAAAAGCGATGTATGATACGGTATTATAGTTATCACAAGAGTCCACAATTAAGGTTGCATAGTGGAATGTACTTGGGGCAGTGGGAGGGGTGCAGGGGGATTGTATACCAGGGAAGGAGTGTCTCTTTTACTTTTCAAAGAGAGGAGCAAACTGGGGTGGGGGGAGGGCTGAGCGGGGTGCAACAATGAATGAATGGAAATCCAAAATCTCTGTAAATGTTCATTAAAATTGCTGTTGTTGTTATGTGCCGTCGAGCCGCTTGTGACTCATAGCGACTCTATGTACAACAGCTCTAAACTCTGCTCTGTCCTGTGCCAATCTCATTGTCTCCAACGCACTCATCCCGATTTCCCAGTCACCAAATCAATCCATCTCTGAGAGGGCCTTCCCCTCCTGCGCCTTCCCTCCACCCTCCCAAGCATGATGTCTCTCTCCAAGGACTGGTCCCTCCTTACAACATGACCAAAGTATGTCAGACAAAGCCTCAGAATCCTTGCCTCCAAGGAGCAGCCCAGTTTAACCCTCTCCAGGATGAATCTGTTTGTTTTCTTTGTAGTCCATGGCACTCTCAGTGCTCTTCTCCAACACCAAAGCTCAAAAGAATCAATTCTCCTTTTGTTCCTCCCTGGTCATTGTCCAGTTCTCTGATGCATAACAAGTGATTGCAAAGGCCATGGCCTGTACCAGATGCACCTTAGTCTCCAGAGATACATCGTTGCTAAAAGAATTTAGAAAAAAAATTTTAAAAAAAAGAAAGTTGCAAATAGAAATACCATTTGTCCCAGCAATTCCACTACTGGGAATATACTCTACAGAAACCATAACTGCCACCCAAGCAGATATATGCACACCCATGTTTATCACAGCTTTGTTCACAACAGCAAAGATCTGGGAACAACCCAAGTGTCCATCAACAAAGCAATGGATAAGAGAAACTGTGGTATATTCACACAATGGAATATTATGCAGCACTGAAAAAGAAAGAACTGATGAAATATTATACAAAATGGGTTACCATGGAGGACATACTGAATCAAATATCTCAGTCACAAAAAGACAAATACTGTATAGTACCACTGTTCTAGAACAGGACAGATATGGGGATTGGAAGGAAACTAAGAAAAGAGAGGATAAATAATATGCATGGCATTGAAACAGATGAGTGAAAAAACTGTTTAAAAAGAATATATGATTAGATATTATTGGCATGACAAGAGTCCAGAATAAGAGCTGCATAATAAACTGGTTCAGTGTTGGGGGCAGGGGAGGACTATATAACAATGAAAGAATATTTTTCCAAAGACAAAAGGGAAATGGGGGTGGGGGGCAGGGAGGAAAATATGCAACAATGAATGAATGGAAATTCAAGTTATTTATAAACTTTAATTAAACAACTAAAAGTTTTACAAAGAAAACAACAAAAACCAAAAGAAGTAGCTTCCATTTAGGGATCTCTGGTGGCCTCTAGTGGCCAGAAGTTGAGCTGCACTCCCAAGGAAGATTAGTGACATTTATTTTTACTATTTGAGCCGTTAACATCTTTAATTTACACAAACAGCATATAGCCTAAAAAATAAATTCACATAGACTAAATTTGATCATTATTTTTTTTCTATGTAGTTAGTGATACCTCACCAAAAGCTGTCTAAAGAAATTCTATTTTTCTTTGTCCTGAGATCATGTTGTAAGATGTCAGTCATCATATTTTTTGTCACGGTGTTTCTTGTTTGCTTCCTGGAAGACAGTATTATCTTCTGTGTCTTCTTAGACGTCAGCTTCAAAAAGTATCAAAGAGAAAAAGAACTCCAATAATGAGTGGAGTTGTGGTGGCGTAGAGTGTAAGGGGCTGTGCTGCTAACCGAAAGGCAAGTGGTTCAAATCCACCAGCTTCTCTCTATGGGAGAAAGATGGGCAGCCTCCTCCCATGTGATTCACAACTTCTGAAATCCCCCTGGAAGGTCACCTATGACTTGGTTCTGCCTTCACAGAAATGAGTCATTTTATAATGGAGTAAATGATGTCCTTTAGCATTGAGCACTGACAAAAACAAATGCACTATTTGTATTTCTACTTCATTAGGTGTGATTTCTATTCAACCTTCACATCTGACAACTGGTATCACTGTTTTCAAGAACTGAAGAGGTGACAGGAAGTCCAGGCTCTGATCCGTAAGACCATTGGGTTAGCTCAAACAATTCTAGTTATTGCGTTGGACTGCACTCCATTCATTGCGGAAGTGAGGGGTTGGACAAATTACCTCAAAACACACTTTCGTCTCTTAATTACACCATCTATAGTTCCTTCTTCAGAATGTGAATGTCCAGCCTCCATTCTCCATGTTAAAATCACCAGAGGAAATTGTGATTGGCCTGTTTATATATACAGTCTTGGGTCAAATCTTTTCCATATTCCCTTCTTACCTCCATTTCACTACAACACTTCAAGGAAAGAAATGTGTTTAGAGGCAGTCAGGGAACCCTCTTCCCTTTATTACACCTCTTTTTGAATATATGGAAAAACCTCAGAACCGAAAATCTTGAGTAATTGATTTGCAGTAACTGAATGTATCATTAGTTGGATTTAGCCAATTTGGACATTTTCCTCTACTCTAAATTTTCCAACCTCTTAAGCCTGAGGTTTACTTATTACCTCTTACTTACTCCTCTCATCTCCCCCCATCGCCCCCCCCGCTTGCTTAATTCTTTTATGATTCCATTAAAGTCCCAGCACCGAGTGTTTCCTTAAAGGTAGCTGGAGTTGCTTCTAGGAGATGGCAGACCACCTGGGATGCTGGTGGAGCCTCCTTTTTTGACAGCTTCCTTTTGAAGGTTACATTTCCATTAGCAATGGCACTTACCAGGCCACTGTGGTAGACAAGAAGGCGAGAAGAATCACTTGTGTCCATACATGCTCTTACACAGACTATCGCCAGGAACTCCTGACAGCCACTGAATGAACCCAATCTAATGCATTCTTCTATAATCTAATGGCCTTTTTTCGGTTTCATCTTTTCTCTTTATTCCTTTTATGGCTCCAAAAGGGATACTCGTGTCTATATTTAACTTTATACTTAATACCAAAAATAGTACAGAAACCCTATTATTACTATCTTATAGTCTGTTCTTTGTATTAATGTCTTCCATAACTATTGACAATTTCAGCATACTAGACAGGGTGAAGCCAAAAGCTGTTCCTTGGAGGCAAGGGTTTTGAAGCTTCTTCTCACATACTTTGGGCATGTTGCCAGGAGGGACCAGTTTTTGGAGAAGGACATCATGCTTGGAATTGTGGAGGGATAGTGGAGAAGAGGAAGACCTTGGATGAGATGGATTGATACGTGACTGGGATAATGAGGGTAGGTGTGTCAGAGATATGAGGCTGGTTCAGGAGAGAGCAGGGTTCAGAGCTATTGTGCATGGAGTTGTCAACTTGATGGCACATAACAACAAAGAACATAACTACTTACAGCTACATCTTTTCTTTTTGCTAACATTTTACATAACTACTGATATTTATGGGACCGAATGAGTGAACTTTACTAAATTACAATTAGCTGAGAAATAGCATTTATGCAGGTTCCACCAACTTTTCCACTAATAATTTTTTCTGTTCCAAGAATTATGTCTTCCCCTCTCCCCCCAGCTCTCCCTCCAGCAAATATATATATATGTAATGACCTTCCTTGTGTCTTACACTGGTTCTGCCTTGAAGTCTATCTTACAAAAAGTTCATAGTTTATGCCACAATTCCTGTTCTTTGTTTATTTTTCTTTTCATAATGTATTTTCCTATCTTTTAACTTTTAATTTATGTTTATCTATATGTCTAAGATGAGTCTCTCCTATCAGTGTTTTGATGGGTACTGTTCTGTTGTGCTCATATGAAACCTAGACCAAGAAGCAAGTGTCTGAACAAAGTGAGGGAACACTTGTATGGTTTAAGGTGTGCATCAAGGCAATAGTCTTTCTCTATACCTATTCAATCTGTTGTTATTGTTGTTGAGTCAAGCACGACTCATAGCGACCCTATGAACCAAAGGCCTGAAGCATTTCTATAACTATCATCATTTCTCCAGGTTAATAGTTTCTAGGCACATGTGGTTTAGGAAGTGGATGCCACTCCTGCTTCTAAACCAGTCTTAAACTGGAAGCTCCACTGAACACTGTCCACCATGTGCAGTCATTATGGCATTTAAACCTGAATAACATAAGGTTCAGCTTCACAGCAAACCCAGATTACCTCAGTACAGCAAATTGACAGAAGAGTGCTGTACAACTGAGAAGAATGTTCCTCCAAAATAATTACACTAGGCCCTCGGGCTCAATTGACATTTAAATACAAGGGCCTTTTGTTTATATATATAAACAAAACATGAACAAAAGGCCTGAAGCCTTTCTATAACGATCATCATTTCTCAAAGTTCATAGAGTTTCCAGAGGCATGTGGTTTAGGAAGTGGATGCCACTCCTGCTACCAAACCTGAATCAACCTGGGATTTCCACCAAACACTTATCATGATAGGTAGCCAATTGCGTTTGACACACTCATGGCACAATTGTCCACCATCAGAGCAAATCTAAGTTACTTCAATAGAGTAAATAGATAGATCACTGTTGTACCACTTAAAAGAATGTTCATCCCAAATCAATACCAGCATGCCCAAATGTTGGTGGGCTAAGAGCTAGAGACCCCTAATTCGTCTGGCAAGCCCCATCTGCTGACACCTACTTGGAGATGAAAATAAAGCCACAAGAGCCCTGAAAGTTCCATACGTGTCCCTCCTCGAGATGCAAGATGCCATAATATCATCCAGCATAAAAACTGATTCACAACAAAATATCCATCAGCCTTCAAAGCATAGCCAAGCATTATGGCATTTTCATCTGTATGCTGAACAAATCATTTAAGAAGCTGAGCTTTATGAAGAGGAGTGTGGCATCAGGATCAGAGGAAGACTCACCAACAACCTTCGTTATGTAGATGACACAAACTTGGTTGCTGAAGGTGAGGATGATTGCTCAGAAGAGCAAAAACTACAACCTTTAATGTGGATTACATCTCAATATCAAGAATACAAAAATCCTTGCTACCAGACTCATAGGCCCATGGGCATCAGGATAGTTGGAAAAAAGATTGAAGCGCCAACAGTTTTATCTTTCCTTCCTTCCTTCCTTCCTTCCTTCCTTCCTTCCTTCCTTCCTTCCTTCCTTCCTTCCTTCCTTCCTTCCTTCCTTCCTTCCTTCTTTCCTTCCTTCCCTCCTTCCCTCCCTCCCTTCCTCCCTCCTTCCCTCCTTTCTTCCTCCTCCTCCTCCTCCTCCTTCTTCTTTCTCTCTCTCTCTCTCTCTTTCTTTCAAATTATATTGGTTTCCTCACAAAGTTCATAAACATTGTGTTTCACATTATTCATCATTCAGACAATGTTTCTTCTTTCTTGGCTCCACAGTCAATAACCCCTGGCACTAGCAGTGAAGAAATCAAAAGACATGCTGCCTTGGAAAAATCTGCTGTCAAGGACCTCTCCAAATACTAAGAAGCAATGATGTCAGCTTAAATTAGGGCCATGGTCTTTTCATTTACTTATTTTACATCTGAGAGTTGAACAATCAAGAAGAATGACAACAGAAGAATCTATCTTTGAGTCGTGGTATTGGTGAAGAAAATGGAATATCCCATGGACTGCAAAAAGAAGAAACAGATACATCTTGGAGAAAATATAAGCCAGAGTGCTCTTTGGAGGCAAGGGTGGTAACACTTTGACTTGCATAATGTGGGCATGTTGTTAGGAGGCGCTATTCCTTGGAAAGGGATACCATGCTTGGAAAAAGCTATTCCTTGGAAAGGGACACCATGCTTGGAAAGATGGAGAATCAGCAAAGGAGAGGAAGAGCCTCAACCAGATGGATTGACACAGTGAGTGCAGCAAAGGGCTCAGTATGTCAGAACTGATGATCATGGTGCAACATAGGACAGGGTGTAGATCTGTTTCATAGAGTTGCTAAGAGTTGTCCTTGACTTGACATCACCTAACAACATTTTACTATCCATTCTACAGCTCTCTATTTGCTGATAAACTTAATCTGTTTACACGTAGAGTAATTATCGATGCTTTTTCATCTAAGGCTATTGTATGTATCAAACACTTTGCATTTATTGTAATTTTAAGGAAATCTGATGGATATAGCCTTTTATAGTTGGGTGAACAGATTTTGTCCTGCATCTGTCCTATTATTTGCTTTTTAAACATTAGCCTATGGTAGTAATTTATGTAGAATAAAAGCATTAAAAAGAAAAAAATTACTCTTGCCATTCTTTTGTGGTTTTTACTGTGATGTTGATTATGCCTTTACCTCGTGCAATTTTTGGTACTGAGTTTCTTTTTCATTTTGTTTTTCTTTTCCCTTTTATCCCCTGTTGCTGACTCTGTGTTCATCATGGCTTTATTATGGATTTTTTCTTTCTCAGTTTGCTTTTAGGAGTTTATTAACTTTATTTACTCCAATTTCTTTTTATCTCCCTTACTTTAAAGCAGTCTCTTCTATCACGATGTCATCTGGCTTTCTCTCCATTTGAAAGTTCTATGAACTTATCACTTATTTCCGTTTTTTAGTTCATAATTTTTGTTTTAAAGATCAATCTTCATGGCTCTCTGCTTTCAGTGTTGTAAATATATTTTATTTTGAGGATTCTTTTCCTGGCTTGTTTTTCACGTGGCATATAATCATGAATAATATTCTCAGGTTCTTGTTCAACATTGTTGGTTCTCTGGTCAAAAGATTCCTTTTTAGCATGTCTTGCAAGTTTGGCCTAGCTTTCACAAACGTCCTTAATTTCTGTCTATCTTGGAATATTCTGATTTCACCATTGTATTTGAGGGATAGTTTTTCTGAAAATACAATTCTTTGTTGGCAGGTTTTTTGTTTTGTTTTCTTTCAAGGTTTTATACATAGTCTCAGTCTCTTCTTGCTTGCAAGAGTGAGAAATCAGTCCTTAGTCTTACTGGTTGGCCATTGTAGGTAATATTCTGTATTTCCTGAGTCACTCTCAAGATTCCTCAATAGGCATCATGATGGATGGAGAGGAGATTGAAATTTTCAACAACATCATCCTGCTTGGATCCACAATTAACACTTTTGGTACCAGCAGTCAGGAAATCAGGAGATGCATTGCACTGGGAAAATCTGCAGGTAGGGACCTCTCCAAATCATTGAGAAGTAAAGATGGCAGTTTTAAGGACTAAAGTGCATCTGATTCAAGCCATAGTCTTTCCAATTACTTGCTATGTATCTGAGAGCTGGACAATGAATAAGGATAACAGAAAAAGAATTGATACCTTTGAGCTATGGTGTTGGGGAAGAACACTGAACATTCCATGGATGGCCAAGAGAACAAACAGATATGTCTTGGAGGAGGTGTAGCTGGAGTGCCCTTTGGAGGCAAGACTGATGAGGCTTTGCCTCACATACTTTGGGCATGTTGCTAGGAGGGGCTATTCTTTGGAAAAGAACATGATGTTGGGAAGGGTGGAGGGTTAGTGAAGAAAAGGAGGACACTTAACCTGGTGGATTGACACAGTGACTGCTGCAAAGGGCTCTTGTGTGTCAGGGAGTGTGAGGATGGTGCAGGACAGAACAGGGTTCAGATCTGTTATTCACAAGGTCACTATGAGTCATAGTCAACTCAATGACACCTAACAACTACAACAATATGTATAGGGAGCTTTGAAGACCTAGTGGTAAGGAGTGGTAAGGAGTTGCACTGTCCACCCAAAGAAAGGTGGTTCGAATCCACCCATTGCTCTGTGGGAGGGAAATGGGCAGTCTCCTTCCATGTAGTTTACAGCTTCTGAAAACCCACTAGAGGGCCAGCTGTGAGTCAGTTCTGACTTGACAGCACATAACAATGACAACAACAACAACCCTGTCTGAGGCTCATTGGGCGTTCTGAATAGTTAATCTTTTTCTTATTGATGATATTGAGTGTCACTGTATGCAGGTGCAGAGGGTAACTGATTTTTAAGGAGAAGATGCTGGCATAACTAATTCTTAAATACACACTTTTCCTTAAAAAAAAAAAAACAAACAACCCCCAAAACAAAAACAACACACCAAATGTGGAGACAAAATGGTTTCTTGGGAACACGTTTCATCCACTCCTTCTACAGCTTAAGCCAGAAAATTCAAATGCAGCATTTACATTTGACAACCAGAGACCTCCAAGCGCCAAAAGAGAAGCTAAAAAATTGGCACAAATACCAATGAGAAATAGCCATAAAGCCAAAATGTGGCTGAGGAGAAAGACAGAGCAGAGCCTCACACCATTGCCTCTCCATTCTGAGAAAGAAGGAACACACACGCATAATGTGAAGTCAGTCTTGTGGATTTCCACTGAACTTTCAGATTTATACAGATTAGGAAGAAAGGCCTTCCACCAACAGCCAGCCGATGAAAATCAGATCAATCGCCATGGTCCTAACCTCATCTGTCTTGGTGGATGCCACAGTTTTTGTTTATTGTTCACGGGGTCACCACAAATCAGAGTAAACCCCAACGCAGGTAATGATTCTGAACTTGTCCTGATTTGTACATTTCTTGATATGAAAAGATTTACAATTGTGTAAAAAGTAAATCACGTCATTTGTATCTTTGATCATATTTATTTGGAAAGAATAAAATTAAATAAACTGAGGCAACCACAGACAATTCCATTCCAGACATATGTTCTCTACACCTCAAGTTCATTAATCATGCTGCTCAACTTCCTCTTTTCTTTACAGAGAACATGATCACAAACACATCTGCATTTGGGAATAGTGAGCTCCATTATTTGGTAATTTTTCCCTATCTATTGAAGAAGATGACGATGATATGAAAAAGTAACTACGTCTATATGATGAAGAGAAATAGGATATAATTACCCAAACAGTTCTCTTTAACAGACACATTCTTTCACTCACATTGCTATTTTGTTAATTACCAGCTTCTGAATTGTACCTGGGAACCCTGCTAGCATACTTCTATGGAACCATTTTTTAATTTATTTTTTTTTTTTGACTGGTGTCATCTGTCATTAGAACTCTTCTCTTTCATCCTGGATGGTGTTGGATGTGACGAGTACTGACTTTCTAGCCACTTGGCCCTCGCTGAAGATAAGGCTTTCACTATAGTTACATTCTGATACTTGACTCTGAATCTGCATTTCCTGCTGGGATTAAACTCTGAAATGGAAGGTCCGTCAAGTGTCTTCCGTACCAGCTGGGGTGGATGTGCAGGCTGCGCTCGTACGTGTGGACATGCATGGACACTCACTTGGAGAGGACAGGCTAAGTCCCATTGCTCACTAAAGCGAGGAACAGATGGTCCTGTCAGTTCCAGGCACAACGCAATCACACAACAGATGAGCATTCCCTCACAGCGCTGCATATGCAGACCCAAGCTGCCAGCTCTCCCCGGTACGTGAGTCCCCAGAGCGCAGGGAGCATATTGTACCACATTCCATTGAACAATAAAAACTGCTTAACTTTCTGCCTCTCCTCATACTCTGCCCCACAGCCTGCCTGCCTAGGGCAAACAGGAGAGGAACGTCAGACTTAAGTGTTGTTTTTTTTTTACATCAAGTATTTATATATGTATGTATGTGTATGTATGTATTTTCAGAAGCAAGATCCTACTAAATAGTGGCACTACATACAGATAAACGAATAGATTCCTTACAATAAATGAACTACAAATGCCTGTAAACCTCCCCCTTTGGACAAAGGTCTAGGTAGCGCAGATGAAAGTAAAAGAAAGAAAAGGTCAAGTCTCAGGAGGTAAGGTACACATTGCCAGGACAAGTTGGAAGACGAGTAGCAAAAGAAGCTTAGAGGAATAGTATGATTGCTAGCTTGGAGAAGAAAGAGCAGTTGGTTGGATTTTGAGAAAGTTAGCTTTAACTTGCAAGACCAGACCAGCAGCTGTAGTTTGCTAATGACTGAATAGAAGCACATGTGTAATAGTAGTATCTGTCTAGATCTGTTTGCAGCACATGCACACGTACATGGAGAAATACAGAAAAGCAAATAATCCTGTACAATTATTGGTATGGTTTCATTTTCCCATATGTACCTATTATTGGTCTTGACCATCTGCACATGTTTTCACGCATAGCTTAATGTCTGTTACTACTGATAAGGCAGGATTGTGTTTCTAACATTTACATCTGCTGTCTCTAACTCTTCTGTACCTCTATATGTTTTCCTTTTAGCCATTAATGAATGTACTGATTATTCCCTTTAATAGTCACTTTCCCCTAAAGTCAATTGCCAGAATTTCCTTTCAATATATCAGCAGGTGAATCTGAACCTCTAACTTTGGGTCCCAACTGAACATATTGATTGTTTAAACCCCCAGGGACTCCATTAGTTGTGTTTTGGTTTGTTTGGGTTTTTTTTCTTCTTTTCTTTCTCATTGCTGTCAAGTTGGAACTGACTCAGAGCTTACCTTCCAGTGAGTTTATAGAGACTGTAATCTGAAGAGGAGGAGACTGCTCATCTTTCTACCACAGAGCATCTGGTGGATTTGAACTCCATGCTTTTATGTTGGCAGCGACACTCCCTACGTACTAGGCCACCAGAGCTCCATATTAGTCTTTCAGCTCCTGGAAAATTAAAGTGAGAAAAGAATAAAATAGCTACGATTTGAGTGTTTTCTCTTAGTTGAAGAAGAAATTATTTTGAAATGCTTTCCATCTATTTCAAAACTTTTATCCCAATACCAATTCTTGTATACTTCTGATTTGAGTGTAAACTAGTACTAATTTTAGAAAACTAAAACATATGTACACGCAGACTCAGCACATCCCCTTTCCCTTCCCCAAAAGCATGTTCTTGACTATTGATAGTGGCACTAATGAAACTACATATCACTCAAAAGCATTAATACTAAAACTGATCAATATTGTGGAATATTCACTCCACGGAACATCACAGAGTAATATGTATGGTCTACAGTGCTTGCTGCAGAGGGTCAAGGACTGCAGCCTTCAATATTGATTGAAGCTCAACATCAAGAAAATAAAGATTCTCACCACTAGGCCGATTGGCAGCACCCTGATAGATGGTGAAGAGATTGAGATTGTTAACAGCTTCAGTTGGCTTGGCCCCACAATCAATACTCTTCGTATCCACAGCCAGAAAATTAAGAGATGAATTGCATTGGGAAAGTCTGCTGTCAGAGACCTCTCCAATGTACCGAAGAGCAATGATGGCAGTCTGGAGACTAAGGTGCGCCTGATGCCCACTATGGTCTTTGCAATTACTTGCTTTGCATCGGTAAGCTGGACAATGGCTAGGGATGATAGAAGGCAAATTGATGCCTTTGAGCTCTGGTGCTAGAGAAGATTATTGAATATACCATGGGCTGCTAGGAAAACAAACAAGTTCATCCTGGAGAGAGTGAAGTCAGTCTGCTCCTTGGAGGCAAGGATTCTGACGCTTCATCTGACATACTTTGGCCTTTTGCAAGGAGGGACTAGTGCTTGGAGAGGGATGTCATGCTTGGGAGGGTGGAGGGACAGTGCAGGAGAGGAAGACCCTCAATGAGATGGACTGATTCAATGACTGGGGTAATGGGGGTAGATGTGACAGAGACAATAAGATTGTCACAGAATAGAGCAGGGTTGAGGGCTATTGTCCATAAGGTTGCTATGAGTCGCAGCAACTCGACAGTACATAACAAGAACAATATTCACATACAGGGAGACCTGGTGCCCTAGTGGTAAGGAGTGTGCTGCCAACCCAAAGTTAGGTGGTTTGAATCGGCCAGCTGCTCCAAAGGAGAAATACAGACAATATCCTCTTATGCAATTTGCAGCCTCTGAAAACCCCCTCGAGGGTCAGCTTTGAATTGGTTCTGACTCAACAGCATGTAACAACAGTATGTCTACATACAATCATTTGGATTAATGTCTTAGACATAAAGCTGAGGAAAAGAAGCAAAGGAAAGCATGTGTATTGTATGGGTTCATTGCTATGGAAGGCAAACAGCGACTAAGTTCCTGGAAGTTGTGTAATGACTCTGTTGTGTGCTTCTGCTGAATGTAAATGGAAGGGCACGTCTGAGGTGCTGTTAATTTACTATGTCTCCTTCTGGGCTCTAGGCAAATAAGTATGCTCACTTTTGACAAATCAAATAGTACATTCATGACAGCTACACTTTCCTGTAGATATAATACTGTTTAATAAAAAGCTAGAAGAAGCATTTTCTCAAATTTAGATAGCCTACATTTTAAATATACAGCAAGGGATAATTAATTTGACTGACTGTACTTTTGATGCTTGAAACCTAGGTCTGTACTTGGTGGTTGTTGTTGATTGCCTTCAACTTGAGCGTGACTCATAGCGACCCTGTGAACAAAAGGCCTGAAGCCCCTCTACAACTATGGACATTTATCAGAGTTCATAGAGTTTCCGGTGGCAATTTTTTTTAGGAAAGGGAAGGATGGTGACGTTTTATGTCACACGCTTTGGGCATGTCATTAGGAGCGACCAGGCCTTGAAGAAGGATATTGTATTTGGAAAGGTGGAGGGTGAGTGAAGGAGGAGAAAGTCCTCAATAAGATGGATTAACATAGTGACGATAACAATGGGCTCTCGTGGAGGATGGCACAGGACAGGGCAGAGCCTAGCTCTGTTTGTTCATAAAGTCACTGTGTGAGTTGTACTCGATTTGATACCACCTAAGAGTGTTGAGTATACCATGGACAGCTAGGAGAACAAATAAGTTTGTTCTGGAGAGGGTGAAGGCAGGCTGTTCCTTGGAGTCAAGGATTCTGAAGCTTCATCTGGCATACTTTGGGCATGTTGCAAGGATGGACTGGTCCCTGGAGAGGGACATCATGTTTGGAAGAGTGGAGGGACAGCGCAGGAGAGGAAGACCCTCGACGAGATGGATCAGTTCTGTGATTGGGGTGGTGGGAGTGAGTCTGAGGTCGGAGATGGCTAGGTTGGCACAGGATAGAGCTGCGTTTAGGGCTCTTGTACCTAGGGTCGCTATGAGTCGCAAGTGACTCAACGGCACATAACAACCACCACATTGCATTGTGAGGACCTCGCATATTGTCTAGCACACTGTGGGTACTCAATTTTGAGACACTGATGGTGAGCTTACCTCCTACACTTTGATGTATCATCACCATGTGCCTCTTGTTGTTGTGTCCCATTGAGTTGGAGCCGACTCATAGCTGCATCTCCAGTGGGTTTTCAGACAGGAAACTCGATGAACTTTGACAAATGTCAGTAGTTGTAGAGGGTCTTCAAGCCTTTTGGCCATAGCGTTGCTATGAGTCGTGCTCAACTCAAAGGCAATCAACAACAAATGTCATAGGAGGAGATTGCCCATATTTCTCCTGTGGTGCAACTGGTAGATACAAACTACGTGCCTTTGAGTTCTCAGTACAACTCCTTACCTCCGAAGCCACCAGAGTTCTGGTAACCTTTTATAATAACTTATTAGATTTGACAGCAATGACTGGTTACCATGTCCACTTCTCTCACTAAATAATGAACTACTCCAGAGCAGATAATGCATATCTTAATAATTTTTTTAATCTTTTAGATATCCGTAATAGTATTTAAATGTAATTCCCTAATAAGTAAGGGCATGTTACTCCTCCTTGTGAATTATTTGCTTTTGGCTACTATTAAGAGCCATGGTTGGGAGCTTCATTGAAAACACATGCAACATTTGCTCTAGAAATGATTGCTTTGTCTTGCTCGTGCATTTCAATTGCACAGTAAATGACCCCAATAAAGCTGAGATCAGTTCGCCTGTCATAGCACAAAATCACAAATTGCATCCCTAGCCACAATCAGCCATCTCAGGAAAGTGAAACGGAGTAATCTCATCATCAGAGAATCAACCCGACCCCATTTATTCCCAAGAAGAGATGTCTAAGTGCCAACTTCATAAATTAGGAGCAAAATATTGTAATAATGCACTTTCAATTACTTTTTGGAATTGGATGCTGAAATTGCTGGGGTTTTTTTCTTCACCTGATTTGCAAGATAATGGCTAGTTTTTCCACGTCTATTGTCTCAGATACTTAATTTGAATGCTAAATTAAGTTTGCAAGAATCCTAACCTATTTATTTGCCTTTTTGGAAAGAATAAGAAATTCCTGTAAAAGCATTTATTTGCTCCACTTCTAAAATTTTTTTCTTCCTTTTTCTCCAGGGAAAACGAAGCAAGGATGGTAAGACTTTGTCTCATATAATTGGAGCATGTTAACAGAGCGGCCGGCCTCTGGAAAAGGCTCTGCTTAGGAAAGATACAGGGTAAAGGAAGGAGAGGCAGACCTGAAAGGGATTGGCACAATGATGGCTGTAATGGGCGTAAGCACAGCAGACGTTGTGGGAACAGGGATGAAGTGGGCAGAGTTTCATTTTGTTGTTCATAGGGCTACTCTGAGGTGGCCCCTACTTGACAGGACCTAGCAATCACACACGGAGAGAAATCACCTGGATCAGTTCGATCTTGATGGAGGAACAACAGGTGACACGTCCACTTACATTCCATATTTTTTAGTTTCATACTTTTGGGGCCATCCCATGCCCTCATTTCCACGGCAGGATACAGCAGGCAGCTGCACCCACAGCAATTGTTCTCTTGGCTCACTGCCCGTGCAGAGGACGCCGTGGATTATAAATCTGAAACCAGAAAGGCTGGAATAAAGTTGTAATTTCCTGACGGATCATGTGATTCTCTCAAGAGCTTGGAGAGTCAATTTCATGGTCAGAAAAGGGGACACTCTGAGGACTCATTTAAAATTAATTTAAGCCTTCCCATCAAATGGTTTACAGGGAACCCCACCCCGTTCAGGGTGTTTTACCTTAGTTTTTACACTGGCCTATTGGTAAGTAAAGACTAAGGAGAATAATATATTGCTGGCTGTGTCTCAAGCTGTCAAACAGTCCTGATGTGGGTGAATGACAGTGAATGTTCTTAAAACCAAACAAAATAAAAGAGGGGATAAATAATGTACGCTGCATTGAAACAGATGCGGGAGAGACCTGTTTAAAAGGGATAGATGATAAGATATTATTGTTGTAACAGAAGTCCAGAATGAAGGCTGCATAGTGGAGTGGACTTGGGGGAGGGATTGTATAACAATGGAAGAATTTTCTCTTATACTTTTCAAAGAGAAGAGCGAACTAGGGGTGGGGGTGGGTGGTCACGGAGAAAAGTGCAACAATGAATAAATGGAAACCTAAAGTCTCTGTAAACGTTCATTAAAATAAAATAAATAAATAAAATTTAAAAAAAACAAACAAAATAAAGTCAAACATAATCCAAACAACAGCAACAAAAATAAAAAACGGGGGACACTTAGCTCACAGTCTTCAGAATCATGAAATTTGACATTATTATAATGAAATTAGAAGGCAATCGAAGGCAATCAACAACAACATAATAATAAAATTAATTTTTAAAATTTTTCTATTTTTTT
>NW_006399754.1:7588696-7642887 GCF_000299155.1 Elephantulus edwardii | reverse complement strand
TTTTTGTCTTGTTTTGTTTTTGCCAGGCGTTATTAGCTATCATTGAGTCTGTGTCCAACTCCCAGCAACCTTGTGAACAATGGGGTAAAATGATGTCCACTCACATATCAACCCTGAACAACTGCAGATCCAACCATTTGACATACAAGGCTTTTGCTCTGTATTGTCAGAAGTAGATTGCACATTAGAGAGTGATCCCTTTTCATGAGGAAACTTCCCATTTTCTTCCAGGGTCAAAGTGACCACTGGGTGATTTTCTCCCTGATTTTCCTAGGGCTGAAAGGAGAGGCAGTCAAGGGTTATAAAGTCTGAAAGAAGCTTCTCGAGTAGGTGTGTTTAACAAGAACTTGCTAGGATGCTAAGAATTCTAGGAAGATAGAACCAATAAGCTGAGCCCAGAAAGAGTTACCAAAAGAGCTATGATTAGGTACATGCACTGGATGAACGATGCTCTGTACACACAGAGAAGAAACAGAGCAGGATGGGTTTTAATAGTGATTAGTTCCCCATCTCCTGCATATCTCCTTCTGTCACTGATACAGGTGATCTCCATTCAGCCCTTTCCTCATGTTGTAGTGGGAGGATTTCATTCTCTCTCTCTCTGACAAAAATTCTCACAACGGACCAATAGGCAAAATCATGATAAATGAAGGAAACATTGATGTTGTCATGATTTCCTTTTACTTGGGTTAGCAATCAACACCGTGGAGGCAGCAGGGAAGAAATCAAATGATGTACTGCATGGGGTAGACCTTCTATCAAGAACCACTTTAAAGTGCTGAAGAGTGAGCATGTCAGTTAAAAACTAAGATGGGTATATTCCCAGTAGTGGAATGGCTGGGTCAAATCGTATATCTATTTCCAACTTTTTGAGAAAGCTCCATACTGCCTTCCATAGTGGTTGCACCATTTTACACTTCCACCAACAGTGAATAAGGATTTTAGTTTCTCTACAACCTCACCAGCATTTGCTGTTTGCTGTTCTGTTGAATTTTGTTATTCTTACTGGAATGAGATGATATCTCATAGTTGTTTTGGTTTGCATCTCTCTTAGAGCTAGGAATTTGAATATTTTTCTCATGTGTTTATTCGCCATCTGCATGTCTTCTTTGGTGAAATGTCTGTTTATATATCCTGTGCCCATTTTGCAATTGGGCTGTTTACGTTTATCCTATTGTGGCACTCGAGTATTCCATATATTTTAGATATAAGCCCCTTATCAGATATGTCATTACCAAATATTTTTTCCCCAGTCTTTGGTTTCCCTTTTCACCCAGCTGGAGAAGGCTGGCAATATATCCTAAAGAAACCAGAACTGCCACCCAAGCAGATATATGCACGCCATGGCTTTGTTCACAATAGTGAAGAGTTGGAAACAACCCAAGTGCTCATCAACAAACAAATGGATAGAGAAGCTGTGGTATACTCACACAATGGAAGGTTATGCAGCACTGAAAAACAATGAACTCATGAAATAGTATACAAAATGGGTCACTATGAAGGACATTATGCTGAGTGAACTATCTCAGTTACACAGGGACAAATACTGCATAGGGCCACTGTTACAGAACAGGACTGATATGGCGGGGTGTGGGGGAAATTAAGAAAAGAGGTGATAAATAATGTACACAGCATTGAAACAGATGAGGGCAAGAACTGTGTAAAAGGAATATATGATTAATTATTATTGGCATGACAAAAGTCCAGAATAAGAGTAGCATAGTAAAGCGGTCTGGGGTTGAGGGCACTGTATAACAGTGAAAGAACCTTTTTTTCCCAAAGAAAAAAATGAACTGGAGGGGAGGGGGACAAGGAGGAAAATGTGCAACAATGAATGAATGGAAATCCAAGTTCATCATAAACTTTCATTAAAATGTTAAAAAGACAGTCAGTAGGCTTAAAAAACACAAAACCCAAAAAACTAAGATGGGTCTGGCCCATGCCCTGGGGTTTCCATTTGCTTCTCATGCATCTGAAAGTTGGACAATGAAGAAGGAAAATTGAGAAAGAAGTGGTACATTTAAATTTTAGTCTTGGCCAAAAGTATTGCATATACCACTGACCGCCAAAAAAGCCAAACAAATCTGTCTTAGAAGCGCAGCCAGGGTGCTCCCTCGAGGCAAGGATGGTGAGACTTTATCTTATAGACTAAGGGCAGGTTGTGAAGAGGTGCCAGTTCCAGGAAAAATTTATCATGCTTGGAAATGTAGAGCATCAGCGAAGGAGAGAAAGAGCCTCAAAGAGATGGATTGAAAAAAAGAGAAAAAGAAAGAAAAAAGACGCGGTGACAGTGACTGAGACAACAGGTATGAGCGTGGACGAGATGGTGACGACAGTTCAGGATGGAGCAAGATTTCAGTCTGATGTCCAAGATTTCAATCATAGGGTTGCTGTGAATCAGAGTTGAATCCACAGCTCCTAACAGCAACAACTACAGGACATAGAAACCGGGCTGGCCTGGTGCCGCATAGCACACACACTTAGCTGAGCTGTATGAAGACAGTGTGTGTCGAAGAGGCAAGAGTGTCACTATATAAACAAGAAAAAATGGGGACGGAGGGAGACTCAGGTGTCAGTTTCCAATATCAGGAAATGTTTTCATCCAAAGGCTTCCAATTAAGGGGTCCCAGGTAAAGGGCAAAAGGTCGCCCAAGGACGTCTTTTTTATTTTCTCTGTGTAGCACAATCCAAAGCTCTTGGGGTTAAAATTTACAGCCCAGGCCCAGCAGAGATCCCTCACTCAGACTTGCTGCCACAGTCTATCATGATTAATTCAGGCAAAGCGTTCACCAACTTAAAACACTCCAGGACCCCGCGGCGGAGGGACAGAATCAGCACCAGAAATGACACATCTTTCCACACTTGTAGGACCTTTTTGACCCTGTGGAGTGCACTTTAAGACATTAAACACCTATCGATGAAGAAGACTGTATTCGTACATCCTTAGCTGAGATATTGTTCCTATTTGTGTCTGAAGTTGCAGTTCCAGGTGTTGTTGAGCCACTCTAACACACGACAGCCACAACTGTGTCTGAGGAGAAGAGTCAGTCCTCCAAAGGGTTTTCAGTGTCGACTTTTCGAAAGATTGCCAGGCCTTGCTGCTGCTTCTTTTCCCTTTATCTTCAAATTTAAATTTATTAAGACATTCAACTATGTCTTTCAGTCTACATCTAAATTTATGACTAACAATAAAATAAAGTCACATCCTACACTAGGAATGCCAAGTCTGAAAAAATCTTTGAGCCAAGCCTGCTGTATAAATAAATGACTAGATTCTTTTCATATGAAAATTCCCATTAAAAATTAGATTCCCCATCCCCAGTCCTGTAGCCACAATGAATGTACAAATTTAAATAATGACATATCCTCATCAAAGATAAGGTGCAAAATCTATTAACAGCTTTCAAATTGGCATTTGCAGAGTGTGATTACACAGTTGTGTACTCATCTCCAAAGTGCAAATATTGCCGTCATTTAACAATCTTTTGACCCAGTTGCAAGAATTAACATTACACAGGATTGTAAAGCACACCAAGGGCCTTTATCAGTGCTCTAAAGCCCTGCCTACGTTGGTCTCCTACACTCTAGGAGACTCTGAAGTGTTCATCAGTTTTAGTCACAGCCAACACAGTGTACAGTATATTAACAAAAGTTTCATATACATAAAAATATTGAAGACTCAACAAAAAAGCGCAAGAGTCTCAGATTACAGGAATGCACCTGAAAGGCCCACGTGCCCGCCCGCCTGCCCCCATTTGGGAAGTATGCGCGTGCTTCAGTCTTTCAAACAATCAAAGCCTTTACGTCTTTGATTTTATTTCAGTGCTGTACAAAACTCAAAATCACCTGACTGAGTTCCATTTTACTGAGGGAAAGGGGAAGTAGGAAAAGGGCTATATAAGGTCTCAGACTTTTGTAAGAAGAATGGCCCTGTCCCAGAGGAGGTGAAATGTCTGTTCCATTTCTGCCTGCTGCTTCCTCCCAGGCTAACCTCACGCTCCTACCCCACCTTTCCTTAGCCCCTTTAAATACTCAAATCTGATCTGTCCCTTACAATTCAGGGGTGTTTCTGAAGTTGTTGAGGATGAATTTTCTTGGCCCAAACCTCTACAGCACATCAGCAGAGAATACAGAAATACATTTTGAATAGCATGCATTGCAAAATGTCTCCACTGTGTCCAGGGATGAGGCAAGGGGTCTCCACCAAGAGCACTTTCTGGTTAGATCCTTGGAATGTCAGTTTCTGGTCTCAGCATCTCACACATGCATCAAATTGGAGCCCCAATTCTATCTGGGGTTAAACTCTCCAGAGAACCAAACCATGACTCTTGCTTCCGAGGCTCCTCCAGGTCGATTCAATGCCAACCTCTGGGTTGTTCACATCTATAAAGCCTTAGGATGGGTTTTGTGTCTTATGATGTGCAACATATTTTACAGCTAAAATCCAAAGCAGATCAAAGAATTGTGCTGGATTAAAAGGGAGAGGAATGTATACAGGCTTTCCATTCAAATAAAAATGTTTCACAGAAGAAAATCCCTGTATGTTTGTTTGAAGGGATTGGTCAGTACACGCACCAAATGCTGGCTGGTCAAGGTGTCACTGCTTAGCTACAGCTCAAGAATCAGTAGACTCTGATAGATCATTCCAGTTCAACTCCCCGTCTGAATTGTCCAATGTTCATCAAAAGGAGGCCTTTGGAATGCTTTTTATTTTATTTATGTTTATAAATTCTTTTTTTAAAAATTTTCATCAAATCAGATCTGACTGGTCCAGGAGGAGATTGTCCTTTCTTCTCTAGCAGAGCATCTGGTGGATTCAAACTGTACACCTCTGGGATTGCAGTGCAGCTTCTTGCCACCAGGCCACCAGAGCATGCCACAGAATGCTTTTTTAAAAATTCACACATCATTCATTCACATTGTGTTTCATACAACCATTCCCATATGTTGTGTTTTAGAAAATGAATCACCTTTGATCGATGCCCATCATTACCCTGTCTTTTCAGGTCCCCAAGGGACCTTTCCCAGTGAAGGAATGTGGGAAACACATGTATACGCATTTGCATATAAACCAATATAAAGTGAAATTTAAAAACAGACAAAAGACAAACAAAAAGATAACAAATCACACTATATTTCCATTCGTTCATAGACATTGTATTTTATAACATGAATTAAAACTCATTAATGTCATTTTTAAAACCCAACAGAAAAAAGTCATAGTTAAATATAACAGAAATAGACCTCCCTCCAAGTATACCGAGGAGACGGAGGAACTCTGGTGGCGAGGTGCTAGTGGATTGTGCTTCTAACCAGAGGGTCAGTAGCTCTCAGGGAGAAAGATGGACAGACCCCTCCAGTTAAGATTTACAGCCTTCGAAACTCACTGGGGGATCACGACGAGCCTGCATTGACTTGATGGCCGTGAGTTTGAACTTGAGTAGCAAGAAGACCACTGAGAACAAAACCAATTCATGATCAGGGAGACGGAACCAGAATTCCAGGGAAAGTCAGGTTCAAGTTGCTCTGGTGTCATTACTGGTGCACACAACCAAATCACGTTCAAAGGCATTAACTATTCCAACCAAGTCTGTCTGAAGTGGTTTTACCTCTTGAAAGACACTAATAAAAACACTGTTTTTCTCAGGTAAATGAGGTTTAGCTGTGTTGGTGGGGCGACAAGACAAAGCAGCTGCGGGTTTAATTAAACGTTTGCCTAACCATATAAAGAGACAGTGATGTATCTCCATAGCATCTGGCAGCTTCAGCAGCCTCCAGCCATTCTTTAATTAGCATGCTGGTGAATTTAATAGAAGACGGCTTTGACTCTGGAGCAGATGGCTTCTCTGAGTGACAAGGGGAATGGCAATTCCTGTCATGTTTACTTCATGTGGAGCGCTCTTGACCGAGAGGTTCCTGCAGAGCAACAGCTGATGAGATCAGAGGTCAAGTTCAACATCTTCTGAAAGCAGCTAGTTTTGAACTTTGCTCAGGAGAAAAATGCCACTCAAAGACTTCCCAGAGGTGATTTCCTTTTACTTCTTGTGAATTTCCTGTCTTCAGTGATAAGATTGTTGTTGTTAGTTGTGGTTGTGTCAGCCCCCAAAAATAGTGACCCCGTGTCTCAGATCATTATAGTCCATGTTGTTGTTGTTGTTGTTGTTAAGTGCCATTGAGTTGTAGGCGATTCATAGCGACCCTACGAATGAAAGTCCTCAACACTTGCGTGTGTGACTTTCATCCTTTCTCCAGGTTCATAGAGTTCCCGGAGGCAAGCCATTTCAGAAGTGGACACCACTCCTGCTTCCAAGCTTGTTTCAACTGGGGAGCTCCACCAAACACTGTCTACCATGGGTAACCATTATTACATTTGACACACCCGTGTCACAGTGTTCAGCTTCACAGCGGCCACAAGTTACCTCTGTACGGCAAGTGGACACACTAGGGCTATACGATCTAGAAGAATATAGTCCATAGGAAAGATCACAACCCTTTCGTAGTCCTTTTAAAGTCTGGTCCCTCCACTGAAACCTGTTCAGCTTCATAGCAACATACATGCCTTCACTGACAGATAGGTGGTGGCTCTTTATAAGGTGCTGGGAATTGAACCCTGGTCTCTCACACATGAAAGACAAGAATTCTACCAGTGAGCTACCACTTCCCTTTAATGTATAGTTTTTCATTAGATGATGTTGTAGCAACTTTGAGGTAAATAACACCACATCTGTTGCACCCAATTCAGATTCTGAAATGATAATCATCATTGCTTAGAACACCTCCCAGAGCCTGCTTAAAGTTTTTACTTTAAGCTGGTATACTTAAGGAAAGGAAGTTTATTACTGAAGGATGGAGATGATCTAGCCCCACAAATGGCCCAGAGTGAAAATGGACACTCTGATGAACAGTGAAGGCTATATTTTTGTAGGGTTGGGGTGGGAGCTAAAAGTTACAAACTTGTAATTAGACTGAAAGACTGCCAGGACTGTTAAAGATGGAATATTTAGAAGTGAGAGTTTAGCAAGGAGATGTGAACAACACGTAAGTGGGATGATATGATGGATTAGAATTGCATGCCATTCAGTTTATAACAAGATGGTCCCAGGGCGATGGCAGGGCAGGTTTTCCTGGTAACCCATTAGTGAAATTGCTTCCTCAATCATGTCTGTTTCTAGGGGCCCATTGTAAGGATTTATTGATAATACTGTGCATGAAAAGACTTCAGATACAAGCAATTGAATCTTGTATCTATTTGAATACAGTGAATAGACCCTTTGGGAATAGATTATGATATCCTGCACCTGCCAGAACTCAGCAAAAAGGATTGTCTTTTTTAGGTATATGATTAGGTCAACATCAAGGTTAGAGGAGCTGCTGTTAGCAAACCAAAATGAAACCAAATTCAGCATCAATTGTTATGTTTTAACAAACAGATACATCCCTGGTGCACTCACCAGTCTAGGCCAGGACATTGGGAGGAGAGCTGCCTGCCTGCTTACCTGACTGGAAGCGATTCATATTTGTTCCCAGTCCCATGAAAGGTTATCCAACAGAATGTGGAAATTAGTGAACAATATCATTAATATTACATACAAGCAAAATATTGCTGAGGATCAGACAAAAACTAGCTAGAACAGTACACTGACAGAGAACTGCCAAAAGTTCAAGGAGTTGGAAACAACCTAAGTGCCCATCAACAAACGAATGGCTAGAGAAGCTGTGGTATATTCGCACAATGGAATACTATGCTGCATTAAAAAACAAGGAACTCATGCAATATTATTCAAAATGGTTGACTCTGGAGAACATTATGCTGAGTGAAATATCCCAGTCACAAAAGGACAAATATTACATGATGCCACTGTTGTAGAATGGGACTGTCCTTGGGGTTAGGGAGACACTGAGTAAGATGGGTTCAATAATGTATACTGCACTGAAGCAGAGGAGGGAGAGAACCGTCTAAAAGAGAGATGTAACTGGGTATTTCTGTCATCACAGGAGACTAGAGCGAGGGCTGCATGGTGGAGGGGACCTGGGGGAGGGTTTGTAAAACAATGAAAGAATCTTTTCTTTTACTTTTCCATAATTTTTGGACTCATGTCCTTATAACTTGTTAGTCAAATTTGTGTCTTCTAGGTTGCAACACCCCCATGATACATCTTCAAGGATATGTACATGTACGGCCAAGCACAATCAATAAGAGTGCATCTGAATTCCAAAATCAGTCTCCATAATAGTCTATGTGTTTCCTACTGCCAAAGGGGCCCTTTAGAGTAGTGAGAGAAGATCTTCACCCTGAAACCCACAGCGTCCCTTTTCAGCAGGAAGTAGCTAAGAGAATACGCCGTCCCCTTTTCCTTATGACTCAGGGTGAAGTCTCTCTCAGGGAGGAGTGATAGGGAATGGCAAAGGATACACTGACAAAGAAGATTGATCAGAACTGGCTTTGACAAGCACTGTGGCATTTGGACAAGAACAAACTGGGAGGAGGGTAGAGAGAATAGTGCAACAATGAATGAGTGGAAGCCCAAAATCTCTGTAAATGTTTATGAAAATTAATAAAATATAGAAAAAAAATAAAAATAAAAAAAATCACAATTTAAAAACAAATAGGTATAAGAACCTTAAGGAGATAAGCAGTATAAAACTGGTGCCTCCAAAGCCAACATATTGAAAAATGAGTTTTGCAAATACATCAAATACTTGAATTATCAGGGTGCTCATTAGAGGCAAAGATGGTGAAGTTTCATCTCACGTTCTTTGGGCTTGTTATTAGGAGAGGCCAGTTCTTGGAAAATAGACATATTTGGGGGAAAGTGGAGGGTCAGAGAAAGAGAAGACCCTCAACAGGATGGACTGATGCAGGGGCCACACCAACTGGCTTGGACAGAGAGACAAGGTGAGGATAAAGCAGGGCAGGGCAGGGCAGGGCCAGGTTCAGATCATTGTTCTTAAGGTTGCTATGAGTTATCATGGACTCAGTGGCACCTAACCACAACAAATATTAAACAGTTATGTTCAACATCCTTAGGGAATGAAATAAGGAATTGAAACTCAGCACAAGAAACTATACAAATGGCCAAGCAGATTTGAGGAAGAATCAAATAGAACATCAAACAATAAAATTAAAATAATAAAAAACATAAAACTTAGTGCATAGATTTAAGGCAGTTAGAGAAAATGAAAAAGAACATTAGTAAAACTGAGAAAAAGAGCTTAAGAAATCTAGAACACAGCAGAAAGGGATAAAATATGGAAAAATATGAACAGCTTAAAAAATAAGAATAAAATGAAAAGTCTCCCATATATCTAATTTCATTTTCTGAAGAAGGAAGAGAAATAATGAACAGAGACAAAGTTAGAAGACACTATGGCTAAGAATTATCCAAGACTGAAGAATAAGGTAGTGGTTGAGGTTGTGGGTCAAGTTGACTAGACCCTGATTCTCATGGTCTGACATGCTGCAATGTGATGTGAGCAGACAACTAGTTGAGTGAGGAGTTTCCTTGGGGGGGTGGGGGTTGCCCTGTATCCAATATACATGGAGGTACCAGCAAAGTTTGCTCTCTCAATCTTGCATCTGCGTTGTCACTCTGACCTCTAGTTCTTGGAATGTTAGTAGTTTGCAATTTAACCTGATGATTTTAAGAGTGTTAGTCTCTACAACAGCATAAATTGGGAGAAATGCTGGCTTGATGTCTGACCCATGGACTTAGAACTTAGCAACCTCCACCATGTGTATTTCCTTGAAACAAGTATCTCTATAAATAAAGTCAGTCTAAAGATTGAAAAAAAAAAAAGTTCAAGGATATCATTACCAATGTCAGATAGATCTTGGTGAAAAACAAAGAATATCTAAGAATGTCTACTTGTGTTTTATTGTCAATACAAAGACATTTGACAGTGTGGATCATAACAAACTACGGCTAAGATTGAGAATAATGGGAATCCCAGAACACTTTGCATAGGTACTCATGTGAAACCTACACCAAGACCAAGAAACTACTATCAGAACAGAACAAGAGAACATTGCATGGTTTAAAATAAAGGTTCACATCAGGGTTGTATCCTTTCTCCCTATCTCTTCAATCTATAAATTGAGTAAATAATTAATGAAACGGAACTTTATGAAAAAGAATATGGCATCAGTACCAGAGGAAGACTCATCAACGACCTGCACTATGCAGTTAACACAATCTTGCTTGCTGAAAGTGAGGAAAATGTGAAACACTTACTGTAGAAGATCGATGAATACAGCCTCCAATATGGACTGCATAGCAACATCAAGAAGACAAAAATCCTCACCACTGGACTGAGAGGTAACATCTTGATAGATGGAGAAGCGGTTGAAATTGTCAACAAGTTCATCATCCACAATCAACATCATTGATACCAGCAGTCAGGAGACCAGGAGACATACTGCACTGATGATGTCAGTTTGAGGACCAAAATATTCAGGCCATGGTCTTTTCAATTACTTATTGTGTGTCTGATTCAGGCCATGGTCTTTTCAACCACTTATATAATGATTGAAGACAGCAGAAGAAGAATCAACACGTTTGAGCTGTGGTATTGGAGAAGAGCACTGAATATTCCATGGACTGCCAAAAACCCAAACAAATATATCTTGGGAAAAGTGCAGCCAGAGTGCTTCTTAGAGGCAAGAATAGTGAAATTTCTTCTCACATATTTTGGACACATTTCTGAGAACGGCTATTCTTTGGAAAGCTGTATCATAGAGGGTCAGCAAAAGAGAGGAAGACCCTCAACAAGATGGGTTGACACGGTAAGTGCAGCAACGGGCTTAAGAGTGTCAGAGACGATGAGGATGACACAGGATAGGACAGTGTTCATACCCATTGTTCACAGGGTCATTATGAATCATACTTGACTCAATGACACCAAATAACAACACAAGAAAAAAACACACCTGATAACCCAATCATAAAATGGGCAAAAGATTTTCACAAAGGAGGGCACTAGGATGATAAACATATGAAGAAGTCTTTAAAATCACTTGCAAATCAAAATCACAATGAGATATCATCTCACCCCAGAAGCAGTAACAGAGTTTCACAACAGAGCAAACAATAAATGTTGGAGAGAAAGTGGAGAGATTGGAACTCTTAAGCACTATTGCAAGGAGTGCAATCACTATAGAAGGCAGTTTAACATTTCCTAGAAAAACTAAACATGGGAATTCCATATGACCCAGCTATTCCACTGCTAGGAATATACACCAAGAAAACCAGGACTGAGATATGAATGGAGGTATGAATATCTATGTTCATAGCAGCATTCAATAAAATGTCCATCTACAAAGGAATAGATTGATGAATTGTGGTACATTAACACAATGGAATATTTTTTAAATTTTTATTGTATTATTTTTTTTTTTTTTACGTGTACTGTCAAATCAGTTCTGACAGGTTCAGGAGGAGATTAACCCTCCTTCTTCAGCAGAGCATCTGGTGGATTTGAACCGTGTACCTCTGGGATTGCAGTGCCGCATCTTGCCACTAGGCCACCAGAGCTCCCTTACAATGGAATATTATGCATCACTAAGGAACAATAACTTCGTAAAATACTATATAGGAGAGACTAGAGAGCATTATGCTGAGTGAAAGAACTTAATCATATAGCACAAACACTATTGTTTTGGTAGTCCATAGGATATTCAGTATTCTTCTCCAACACCACAATTCAAAGGCATCAGTTCTTCTGTCATTCACTATCCAGATGGATAAAAGATTGAAGCTGTCAATAACTTCATTTCACTAGTTTCCACAACCAATACTCTTGGTACCAGCAGTCAGGAGATTAGGAGATATGTTGTATTGGGAAAGTCTGCAGTCAGGGACATCTCTGAATTTTTGAGGAACAATGATGACAGTTTGAGGACTAATCTGTGTCTGATCCAGGCCAGGCACAGTGTTTTCAGTCACTTGCAATGCATCTGAGAGCTTGAGGCCCTGTGGTATCCTATAAACTTTAGTTATGTGATCCTTGTCTAAAATGTCATTGCCAATTGTTTTCCCAGTCTGTGGGCTTTCTTTTCACTCTACTGGAGAAGGCTTTTATGCACACAGGGATTTGATTTTAAGAAGGTCCCATTCATTTATTTTATCCTCTAGGCTAGGGCTTCTGAATTTGTTCCTATTTTGACTGTTATGATCTTTATGCTTTGGTGTTTTACACCTAGGTTTCTGATCCCCTTTGATTTGTTTTCTTCAGTATGGTGGGATATGAGGATCTTTCTATAAAGATTTACAGCTTTGAAAACTTCATGGGCAGTTCTGCTATGCCCTACAAATCTGCTGTGAGCACAGCTAAGTCAATGACAGTGGGTTCAAGGGTGTTTTTGGTCTTGAAATGTCTAAAGATTTTGAAACAAGTGGTCTGATATTTTCGTTTTGCATTATTCCTCACAAATAATATCGCTTTTCTTTTTTAATTATGACAAGAGCAATTGTTAAAGGGATGTGGACAGGGAAATGCAGCCTGGGCTTAGCACATTGAAATGCAAAACAGTTTGAGAAAAGTGTGTGTGAGAAGTGGAAGGATCTGGAAAAGAAAGTCTTTAGAATTTCTCATACAATATTCTCAAGTCCCCGAGAGTACAAGCATCCAAATTTGAAGACCACAATACTCATCTACTGGGAAGCATAATACATGTTTGTTGACTTGCTAAATCTTCATACTTAACTCCAGAAATAGATTTTAAAGTATTGCTAAACAGTATTGCCTATCTTAATCAAAACAACTATGAGATATCATCTTACCCCAGTCAGAATAGCAAGATTTAACAGAACAGCAAGCAACAAATGCTGGCGAGGTTGTGGAGAAACTGGAACCCTTATTCACTGTTGGTGGGAGTGTAAAATTGTGCAACCACTGTGGAAGGTGGTATGGCGCTTTCTCAAAAAGTTGCAAATAGAGATACCATTTGACCCAGCAATTCCACTACTGGGAATATATCCCAAAGAGACCATAACTGACATCCAAGCAGATATATGCACACCCATGTTTATCGCAGCTCTGTTCACAATAGCAAGGAGTTGGAAACAACCCAGGTGCCCATCAACAAATGAATGGAGAGAGAAGCTGTGGTATATTCACACAATGGAATACTATGCTGCATTGAAAAACAAGGAACTCATGCAATATTATTTAAAATGGGTGAGCCTGGAGGACATTATGCTGAGTGAAATATCTCAGTCACAAAAGTACAAATATTGTATGGTGCTATTGTTGTAAAATGGGATTGATATCAGGGTTGGGGTAAGACTGAGAAAAACTGGATACATTGTGTATATTGCACTGAAAAAAAAAAACCAACAAAAAAACCCCCAGTATTGCCTATCTTGACTATTACTCATTTCATGAAGACCAAATTATTTTTAATAGTGTTCTTGAATTATTCAACAGACCTTATAATATATATTTGTATATAATATATATAGTATATATATTGCGTATGTATATAATATATATTTTTATATCCATATCTATGTATCTATCTCTCTATATATAGTGTGGAATTTTGATTAAAGTCCTTCAGAACACTAAATACTCCCATGTTGAGGCATCTGGGTTAAATGACGTGACTGGTAACCAGAAGGTTGATGTTTGAATTTATCAATTCCTACATAAGAGAAGGTTGTGCCAGTCTGCTTCAGAAAAGACTTTTAGCCCTGGGGACTCTATGGGCCAGTCCTACGCAATCACTCTAAGTTGGAATCTACTTAGTGGTGGGGCATTTGGCTTTTGGTTTTGGGGGTTCGGTTTGGTTTTTGTAGTGTATGACTGTGGGAAGCTGTTCTCAAGGCAAGGATCAACTCATGGCAACTCAAGTCACCGTGCAACAAAATTCCACCCTGCCCTTGGCTGGCGATCACTGAGATCCGTAAGGTTTTCATGGGCTAATTTTCAGAAGCTTATCCAGGCCTTTCTTCCTATTCTGCCTATACTTTACATTTCATTCTTGACAATATAGGATGGAGCTCTGGTGGCCAAGTCCATTGGGAATTCAGCTGCTAACCCCAAAGGAGGTGTCTTGCTGGTTGTTCAAGTCCACCAGCAGCAGGAAAAAAGATGGACAATCTCCTCCCATGCAATTTAGGGCCTTCAACAACCTTCTGGAGGTTTTTGACTCAGTTTGTGAGTCAGCTTTGATTCAACAGCAATGAGAAGAATAAAGAATATCTCGGACAGACTTTTTGGACTCCAGATTCAGCGGTATTAATTTATATACTTGGCTAGCACTCCAGCTGTGACTCTGAAAATGCATAAGCAAATGGGACCATGAGAGCCCCCGAGCTGGACCATGGCAGACGAGAGGGGACGGATCCACACGGCACAGCAGGGCTGATCGGCATTCACAGCACATCTTCTCACAACTGTCCAGTTTCCATATCAAGATGTGTTTGCTTGTTCCTAACACTTTGGAAAGAACTATTCAGTGAATCAATTCTGACCTAGGTATAAATTCCATGTGTCTTAGTTACATACTCTTTGGATAAGTGGTGTGGCTCCCAGTAGATTATGCCACAAGTGACTCCTCAGGAGAAAGAGAGGCAATCTCCTTCCATGTAGTTTTCAACCTTAGAAAACCCACTGGAGGGTCAGCAATGAGTTGGTTGTCACTCCGTGACACTGGACATTTTGCATTTTATTGATGCTTGGCTGTTATAACAGAAATACCACAAGTGGGTGGCTTTAGGAAACAGGAGTCTATTTTCTCTCCACTTAAGAGAGTCTCTGTCTTTCTAAGTGTTGCATTGACACTTAGAAGTCTGACACAGAGGGCCTGCCCAAAAGCAAGCCTTTCTCTCTCTACTGAGTTTGGAGGAAGGTCTTCGTCTCTTCTGAGCTTCAGCTCCTAAGCAGTCTTGATTTGACTTGGTGTCCTTTCTGCCCCATTTCTGCTTCATTGCTTGCTTGCTTAATCTCTTTTACATTTCAAAAGAGATAGACTCCTTATCATGTTTTAATGTCATATAATACAGTTTCTTGGAGGAGGTTATGCTGAGTCAAACAAGTCAGACACACAAAGACAAATGTTTAAAGCCACTCTGAACAAAATCTAAAGAAAGACTTAGCTGCAGATGGACTTATTCTTGGATGGTTACCAGGGATGAGAAGAAAAGGAGATGAGAATACAGATTAAGAAATTAATAATAGATATTTATTAAGATAAATGAAAAGAAAGCCAGTATACAATAAGTGTAAAATCAGACCTTGCAAATATTGTAATTAATGTTGAGAAAAATGTGCATGAAGGATTGAATTAAAAACCAATATGCTTTGTAAACTTCCCCTCATATGACAACTTAAAAATAAATAAAACAGGAGACCAACTCAAAATATGGCACCAGGGCTAGAAGTACTGATGTTACGTGGATCTTGGCTGAAAGCAGAGAATACCAGAAGAATGTCTATTTGTGTTTCATTGACTATGCAAAGGTATTTGACTGTGTGGATCATAAAAAATTACAGCTAATATTGAGAAGAATGGAAGTTCCAGAACCCTTGATTGTGTTCATGTAAAAATCTATATGCAGATCAAGAGGCTATTGTCTGATCAGAACAGGGGAATACTGCCTGGTTGAAAATCAAGAAAGGCATGCATCAGGGGTGTATCCTTTCTCCATAACTAGTCAATCTGTATTCTGAGCAAATCACTTGATAAGCTGGATTCTTTGGAGAAGAATATGGCATCAAGTTCGGAGGAAGACTCATCAACAATTTGTTCCGTAGATGACAAGATCAAAGTCTACAGTCTTGAGAATGGATTACATCTCAACATCAAGAGGACAGAAGTCTCACCCTCAGGCTGATAGGCAGTAGTATCATAATAAAAATGGAGAAAAGATTGAATTTGCCAATTATTTAATTTTACTTGGATTCTTAATCAAAACCATGGTATCATCAGTCAAGAAATCAAAAGATGTATTACATTGGGAAAGTTTGCTGGCAAGAACCTCTACAAATTATTGAGGAACAATGACATCAGTTGAAAGACTAAGGCCAGTCAGGCCATGGTCTTTTCAATTACTTGCTATGCATTTGAGAGCTGGAAAATGAATAAAGATGACAGAAGAAGAATTGACGCTTTTGAGTTGTGATGTTGGAGAAGTCTACATATCCCATTGACTTCCATAAAAAACAAAATGGCTTGGAGAAAGTGCAGCATGTGTGTTCCTTCGAGGCAAAGGTAGCAAAGTTTCATCTGATACTTTTGTTATACTCTCATTGTTGTTGTTGTTGTTGTGTGCCACTGAGTTGCCTGTGACACTCATAGTATCTCTATGTACAATAGCTCTGATGTCTGCCCTATCCCGAGCTAGTCCCGCTGACTCTGACACACCTACGTCCATTGCCCCAGTTACTATGTCAATCCATCTCATCTGGGGTCTTCCTCTTCTGTGCTGTCCCTCCACCCTTCCAAGCATGATGTCCTTCTCCAAGAACTGGTCCCTCTTGGCCACATGCCCAAAGTATGTGAGACAGAGCTTTAAAACCCAAGGAGAAACTCAGTGTCAGCCTCTGTTCTTGGAAAATATATCACGCTTGGAAAGGTGGCAGGTCAGAGAAAGAGAAAGCCCAACAGCAAGATGGATTGATATAGTGACTGCAGCAATGGGCTCAAGTGTGCCAGAGATGATGAGATTGCTACACAATGGAACAGGGTTCAGTTCTGTTGTTCATAGGGTTGCTATGAATCATACTTGACATGAAGATACCTAACAACAAAACAACAACTATGACAATCTTGCTTCATTCTCAAAGGGAATTACAGACAGAGAAGGATTAGGATTTCCAGCACGTATGTTTGAGTGGCGCAATTAAATCCGTTAACACTATTCAATAACGTATTTTCTTTTTTTACATTACTTCTGAATAAATACCTCAGAAACAAACAACAGGAAGCATCTGATTTCTAGGCAACAGAAGAGGATAATGTAGCATTATCTCCAGTGATGTTGAGGAAAAGTGAAATAATGAGGTTACACTGAGTCTAACAGTAGTCTAAATGACAGCTTGATGCACAAGCAGGATTTGAAATGAGTATCCTCTGTTCTTTCATGCAGCTAATGCTTATTAAAGATGACTGTCCTTGAGATTAGATGACTTGGATCCTAGTCTTAAATCTAGTATTTTTCTTTCTTCTGCACATCCTCGGTAAAGCACTCTAGTTCTCTAAGATACAATGTTTGCTTCTGTTAAATACTTCTAAACACTTTTTGGCCTGATGCTGCATCTAAGAACTCTCTCCCCAGTGGGATAGCGGGTCACCTGACAAGCTAGTAATCCAGCAGGGAGATTACCAGTGGCTCTGCAGGAGGGAGATTGGGAAGTCTGTTTCTGCTGGGAGTCCCAGTCTTGACAACTGTGTGGAGAGTTGCCTTATATTCACTAGACTTGGTTTTAAGGCAGTAGGTTCATGAAGCCTGAAGGAGAAACATCAATCTCTCCAAATTATCTCACTGCTTTACTACAAACAGCTGATTTTTCACTGTCCTTTATTGTATAAGTAAAATCCATATAATCTAAGCTTAAGGCTTGGCCCACAGGGTGTTGTGCTGCGAACTCAAAGGTGGTTCAAACGCATTAGAGGCTTCTTGAGAAAAAGATGGGCAATCTCCTCCCTGCACTATTACTATCTGTGTGATTATGAGTCACAGTCTCTGGAACTCAACGGAAGGGCAGCTATGAGTCAGTTCCTACTGGATGACAAAGATTGAGTAAAACTATCCACAAACCAAGCGAGCCAACAAAAACATTAAGAGCCAACACTCAAGCTCTAATCTGACTCTATTTCTATTCTCTTCCTGGTCAGGAGTACACACTCCCCTTCCCAGGCCGTCCTAACCTCATCCTCCTTGGGGGGTGTCATTAAAGCCAGGGGGACAGTCTTTTCTGTGGTGTTTGGCTGGAATACAATAATTAATGTCTAAAAGGTTTTTTTCCTCTTGCTGGACTACCTGTCACCTGGATACACTTCTAGACCTTTTGTTTCTTTTTTAAAATCTGCGCTCATTGGTGTTTTCTAGATTATGGGCTTCTCTAGCATCTGCTTTGAAGTGTTATGAGACGAACAATTAATCAAACACAAATCCCATGGAACTAACCCTTGTGCATTCTTCAGGTCTGGAGGCGTGTAGTTAATGTGTCTTGACCTTCTGGAATCTTCATCTTTTCTTTCTTAATGCAATAGCCAGGGGGTTTAGCTGAACTGAGTGGGAAGAATGGAGAAAATATGCATCTACTTCATCTTCCTGGACTGTTTGGCATTTAGAAAATTCTCTTAAATATGCTGCTGTTTGTTGTTACATGCCACAGACAGAACCAAACTCCCCCCTGTCCTGTGCCATCCTTGATGTATCTGCTGTGCTTGAAGCCAGCGTTACAGTCAGTGGACCAGTCCACCTCATCGAGAATCTTCCTTTTCCCCCCTCAGACTATCTACTTTACCAAGTATAATGTCCCTCTTCAGAGACTGGCCTTTCCTGATAATATTCCCAAAGTATATGAAATGAAGTTTTACCATCCTTGCCACGAAGGCGCATTCTGGCTGCACTTACCCCGTGACAGATTTGTTTGTTCTTTTGGCAGTCCACACTATATTCAATGTTCTTTGCCAATAGCACAATCCAAAGACATCAGATTTTTCCTTAGGTCTTTATTCATTATCCAACTTTTGTAAGCAAAAGTCTTTTTTCAGTGTTAGTCAAGTTCAGCGCCAGTGTGTTAGTAAATGCCTTGAAAAATCAAGCATAAAGGAATCCTTTCCATAAGATTAAAGCAACATGTTTATAAGGCTTTCTTCCTTTCTAAGCAAGTCGTTACTCTTTAAACCCTCCTATTCTCCTTGTAAGTTGAGCAAGGAGTTCATTCACTCTAAACAGAAGGAGGACTATTTGATGTAAGGTATTTTTAGCATCTGGAGATTGTATTAGTTTCCTCATGCTGCTGTAACAAACTCCCATAAACTTAGTGCCATAAATCAGAAGAAAGCTCTGACGCTCTGCTTCTGAAAGGTCACAGGGTTTTCCCTGAGGCAGAGTTCACCTCTGACACACACGGAGTTGTCTCAGGCCAGAAGTGTCTCAATGACAACCGTTTGAGGTTAGTGGCTCAAAACTAACAATATTGTCTTCCAGCTATGAGGGTCTTCAGTGGATCAACACCAAGAGGTCAACAGGCTGCCTTCTTTCTGGAAGCTTTAAAGAGAATCTCCCTCAGCTTCTAGAGGTACACGTCTGGCATTCCTGGTCTCTGGCCTCTTCTTCTACCTTCAAAGCCAGAGGCAGAGCATACTCAAATATCTTCCTGCCTCAGTCATCCTGTCACCTCTGTCCCTCTCAGCTCTCGCCTCCTTTTTATAAGGATCTTTGTGATTCTATTTAACTCACCTAGACAATCTGAAGTCACATCTCTGTCTCATTTTATTTGTGTGTGTTTTGTTTTTGTTTACTTTGATAATTCTCCCCTTGACACACACACACACACACACACACACACACACACACACACACACACTTTCCTTCATTGACATTATGTTTAATACAATCATCCCCACACAGTGTGTTTTATAAAATTAACCACCATTAGATGACTAGCAAAATGTGTATGAGGATCTACTTGGGAGAGTGGGGGAACAGAGGATTGAGGAAGGGTTTGGCGTAATAATTACAAGATTGTGCAATTTAATGGGTGGAGGGAGGGGTGGGTTAAGGAAATGGGAAAGATCTGGTATGAAAAACAAGGTATGCTAACTTCGTAAGTAAACAAGCATAAACTTAAAAAAAAATAATCACCACTGGACTATGTCCACTATTACCTGGTCTTTTCAGGTTCCCACTGGATTTTTCCCATTATCCTTAACCCCCTCCCTCTACCCACCAAATTGTACAACATTGTGATTTCTCCTCAGTTCATCCTCATCCCTCTGCTCCCGCCCTTCCTTCACCTTGGACCCCCATATACGTTTTACTAGTTATCCTTTTATTTTTGCAATAATTATCTTATGCAGTATTTGTCCTTATGAGACTGAGCTACTTCACCCTGAACATTATTACTAACCTTTTGCGCTATTACTTAACATCTCAGGTTTCAGAGTTTAGCATGTGGTGTAGGAATGGGAATGTGGGACTCGTGGCCTACCACAGAAATCTTTTTCTAAAATGAAGTAGTCCCAGAAATTCAAATTTGAAAAATAGATGTAAGCAATACCTTGCCTTGTAGGCAGTTTATTTAATCATCATCGTTTCCAGAGCCCAGGGAGCTCTTCCAAGAAGCCGCCTACTGGGGCCATAGGTTGGAAATTATTTGAAAGGTTTTTCTTTGAATTCTGACTTCCAGGCCAGTAGGGACTTGAGTCAAATGGGAGTTCCAGGCCCCCAAACGCAGCTCAAGGTGGCTGTCATCCTCCGCATTGTCTGCAGCGCTTCCTGGCTGCTGATGAGCTGGAGTGGGGCAGGCCAGCTGGACACATGGCAGGCTTTGGGAGACTTGGAATTTTGCAGCCTGCTGCAGTCAGGCTGGCAGCTGAAGGGCATACTTGGATGTCAAGTGGACAGGTGCATTCTAAATAGTGGCAAAAGCAAATAAATAACTGGACTCCATGTCATAGGACTATGCCCTCAAGCTGACTCTAAGAAATAGCATATGCTCTTTTGACAAGCATACATGCTGCAGAAGTTAGTAATAGCAGAAGAGAAATGCTTTCTGTTTATGTTCATTCCCGTCTTTTGTCTAGGCATCAGGATCAGCATAAAGCAATGCTTACCTACGTGTGTGATTTGAATAGTCTCAGGAAGTCCTGTGTGTTATTCAGTAGTCTTCCTACCAAACACCTGAAATTGTATTACTAGAACTGAGAAAACAAATGTATTTTCGAAGAACTAAAGCCAGGGTGTTCGTTAGGATCAGGGTTGGTGAGATCTTGTCTCAGATACTTTGGACATGTTAGCAGAAGAGGCCTGTCCCTGGGAAAAAGGCATCAGGCTTAGAAAAGTAGAGGGTCAGTAAAAAAAGGAAGAGAACCTTCAATAACAATGGGTTGAGTCAATGACTATGGCCATGGGGTTAAATGCAGCAGAGATTATGTGGATGGTGCAGGACTGGGCAGTGTCTTGTTCTGTCTTATGTAGGGTGGCTATGAGATGGAGTCAACTAGACATCTACAGAGTTGAGCTTGTCTAGGCTTAAGAATAGAGTTCTCGGGTGGTGCAGATAGTTAATGCATTCAGTTGCTGAATGCATGGCTGAAGGTTTGAATCTACCTAAAGGTGTCTGAAAAGGGAACAATGGCAACATGCAGACAGCCGAGTCCAACCTCTACTAACTCCGCAAAGGGGCACTGTCCCCATCAATAACATCCACAATATCCGATACCTACAAAGCCACACATTGTCCCCCATGCAGCTGCACCTACTTTTACTAATTACTGGATCCAAAATATGTTGTAAATGACACAGACTTTTCAGAATCTATTTTTCTACTTAAAGCTGTGGAGTTTATTAGGGAAATAGATCATAGAGGATGGTAGGAAGCAGAGATGGCATGTTAAAAAGCCCAGGTTAAAAAAAAAATCCCAGGTTCAGTCCAGCAACACAAATGCAAAACTCCTCTGGTTTCATCAATTGTTCAGCAAGCTTCACCTCATTGCCGTCTCAAGTTAGCTCTTCCATCAGTCATCCAGCAAGGAAAATCTTTGACTTCAGCTCCATCTCAAGGGCCCCATCAAGCTATGCTTTGCCACAGTCCCATATAGTCTAGTTAGCTATTTTATACAGATTTCACAGCTGCTGATGATATAGAAGATATTGTTCAATGTGGAACCAAGAGTCCACAGTTGAAGTAGCTGGAGAGCAGACTCCCAGGGGAAGCTAAGGGTGGTGGGTGGAGCCTCAGAGCTTAATTTCCCTTATACATTCCCACCTTGCTGGATCAGGTCTATGGCAATGGATGTTGTAGTGGTGGTGTACCATAGAATCAGAACCAACCCATAGCTGACCTTGCAGTAGGTTTATACCACAGTCATAGAAGGAAATGCTGGCATTCTAATTAAACAAACAAACAAACAAACAAAAACCAACACAACACAATTAATGAAAATCCTTTGGAACTGAGCTCTGCTCAGATATATATTATGATCTGTGAGGTAGCTCTGGCAACAACAGATTTTGAGTCTGATCTGTACATTTTCTTTTCAAAGATCATGTGGAAATAATGTGAAATAAACATGTGGATTCTTTTTCTCTTTTTCCATGTAGAGGAAAGGAAACCTCAGTATGATTTGATATTCCTGGGAAAGGAGTGGAATAGTCTTTTATGAAAATGGTGCTCAAATTGGACCTTTTTGGATCTCAAATCAGACTTAAACAAAGAGAAGTGTGCATTATCAGGAATTTACGAGGTATTTTAGGAAGGTCCTTGAGGTTAAGGCACTCAAGGCACTGCAGAGTCAATGTTGTTGTGTGGTGTCCAGTTGGAACTGATTCATAGCTAAGCCTCCAGTGGCTTTTCAGAGGCGGTAACTTCCATGAGAGGAGTACGGTCATCATTCTTCTGTGGAGCAGCTGGTGGATTCATACTGTGTACCTTTGCTTTGGCAGCACAATTCCTTACCACTAAGCTACCAGAACTCCCTTGGAAGAATCTACAGCATTCTTAAAATGTTCTTAGAGTACCATTGCATTATAATTGACTTGGTGCAAATTTTAATGGGTTAGGCCAATAACCAATAGTTTGGAGGTTCTAGTCCACCCAGAAGTAACTCAGAAGAAAGGCCTGGTGATCTACTTCTCAAAAGTCAGCCATTGGAATGTCTGGGGTGCAGTTCTACTCCGACACACGTGGAGCTGGTGTGAAATGAGAAGCTGGCTGGGTAAGGTAAGAAGGAAGTAGCACAGTGCCTGGCATTTGGCAGCCCTTCAGGGCATTACTGGTCTTTTTCTGACTGTCGTGTGTATAACCCTCTCTGATGGTGGATCTCAATCTCATATTAACAAGATGAATGTGGTGTTTGTTGTTGTTCTTATGAGACACATGGGGGAACAGCCAAGGATGCTGCCTATCCTGCAGAGGGAGAGGCTGCCTTACACAAGGAAGACACTGTCCGCACTCCAACACTAGCCATTTCTTTTGAATGTATTACAAGAAAGCGGGGAAGGGGGGGAATGATTAATCGCTATCACCTTAGTGAACACTTACTTACCTGCTCTGTATTCATTACACCTTAAGAAACATACACGACATTCAAAATCTCTGTGTTCAGGGATGTGGAAAGTTCCCTAACTCAGATCCACAGACATCAACATGTTAGGGCAGAGGAGCGGTGTCTCAGGGGGAAATACCACAGTAGTTATAGTTGTAAAGCATTTTCATTCAGAATCCTGTGCCAATAGGAAAAGTGGGAAAATGGGAGAACTTGCAATCAGAGCAATTTCTACCAGAGTCCAGAAGTTGGACTCAGCAGTATGTATAATGAAAGAAGGGTGAAACTGTAACTGAATTTTTTGTATTATAGGCAAAACTCAGCAGTATGTGTGTGTGTGTGTGTGTGTGTGTGTGTGTGTGTGTGTGTGTATGTGTTCATACTCAGCAGCGCACGCACACACACACACACACACACACACACACTCGGGAATATGAACAATACAAAAAAGTAAGTTGAAGTTCCACCTTTTCATGGATTTCTAAAGATAATTCATTTTTTGATGATTGTCTATTGAAGTCTTCATTGATACAAAGTGACCGCTGGCCAGGCAGGTCTTTATTGATGTGTATGATTTTAGTAGAGATGGCACCCAGAGGTTTAAGCAAAGGTGCAAACTTCAGGAAAGTTTTTATTCATTTGAGATACTCAAGGGGAAGGTATATTTTTTTTAAATTTACAATTAGGTTTTTTTTCTATATTATTTAGGCACAGTGACTGTCACAATGGAATGTCACAATGGAACGTGTCAGGAAGATTAAGGATAACACAGGACAGGACGGGATTCAGATCCATTATTCATGGGTCATGGTATGGCTCGTGCTGGACTCAATGGCACCTAACAACAACTTATTATTATTATTATTATTATTATTGGAATAATAGGCACCTGAATAGTTGTAAACATTATGAAAGAGTAGGTATTTTACAACTATAATTTTCTTCAGAAATAATATACGAGTAATAAAATACCCTTTCTGCTTTTGCCCCTTGGTTAGATTTCTATTTCTTGCTCATCAAGTTCCAAATGGGCAAAAGTGGAGGTGGGCTGGTGAGAGAGGGAGGAGTGTTATAGAGAAGAAAATTAGTAAAGTCAGTAAATGTATCAAGGAGAAAATGAAACAGTTTTAGAAGAAAATAATAAAGGAAGAGACAGATATACATATACACCTCCTATACATATATAACAGATATACATGCATATATGTAACATAGAACACACATACATAATATAAATGTATAACACACATATATAACATATATACATATATAGCATATATGTTGTTATGTGCCATCGAGTTGCTTGCGACTCATAGCATATATACATACACACACATAACATATATATATATATAGTTATAGCTATTCCATCAATCAGAAGGGGAGGTGGAATGCTTTCTGTCTTAATGGAAGTGGCCCCTGTGTTGAAGTGTTTATTGTTCTAAAGGTCCTTATGTTAAAGCATTTTTCTAAGGAGGCTAAGCCTAGGCGAGCTCTAAAATTTCATGTGGATGGAACTCTGGTGGTGTGTGGAGTTGCTCTCCTAACCTGAAGTCTTATGTGGATGCTAAAACTTTCTGAGAAGGATGCTGGGATCTGCTTGAGTGATTGATACAATGTTAAGAATTCTTGCAATGTTAAGAGATTCTTGCAATGTGTTTTTGCCACTTTGGCAGCTTGAAAGCTCAGAGAAAAGCATGAGAGGACTTTAAGATGGCATGTGGACTTGTGTCAAGGCTCCAAATATAGTGAGGTGGCAGTTGCGGCAAATTCTCTGCTCTTTGTGCTTTAAACTCTAAAGCAGAAGTAGGGGAGAACGGAACTAAATCAACACGCCTTTTGGAAAACCATCTTACTCTGTCTTACACCCCCCATCCCTCACACATGCTCCTGTGCAGAAACAACTTCTGAATAATGGAAGAGAAACAGGAACACAGAAACTGAGTTGTGAGCTTCTACACAGTGCAGCACAGCCTAGACAGACTGGGTTGCATGTGGCTTTTGCATCTGGCTTTGACATGGGAGGAGGAAGGCGGAGGCGATGCTTGACCGCAGGAACGTTTCAAGATGAAGAATTCAGATTGGCTTAGCCCTGCCCTGTCACTGCAGGCATCAAGGCAGCTACAGTAGCACTCATTGAACCCCCCTGGGACAACAGCCCTGCTGGCCACTGATGGCACTCAGGTGCCTCGGGGACAATGTTTCATCTGCAGGAGGCGTTTCCAGAGTGCAGAGAATACAGCCTTTGTTCTTCTCCAGGTTGTTCTTTGGCACCTGGCTGATTCTGCCGCTCTCAACGCACCTGCTGAGCTAGCAATCTTGCAGGGTTAAGCCCTACCTGCTAACAAGATTACAATCTTGCCGGAAAGTTCAGACTAACCACAGCCTTGCCCCTGAGCTCTAAAAACAACCCAGTGGAGGGTCTGACGTGTGCACTCTCATCTCAACAGTCACTTGGGGGATAATTTAAATACAGACCAGTGGATTGCTTTATTAGAAATAAAGTCCTAACAGAATGTCGCATGCCTTGGGAAAGAAATTTATTTGTCTTTTGTAAATAGGCTGCAAAAAATCAGCCTTAAACCAATGTGTCTTATCGAGAAAGTGCAAGATTTTTAAAAACAGGTTGCTGGAGTCAAAGACACTCCAAGGTGTGAGGAATCAGTGTTTTTTTAAAAACTCATACAGGTAATATTCTGTTTCAATGTGACATTGAGTAATTGAGTTTAGCTGCTGAGTGGGATATAAGAGAAATAGAATGATAATTGCTAATAATTTCTATAAAACTTCCTTACTCTCCAGTTGTGGTTGCTAATACACAAGGAACTGGATTCTGCTGATAACACGGCATGAAGTAACTACAAATTAGAAAAACAAGTTGCCATGGAGTTGATCTGTAGGTGTAGAATAGAAACGGGCTCCTAGGGCTTTCAAGGGTTGATTTTAAGATTGCCAACTTTTCTTCAGAGATACTACTGAGTAGACACAAACTTCTAACTTTTCAGTAACCAGCCTAACGCATAACTGTTCGCACCACCCAGAGTCTCCAATCATAAGTTGCTGTTGTTGTTAGGTGCCATTGTTAGGAGTCAAGATCGACCCTTGGCAATCCCATAGATCTGGGGTTCCACAGGGTTCCCTTTTGGGGAACCATAAAGGAACCACAAATTATAAATTATGTTATTTTACTAAAAGGTGGGAGACAGGTGCTCAATTTCAGCTGTCAACCATTCTGATGAGGGATGCCATCGCTGCACCCAGGTAGGATGGAAGAGACTCAAATTCTCAAGATAGGTCAGACCCACTGAGTTAGGAAAGACTAGGAACCCCTGACACTATTTCCTGAATATAGTCTTTAAACCTGGAACTAAAATCACTCCTGAAAGTCACCTTTCAGTCAAGTAAAAGATTGGCTCATAAAAGAAAAATATCACTTTGAGTTAAGAGGAGAAAAAAAATCAGGTTCCACCACCTTTTAGAATTATTGTTGTTATATACTAGGGATATTGTAGCTGATGTTAGATGGATCTTGGCTGAAAGCAGGGAATACCAGAAGAATGTCTATCTGTGTCTCATTGATTATGCAAAGGCTTTTGACTGTGTGGATCATAACAAACTGTGGCTGACTCTGAGAAGAATAGGAATTCCAGAACATTTAATCGTGCTAATGCGAAACCTATACTTGGACCAAGAGGCAGTCGTCAGAACAGAGCAGGGTAACACTGCATGGTTCAGAATTGGGAAGGGTGTATGCCAGGGATGTGTCATATCTCCATACCTTTTCAACCTGTATGCAGAGCAGATTATCCGAGAAGCTGGGCTCTATGAGGAGAAGCATGGTATTAGGATTGGTGGACGATCTATCAACAATCTGCGTTATGCAGATGACACAACCTTGCTCGCTGAAACTGAGGAGGACCTGAAGCGCTTGCTGCAGAGGGTCAAGGACTGCAGCCTTCAGTATGGACTGAGTGAGGCTCAATGTCAAGAAGACAAAGATTCTCACCACTGAACCAATCGGCAGCAGCAGGATGGATGGTGAAGAGATTGAGATTGTTCACAGCTTCAGTTTGCTTGGCTCCACGGTCAACACTCTCAGCACCAGCAGCCAGGAAATAAAAAAATGTATTGCAATGGGAACGTTTGCTGTTAGGGACCCCTCTAAAGTACTCAAGAGCAACAGTGTCTCTCTGGACACTAAGGTGCGTTTGATACAGGCCATGGTCTTTGCAATCACTTGTTATGTATCAGAGAGTTGGACAATGACTAGGGAGGATAGAAGGACAATTGACGCCTTTGATCTGTGGTGCTGGAGAAGAGTGTTGACTGTACCATGGACTGCCAAGAAAACAAACAAATTCATCCTTGAGAGGGTTAAACCAGGCTGCTCCTTGGACTCAAGGATTCAGGGCTTCATCTGATAATACTTTGGACATGTTGTAAGGAGAGACAGGTCCTTGGAGAGGGACATCATGCTTGGTAGGGTGGAGGGACAGCGCAGGAGGGGAAGACCCTCTATGAGGTGGATTGATTCAGTGACTGGGGTAATCGGGATGGGTGTGTCAGAGGCAATGCGACTGGCACAGGATAGAGCAGGGTTTAGGGCTGTTGTACATGGAGGGTCACTATGAGTCGCAAGCGACTCAACGGCACATAACAACAACAACAACAACAAATGACCTCTTCATATCTTTGCTGTCGTGAATTGAATTGTGTCCTCCCAGAAAATGTGTTCACTTGGAAGGGTCATGATGCTTAATGATTTTGAATGTAATGAGGTAATGTGTATTATTTTGAGACCTGGAGAAGGTGAAACCAGGCTGCTCCTTGGAGGCAAGGATTTTGAAGCTCCATCTCACATACTTTGGGCATGTTGCCAGGAAAAAGATATCAGGGTGGAGGGACAGTGCACCAGGTGAATACCCTTGAGGAGATGGATTGACATGGTAACTTTGGCAACGGAGTCAGATATGTCAGAGATGGTGAGATTGCCTCAGGACAGGACGGTTCAGAGCCATTGTTTATAGGGCTGCTCTGAGTTCTGGTAACTAAAGGGCACATAACAACAACATTGTAGTAGGCAAGTGGCAGGAAACAGAGTCAGAGAAGGAGGCATTGTTATGGAGATGCTGAGCAGGGTTTTGAAGGATAAGTAGAAGTTAACTAGGCAAAGAACTAGAGTATTTCAACTGAAGGTAACTGCACGTGTGAAGAGGTGGAGCCTGAAAGTTCACTAGGAGTTCAGAGAAAGAAGCTGTTGCTGTGCAAATTCAAGTCGATGCTGAAGAAAATGAAAACAAGTCCACAAGAGTCAAAAATGACCTGTAGTCTACCCCACACCATTTTAAAAATCACCTTAAAAAGGTTTGAGGCATTGAACACTAGAAATCAGTGACCAGGTAAGTTGTGGGATGACATTGAGGTCTTGCTTGCCTTTGTTTTATCATAGGAACCAATTCCTGGGGAAGATTATGTTTGGTATAGTAAGGAGTCAGTGAAAACAAGGATGACCTTTGCTGAGATTGATTGACACAGAGGTTGTAACGAGTCCCCCTACTACTCTGAGGATGGCACAAGTCAGAGCAATGTTCTGTTGTTCACACTGGTTGCTATGGTTGGAAACCACTAGACAATACTTAACTACAACAGCACCAGTAATTATTTTTTTTTGTCAGTGATGTAAGGAAAGGATGGTCCCTGGGTGGTGCAAAGGATAAGAATGCAACTACCAGTGAAAAGTTTGGCCATTCAAACTCATCCTAGGATGTCTTAGAAGTCAGGCCTGCAGTCAGTTTCCTAATACTTGCGAATCATGGGTTCTCTCTCTCCCTCTCTTTCTTTCTCTCTCTCTCTCTCTCTCTCTCACACACACACACACACACACACACTCAGGAGGTCACCATGGACTCAGACCAACTAATAATCACAAAACAAAAAAGACTGAGATCTTTAATCTCTGATGCTCAGTATATGTACAGTAAATAAGAATTGTGCTGTTGTTCTTATTGTTAGGTGCCATTGAGTTGAGTATGGCCCTTAGTGATCCCGCTCACAGTGACTCTGAACCCTGTCCCATCCTGTGCCATGTCCATCGGCTCTGACATACTTGAGCTCGTTGCTGCAGTCACTGTGCCAATCCATGTGGTTGAGGGTCTTTCTTTCTTGGACCTGCTGCCTTTGCAAGCCTGATTCCCCTTCCAAGGAATAACTCCCCCCACACAACATGCCTAAAGTATGTGATATGAAGTTTCACCATCGTTGCCTCATAGATGGGCAAGGTTTTGCTCTACTATACATAGAAGCAATGTAAAAAAGAGTAGGGATGGCATCTGACCATCAGTCACTCCACAAGGGAAAATAGGCCCCATCAAAAACATACACAGCACAAAATCTATTTCCATGAGGACAAACATGCCTCTATGCTCCCCAAAGCTACTATATCAATTCTAACACCAACCATCCCTCTCAACGCTGGGTTCAAAATTCATTGCAATGGCCACACAGAACTGAGAGAATCATACTCAAAGTCATGGAGTTTATTAGAGAAGTTTTTGTCATTATTAGGTGTCATCAAGTCCAGAGCAACTAATAGCGACTCTATGACCAACTGATCTGAGCACTGTCCACTGTCCGATCCTGTGCCATCTCACAATCTCTGCCACACTCAAACCCATTGCTGCAGTCGCTGTCCACCCACATGGTTGAGGGTGCTCTTCTCTTTCGCCACTCCCTCTACCTTGTGAAGCGTAATCCCCTCTTCAAGGAATAACTTCTCTTAGCAACATGCCCAGAATATGTGAGTCAAAGCTTCATCATTTTTGCCTCCGGGGAGCAGCATGGCTGCACCTTCTTCAAGACATATCTGTTCTTTTGGCATTCCATAGGATCTTCAGCACCTTTCTCCAACACCAATTCAAAGTTCAAAGACATTAATTCTTTCACCATTCTTATTCGTTTTCTAGCTTTCAGATGCATAGCAAGTGACTGAAAATACTGTGGCCTGAATCAGATGCACTGTGGTCCTTAAACTGACGTCAATACTACTCAATCATTTCAAGACATCCATGAATACAGACTTAACAGGCTATAATTCAGGTTGGCAACAGGATACAATTCCTCCCTCAAGAAAGCTTCTCAAGCATGCTTCCAGCAAGCAAGGATGAGGATAATGAGTCTCATTCTAAAGACACAGATTTTAGAATGGCAGATGTTTTTCTAGATGCACGTGTCTTATAGGTGCCTTGCCATATAGTTCAAAAGTCAAGAGACACATTAGAGCAGAGATAGATGTGAGAGAAGTAATTGGTCCTTTCTTCAAGTTTCTACCATTGTTCTGGATATACAAGGACTCATAAAAATGGCAAAAACATATTGTTTAAGTATAAAGAAGCCAACTAGTTAACCATTCCCAGCTAGTTATAATTAGTTACACCTTCCCCAAGATCAGAGGAGCAGAGGCACAATGGTCATTTCTCCATCCCACGGTATCACGTCCTCGAGAAAGTTCTTGCCTAGTGTAGATATCCTGGCCTTGGACCTCATTCTGGAATGACCGTGGTCACTCCCTCCTTCAATACATTGAGGTTTAGAGATTCATAGAGTTTCTAACCGCTGTGTCTAATGTACTAAAGTCCAGTGAAATGTAATTCATACTTCTCATGGACTGCTTGAAATTCTTGAGAAACCAGTTTATCGGTTTACCTTAAGCTCAACGCAGAAGCTGGAATCTTAAGTATTTATTCATGATCTAAAAATGGAAAATGCTACTTACGAGCATAAAAACCCTTCCCTATTTCCTCGAAGTAAATGAAAACTAATCAAGCTGTGAGAGACAAGCTCGTCAATGAATGTAAGTGTTGGCGGTGTAATCTGTAGGAGTTGCACTGCTAACGTAAAGGTGGTGACTCGCTGGCACCTTCGACTGCACCAGGGGCTCTGTGAAAAAAGGATGGACAATCTCCTCTTACACACCTTATGGACTTGGAAGCCTCCTGGGGCATCTGCCGTGAGGTGGTTCAACAGTGACGAGAGGATAGATACAGAGCCACTCTCTCTGTCAGCCTGTGCGTTGCGATCCTCATTCAGTGGAGCTTCCAGATCAAGACAAGCTAAGAAGCAAGCCTAGCACTTGACTTCTAAAAATCAGTCAAAACAAAATAATTCATACGGGTCACCATTATTTGGTCTCCAACTGAGCATGGGGTGGTGTCGGATTGGAAAGGATTTTGTTTTGTTGTGCTTAAGTTTTTAATGAGTTAGACCTGACTCATTGGCAACTACCAAAAAAAAAAAAAAAAGGAACAAGGGGGAAAGATAAATATCTGGGCCTCCAGTGTTTTAAAATTTGCAAGGCAGCCTAATTGTGCCATTAATTGACACACAGTCTGAGCCATTTGCACATTTAATTTTGAGAGAAAAGTGTATTCAGGGAAATGGATGTTTTTTTCTATCCAAACCTTGTCTATTTTTAGAAACTTGAATACACTTTAGCAAGTTCTCAGATTCCATTTCCCTTTTAGAGAGGCCCTGTAAAAAAAAAATCTAAGGGGGCTAGGCTTCTAATCAGCTGGATGGGATGTAAAAGAAGTCAGCTGTATACTCTAGGAGAGGCACAACAAAGCTCTGCTCTTCATTTTATTACCTAATTCACTCTTTGCAAAGGTAAGACAAGGGGCTATAATGGACTGTGTGACTTTCAGCGTGTGCTCTTCTTAGCCCCAAGCAGACGGCCGCTGGAAGGACCCTCCACTTTGAGCCCTGTGTTGACACGGGGCCTTACGGAAGCTGGGATGTCTGTCCCACTGCATGCACGTCTGTGCCCCCACCTGGACTCCTTGCAGAAGTTCTGCCCAGAGCATATATATTCCAATGAGTTATGTGTGCCAATAAAAACACTCTGCGATTCACAAGCCATCAGCTCTTAGTCATGAAACAAAAACAACTACCAAAGAGGTACATTTTAACATGTTAATGGCACCCTGAGTAGACAGACAGAGGACAATGCTATCATTTCAGGGGACAGTTTTACACAGCGGGTTTCTTTGGGGGCATTCAGGACACTGCAAGCTGGCTCTGGTCACTAATTAGAGACACTGCGCTGTGGACACCATAAATCACTGTCGTCAGGGAGCTGTCCTATATCTGCAGGGAGGAAGACTCTGCATTTATTAGCTGGAAGAGCAAGCCCCATGGTAACTCACTGCCCCTGAGTGCCCTGACATGGCTCACTGCTCAGCAGAGAATGGGGCATTTCCTCACAGTTCTGAGAGATGGAACACCTTATTAGGTGGTGTCTCAGCCATCCCATGCAGCTGTAACACAAAGACCACATGTGGTTGGCTTTCCGAGCAGAGATGTATTTCCTCATTGTTCTTCACACTGAAAGTCCACATCAGGGCCCCAGTCATGCTGACTTCTTCCTTACAAGTCGCCTCAGAAACTCCTTATGTAGACAGTCTTCAAATGGCATTTGTCTTCATGTGTCTGTGCACACATGTGTGTGAGCCTAGGCTGCATTTTGAAGAACTCAGAAGTGACTGAGGTTTAGGATCCATTCTCAAAGAAGTGATATTACATCAGACTGCATTACAGAAAGGGGTGAGATCAGATCAAATCCACATGAAAAAGGGTTAGGATTCCATTGCTTATTTTTGAGAACATAATTCAACTCATAACAGGTACTGTTTTGCTTCTTCTATTTGTCGAAATGACGTCTGACACTGCAGGCCTTGGGGTAACATTTGAAAAATCCCCTCACAGAAGAACATCCACCATAGAACTTAGTTCATGCAGAGTAGCATGGAGCTGGATTTGAGACTTCCAAGCAAAAGGCATCTTGTTTACCAAGACCCAGACAACCTCACCACCCAATACTGAAGTCAGTGGTGCTGCGTGGGGCTTGGCTACCGGACTGTCTGGCACTTTGTTCTAAGTGTAGCTTCCTCTTTGAGGAGTCATTTTCCCAGAAAGAATGCAAACAGTGGACACGACGGCAAATCCTTTCTAATATGTCATGAAACAAAAGAAACACACTGTCATCGGGTCAGGTCTGACAGAGTAGAACTGCTCCACACACCTCCTAAGGCTGCAGATCCCCAGAGGTGCAAACCATCGCATCTGTCTTCCACAGAGGGGTTGGCGGGTTCAGACCTCCCCCGTGGTGGTTAGCAGTCAAATGCTTTAACCATGCTACCACCAGAGCTCCTAACATCTACTCTAGAAATTCGGATGGTGGCTTCCTGATGATCTGTACTCCTCTTTGGATGAGCTGACAGAGACAAGGAGCCATCTTTTCTTACCTCCGACCACACACAAAACAGACTCAGAAGTTTTACTCTCACTGGCTACCCAGAACAAGAATAACAATTCTGTGTAACAGAGGAATAGATTTACCCGTGTTTATATGGACTAATTAAAGCAATCATTTCAAAATAAAGGGAATTGGTACCTTCTGAAAGATCCATGAAGGGGTTTTTCTTGGTAAGAAGTTGTGCAGTCTTTCTGAAACATGTAGTACTGTGTGTCTTTACAGAATGAGAAATTTGTTATCCCACAGTTATAAAAGCTATAAATCCAAATTACGACTTCAGCTTTTAGGGGTGGGGGTGGGGTCCTTCTTTACCATAATTTGCTCTTCCACATTCTTGGGTTCCTGTCTAGCTCTTCTGTTTATTTCTGTGGTTTTTTTCCTGTTTTTTTTTAAGAATATACATCTCAGAAGCGATTAGGTTTGGAATCCACCCAACACTGGCATGACCTCATTAACATAAAAGAAGAAACCCCCTATTTCAAACATACATGGTGGTTGAGATTTTAATACATATTTTGGGAAGACTCAATTAGATTTATAACTTTGTTTCTTAGCAAAGTTTTATTTTTAAAGTTAAAATGATCAAAATTATTAACTTTCTTAGTATCCAGTGAGCTCCCAGTTTAAGAATGTTAAATTTACTGACAACACATACTGAAGAACAGTGAACTAGAGAGCACATCATTGCATCTAAAATTTGAGTTAAATACAATATTTTAATAAAATGTTTATTTTATATTGGTTTACTTAAAAAGTTCATATACATTGTTTTTTCACACAGGATCTTTTCTCATCCTTCATTTCACCCCTCAAATTGTGAGACCCTATGATTGAAGTCCCCCATCTTCACTCATCTGCTCCCCCTCCCGCCTTCGATCCTCATACACGTTCTACAATGCAATAATGGTCTTACACAGTATTTGTCCTTATGGGACTGAGTTAGTTCAGTTAGCATAATGCTCTCCAGTCCCTCCCAAGCTAGGTAGTAATTTACAAAATCATTGCTTCTGCGTGCTGCATAGTGTTCCACTGTATGAATGTACCACAATTTCTCAATCCATTCCATTGTGATGATTTGCAATTATTTGAGTTAAATACAATGATTTACAAATGAGCTCACACACTACTTTGTGATAAATGAAAAGATAACTGTTGTAAGGTCAGAACTGACTTGTAGCTGAATCTCCATCGGGTTTTCAGAGGCTATAAATTGCACGGGAGGAAATTGCCTTTATTAAGAAAATCCTGTGCAACTTTAGCTGTTTCCTGGCTTGAAGAAGGAGAGAACACCTTTCTTTATAAGTCTCACCATGTGGTCACCAAGTTGTGCTGAGCATTTCACTGTCTTTGTATTTGGCTTGAAATTTCCTCTTGTTTATACTTGTTTACATTCACTGAGCAGTCTCAGGGTGAGGAGAGGTGCTGCTGGCCAAGAGACCAGGAGAGGTGGCTCTAATCCACCAGCTGCTCCACCAGAGACAGATGGGAGATTCCTTCCCCTGTGATTTTACTGCTTCTGAAAATACCCTGCAGGGTAAGCTGTGAGTCAGTTCCTACTTGAAGGCATAAAACCACCACAACAACCTGCCTTCAAAGTACAAATCCAATGCAAATGCTGGTGTTGTACCCCCTCCCTTCCCAAAAGGTAAAATTTCTTAACATTGCAACAAATGGACATCTTTTACAACTTCTTTCAGAGTGTGAATGATTGAACATGTGTAGCTCAATGAACACTAAATTACTCCTGTGCAGTTTAAAACAACAGACCAATTCCTGTTCAGATTTATTTAATTTTAAAGGGAAATATTAAACAGCAAGATGGCACAATCTTGGGTAGCAATTTCTCCTTAGAACAAGCATGATTGAAACTATTTGCTGCAATAATGGGACATTTCTCCTTCCTAGAAATTCACTGGGTGATTTATTTCAATACAGTAAGCACTGGTCTCCATTTGCTAATCACTCTCCTTTCCCACAAGAAGGAGAAAATTCACTGCAGGTCTGGGAAATGTCAAGGGGTTTTAAGGCAATAAACGGAAATTTGACTAAGAGTTTCCCAGAAGATAAAAGTATAAAGAAAATGAACATATAGATATTCTTTGGCTTTACAGAAAATCTTGTTGTTTTCTTAGGACAAAACTCAGAATGCTGTTCAAGTACCTTATCAGATTAACTTGGTGATGCAGTAATATTTTTTTGCTTAGAAATGCATATTGTGGCAAGTGGAGTAAGGAAGAAGGGACCCATAGTCTTGTCAGAGTTTGCCAAAGGTTTTTATCTGACCATTAGCATTATGCTTTGAGTCATTATCAAACATTCCAAGGCTACTTAACATGCCCAGAGTCATTATTTTGCTTACTTGTAGAAGAATTAAATGTTTCCAGATATATTTGGGAATATGAAAAGGAGAAAGTGAAGTATTCAAACTGACTGGCTGAAGGCAGGAGTTGTATGGGAGGAAAACAAAAACAGAGCATAGCACATTATAATGGACATCCTATTCTCAACACCATGTGTTGTAATGAGACACTGCCCTATGTTTCTAGGAAGGGCTTCCATGACCCTTTTGAGAACCATTAATAATAAAACAGAGTTCTTGGGTAGTTAACACGTTTGACTACTGACTGGGAATTTAGAGGTTCAAGTACACCCAGCCACACCTCAGAAGAGACCTTGTGATCTACTTAAAAAAAAAAAGGAAAGACTTAGCCTTAAGTACGTATTATCCCTCAACATAAAGAAAACAAAAAGTCCTACAACTGAATCAATCAATAACATCACAGTAAGTGAACTTTTCAAGGATTTCATTTCACTTGGATCCAAACTCAGCACCCAGGGAAGCAGCAGTCAATGGACCAGACTCTTTATTGTACTGGGCAAAGCTGCTACCAAAATCCTGTTAAAGTGCTAATGATCAAAGATATTAGCTTAAAGACCAAGGTGCCCCAATCTAAGCTATGGTGTTTTCAATTGCTTAATTTGCATGTGCAAGTAGGACATTAATAAGGAAGATGAAAGAAGAATTGGTGCCTTTGAATTGTGGTGTTGACAAAGACTATTTTTTAAAAAAAACAACAGCACACAAAACCACCAAAAAATAAAAAGACCCATGCATTTTCAAAGTACTGAACAAATCTATCTCCAAAGAGGAGTGTTCTCTAGGAGCAAAGGTGGGGACTTTGTCTCATATACTCAAAACATTTTATCAGGAGGGGTCAGCACCTAGAAAAGAATATCATACTTGGAAAAGTTAAAAAGCAAGTGGAAGACAATGTGAATGAAGGAAAGTGTGAAATACAATGTATATGAATTTCATATGCAAACCAATATAAAATCATTTCTTTAAAAAACAAAAAAAAATGTGTGAAAGAGAGGAGAGCTCACCAGGATAACGATTGACACAGGGACTGCTATAGTGGACTTAAACACAGAGGCGACTGAGGATGGTGTAGAATTGGGTGACTGTATTGGTTGTACATGGGATCACTATGAGTTGAAGCTAACTCAACAGAACCTATAACAAAATTTTTTATAGGGATCCTATATACTTTATGCTAACTCATTTAATGTTAACTATATAAAATACCAATAACCATCATCTCTCAGCACAAATATGGAGACTGAGGCATAGAAAATGGAAGTAACTCACAGTCAAACAATTGGCACAAGATTAAATTAACAATTGGACTCAACAGGTCTTATTCCAATCCACATCCTTCACTACAGAGCTAATCCTCCTCTAGGTTGGTGTAAAATCTGTTCTAGAGAGTGCTGGCACACTCTAGATTTTCCGGGCCATCCTGTTTTCAAGTTTGCTGTCCACTATCTTGCACTTGAATTCCAGTATTTATGTTATTTTCATTTCAACCACAAATTCCAATTTCCAAGTGTTCCAATTGTAGATAACCCAGTAGAGACCATTTTTCTAGTGTGACGCTAAACTGGTTACTGTAGAACTTCCAGATTAAATGCATTTCACTAGGTATGAGAGAGACTGCCATGTTGATGTTGTTAGATGCCATCAAGTCGAGCACAAATCATAGCAACCCTATGAATAAAAGATCTGAACCCTGTTCTATGCTGAACCATCCTCACACTTCCTGAAATACACGAGCCCATTGCGGCAATCACCATGTCAATCCACCTGGTTGAGGGTCTTCTTCTTCTTCACTGACCCCCCACCCTTCCCAGCATCATGTCCTTCCCCAAGGAATAGCCCCTCCTAGCAAAATGCCCAAAGCATGTGAGGCGAAGCCCCCTCATTCTTGCTTCCAAAGATCACCCTGGGTGTGCCAATTACAAAATATATTCGTTCATTCTTTTGGCCATCTATGGGATGTTCAGTGCTCTTCTTGAACACCACAGCTCAAAAGTGTCAGTTTTGGGGTTTTTTTTTTTGGTCATCCTTATTCATTGTCCAGGTCTTGAATGCATAGCTAGCAATCGGAAAGACCATGGCCTGAATCAGACACACATTAGTCCTCAAACTGATATCACTACTTCTCAATAATTTGGAAAGGTCCCTAACTGAAGACTTTCCCAGTGCAGTGTATTTCCTTATTTTCTGACTGCTCATCCCAAGGGTGTTAATTGTGGATCCAAGCAAGATGAAACTGTTAAAATTTCAACCTGTTGCCTATCAGTCCAGTGGTAATAATCTTCATTTTCATGACATTGAGATGCAATCCATACCAAAGGCTATATTCCTTTATCTTCTGCAAGAAGCACGTCAGGTCCTACTCACTTCCAGCAAGCAAGGTTGTATCATCTGCATAACACAGGTTATTGATGAGTCTGTCTCCAATCCTGATGCCACACTCTTCCTCATAGATTCCAGCTTCTCGGATAATTTGTTCAGCACACAGGTTGAATAGGTATGGAGAGAGAATGCAACCCTGGTGCACTCCCTTCCCAATTCTAAACCATGCAGTGCTCTCCTGTTCTGTTCACACAACATCCTCCTGATACAGCTATAGATTCCACAAAGCACAATCAAGTGTTGTGAGATTCCCATTCTTCTCATGAGTAGAGGCCAATTTGATTGATGGTTGTTAGCAAGAACAATAAAAGTTGACTGGAAACCCTAAGTCTCTGTAAACTTTCATTAAAATTAATAAAAAAAAAGACTTCAGAAGAAAAAGTTGCATTAGCTACCTCATTGCAAATACAGTGTTTATATAATCATAATGCATTGTATGAAAGCATCCAACTTCTATGGACTTCAATCTCCTCAACTCCAAGTGAAAATGTGGGGCCAGATGAACTCCTGGCATCACAGCTCCACATTTTTCATCCGTCAGCCTTATCCAGGTTCAGTCTCATTTCTGCTGAAGTAGCACATAATTAGCCTTCCAGGAAATTATTTTGAAAATACATTCATATCCCATACGGCCCAGCATGCCACATTCCTAGCAGTAATTGCTTGTGCCTCTTAGGCCTTTTAACTCTCCGAGGGTTAATTACCTCACCAGCGTTAAGCCTGTTATCTGTTTTGTTTGCACTTAGAGAAATGATTTTTGTAGTTTCTGCTCTTACCTTGGCAGCAGCTGAAATTCATTCAGACCATACATTGTACTCATTGGTCTTCACACAGATATTTCGCACAGGCCACATGGCTATTCTGCTTACAGACACAAATTAACCAGCACTAACTGCAAGATAGCAGATAAAGAATATTTGGTGGGCAAGATTTATACACTAAATGGGGCGTATGGTACATCGAAGTTAAGAGCATTTGCAACAGAGTGAAGGAATAAGTCATTGAAATAAACTGGAAGAGATAAAAGTTTGAAATCATCCAGCCAGTAAAAGCCAATTTAAATTATGTTTAAGATCTTCCTGCATATGATTCCTTGTTAGAGGAAAGACTAAGAGGGCTAGAGAAGAGAAAAGAATTCACATTTATAGGCATCTAAGGTGCTCTGGTAGCATAATCCATAGTAAGTTGTACTTCCCACTCAAAAGCTGTGCATCTCTAGAAGTTTGACTTCAACAGTGGCTCCTTGGGAGAAAGATGGGTAATCACCTCCCATGCGATTTGTAGACCAACGACCCCAGTGGAACTATGACCCAGTTCCAGCTTGATGCCCGTAACTTTGAGATAGTACATCATAGCAAGCAATGTTAACTGAAAGATCCAATTCATTAGCTGCTCTGTAGGAGAAAGATGGACAATCTCCTCCCATAAAGATTTAGAATCTCTGAAACCCGATGGAAGATCTCCATGAGGCAGAACTTAATAGCAGTGGGCAAGGGTTATGATTTAATATATGCCGAATGGATACCAATTAGAGTATGGTCAAGTTGCTCCCCGCTAACCAGAAGTTTTGTGATTCAAACCCATGCAACAGCTCCATGGGAGAAAGTTGTAGCCATCTGTTCCCAGAAAGATTACAGCCCAAGACACCTTGAGAGGCAGTTGTACTCTGCTACACAGGGCTGCTATGGGTCAGGCAGGACTCAAGAGCATCTAACAACAACATGTGCTAGAAAGTTCTTTAGCAGCACAAATGGTTTATACTTGGTACCTTTGGGAGAGCAGGGCAACTCCCAGTGAACTCCACAAGAACCTCTCAAGAGCACATTGTTGTCATTAGGTACCATCAGGGTGACTATAACGCCTAATAACCCAATGAACAACAAATCAAAACCTTTCCCTACCCTGCCAGAGCCTCACAATCTCTATTATACTCAAGCTCTCTGCTGCAGTGACTGTGTCAATCCATCTTGTTTAAAAATTGGGTTAAGGTTGGTTACAACTTCAGTTCCTGAATGGTTGGACTAAATCTCTTCTTTCCTTCCACATTGCTTGCCAACAGGCTTCACAGGATTCTGAAAGCAGTGATTTTTAAGTCGTAGTTCGTAATACCTATGGAACATTTTAAGCCTCGGGAGCACAATAAAGTCAGTTGTTGTTGGACTCTAATTCACAGGGCTCTGTGTGTGTCAGAATAGAGCTATGCCCTATAGTGCTTTCAGTGGTTGACTTTTCAGAAGCAGATCACCAGCAATTTCTTTTCCAACTGTCCAACTTTAGGCAGCTGTTCATTCTGTTCTAGACTCTAAATTCAAACAACACTTATGTTATTACTTGCTTTTAGGATGTAATTTCTAAGAAATGAAATTTTAACACACATAACTGCTGTTTTAAGATTAGTGGTCTGGGTTCCCAGGCACAGTGAACTAGGCAGATAAAGACTGAAGCATGTGACAGTGATAGTCTCTGTAGAGCTGGTGCCTGTGTGGACTGACCAGAAGTCCTGAAGGACAAAGTCAACTAGGAGGGTTGAACTTGAGTTACAACTATCATTTGTACCTAAAACTTGATAGGCAAAAGGCCTTACCATTCAGTTCACATTAGGGAATTTTGTAAAGTAGACATTCTCATTTTCTAACTTTCTTTATTCTAGGGAATACAAAGGTAATGATATATTTTCTATTTTAGAAATTCTTACATGTACAGTTTAGTGACATTGAGTATGTTTATCATCTTGTTCAACCTTATTCTCAGTCTCGTATTTCTGGCTCTCCTTTCACGTTGGCTCTCTTATCTCCAGTAAATCTCACCCTTCCTCATTTATGTAGAGATACAGATGCTACATTGCTATTGTTTACCTTTGAGTTGGAACTGACCCATAGCTGACCTTCCAGCGGGTTTTCAGAGGCAGTTAGTCACACAAAAGGAGATTGTCCATCCTCGTCCCACGGATCAGTTGGTGGACTTGTGCTTTTGGGATTGCAGTTCAGCTTCTCACCACTAGGCCACCAGAGCTCCCTACAGGTAGCTATATATTGTACTGTTGTTAAGTGCCATCGAGTCGTAGGCAACTCATAGTGACCCTGTGAACAAAAGTTCTCAACACTTGAGAGACTTTCATCCCTTCTCCAAGTTCATAGGGTTTCCGGAGGCAAGCTATTTACGGGAAGTGGATGCCACTCCTGCTTCCAAGCTTGTTTTAATTGGGGAGCTCCACCAAATGTGTCAAAAGCGATAATGGTAGCTATATATGTACATTTAATTTTGATTTTCTCATCTTTGAAAGAGACAAAGAAATACAAAATATGGTAGCTTCTTTTTTGGTAGTGCCTTTAAACATCATGGCTTTCTGCACACAAATAAATGGATCATTTGACTTTTATGCAAGATAAAGGAGATGAGTCCACAGCAAAGTGAGCATGTTTCAGGAGAGAGAAGTGACCTTTTAGGGGGATATACATTGATGAGATTGCTGTGCCTGGTGCAATAGCTGTAGGGCTTCCATACAACAATGAAGGGCTTCTATCACCATCACTCTACCTTAATGGTGAAGCCGAGAGGAATAAGGGTGAGGGTGAGGACGTCGCAGGATAGGACAGGGTTCAGATCTGATGTTCACAGTCACTACGATTCACACTCAACTCAATGGCACATGACAACAACTAGCAACAACTGAGCAATCAAGAAAGCCATTAAGAAAGCAAGGGAGTCAATACAGCAGTCAAGAAATTAAAAAGAAAAAGAATGAAAAAAAACCAAAACCAAAACAACAACCCAAGTTGCATTGAGAAAAATCTGTAGTCAGGGAACCCTTCAGAGTCCTCAAGATCAATGTGATGAGTTTAAAGACTAAGGTGTGCTTGATTCAAACCATAGTCTCTGTTATTTGTTGTGCATCTGGAAGTTGGGCAACGACTCAAGATGACCGAAGAATTGATGCTGATGGAGTCGTGGTGTTGGAGAAGAGTACTGAATACCCCACAGATGGCCAAGAGAACAAATAGCTCTGTCTTGGAGAAAGTGAAATCAAGTCCTCCTTGGAGGTGAGGATGGTGAAACTCCACTTTACAGACTCTGGACATGTTGTTAGGAAGAACCAGTCCTGGGGAAGGACATCATGCTTGGAAAGGTGGCGCGTAAGAAGACCCTTAACAATGTGGATTGACACGGTGACTGTAACAAGGGGCTCAAATGTGTCGGGGATGGTGAGGATGGCACAGGGTCAGCCAGGGTTCATAGAGTCGCTGTGAGTTACAGTTGACTCAATGGCACCTAACAACAACAAAAGAAGAACTGTGTCTCAGCCTCAAGAGGAGGCTGTCACTAAATGTGCGGGAATGGTCTGTCAAAGTGAAGCCTGAGCTTTAGCTGCCCCCTTTCACCTTCCTGGGCTGGTGGTGCAGGAAGGGGTGACGGGCAGGGGATACAGCTCTCTGATACCTTGGTCCATGACAGGCGACAACACAGAATCTAGGAGATGGGGAATACTTTTGAGCTTACAGCCTTTCAAGGCCCAGCTTAAAACTGAATGCAATTCCATGGGGTTAGGAATGGACTTCTCTAAGGTCTCAGGAGAGAAGTGCTCACCCCCAGCCTGTCCTCTCCCTGCTCAGCAGAGATCAAGTACTCACCTCAGGGCTCAAGACAGCTCAGGTCACTTCACACTTTCCTAGTCTGGAAAGAATGTCAGGATAAACACAGCTTAAAATGTAATGTTGCCCCAATCATTTTTTAATTAAGGGTTTTGGGATTTGACCAAACACAAGTCACATTATAAATGAACTATTTAAAAATGGCAAGACCTGCTTTCTTTGTTAAAATAAACATATTAGTGAATAAGAATATCCTGAAGACGGAATATCACTTATTTAGGTTTACGTCCTCCAACCAGTCAGCAAGTCTTAATTATTTTACTTCTTGAATGTGTCTCCAACAGGTCACTTCAACCCAACAAGCCTCCCCTCTTCCCGCGTACCACTGTCCTCTCTCTCCTGGACTGTCTACCACAACAGTCCCTTTCAGAGTCCTTGTAACTCTATTCCCAGCCCTGGTTAAGTGTTCACACTGAAGTCAGAGTAATTTCCCTAAAGCACAGATCATATGGCTTCTGTGATTAAGCCTCCCACAATCCCAAAGCTAACACTAAATCCAAACCCGAGTCACGTGATGCTCTTTAAGGTCTTTTTCATCCTACAGCTCTCTTCATGGATGGTATCCTTGATGTCACCCCTCAACTCATCTTGTCGTTGATCATTGGTGTTCCCTGCTTTGAACATTTCTTAAGATGAGTTTAAAATTCAGGTGCAATAGACTCAAGACCATATTTTGATTCGTGTGGATTTGTTTTAATCATCTTCGGCCTCAATTTGAATAGGCATGTGAGCAATTGATGGTCTATTTCACAGCCCTCCCCTTGCCTAGTTTTACCTGCTGATATTGAACTTCTCGAACAATTCCTTCCACAGATGTAGTCAACCTGCTTCCTATACAGCTGGTCAGGTGAAATCCATATATAAAGCTGCTCTTTATGATTTTTTTGAAAGGGTATTTGCAATTAACAAATAATTCAAAATACAAAATTTGATCTTTCTATTTGCAGCCTCATTTCTGTCATCAAGTTCAGACTTTTCAAAGACCATTCCTGCTTCCTTGATGTGAGTGATAAGATAATAATCCCTACACATGCAAGAAAGACCTGTTAATATGACTATTATTCAAATGCAAGCATCTATAGCTAAAGCCAAAGAGGGAGAAATAGAAACATTTTACCAAGTGTTGCAGTCCGAAATTGGTCAAACACGCAATCAAGGTATGTTAAGGATAATTGGTGACTGGAAGATAAAAGTCGGAAACAAGAAGGAACGGTAGCTGGAAAGTATAGGTTTGGTGACATACAGGGTAGTTACGTTATACTGAGAAACATGACCACGTTGACACGCTGTATCAGCCATCAGCGTGGCCCATGTCAGAACAGAAATGTGCTCCATGGGGTTTCCGTGGCTGGGACCTCTTGGAAGCTGTTTACAACAAGGTCTTTCTTTTGAGGTTCCCCTAGGTGACCTTGAACAGCTAGTCGTTGCTTACTGTTTAGACCAGCCTACAGCTTCCTTCTTCCTGAGTATCAGTGCTTTCCACTCTGCACGTGAAGGGGCCTCCGTTCCTCCTCCTGTGCCGCTTTCACACGCTGTACCTGGCCTCTCGCCTCCTGCAGTGCTCACTGCATAGTGCCCATTCAGCGGATTCATTGTGTTCAGCAATATTCTGAATAAGAAAATTGATCAACTTAAGCTTTGCTGACAGTGGCTTTAAATTATAACCCAGAGAGATTCAATTTATCTCAAAACATCTTCCATTTTCAGTGTATTTGTTACATCCATTAAAATTGATTATAAGGAGCTTTTTGTGAAAATCTTCTCAGTTCAGGCTATATTCTGCATGTATGTGGCCAGGAAGGACAGATCCTTGGAGAAGGACATCCTGCTTGGAAGGGTGGAGGGACAGTGCAGGAGAGGAAGACCCCGGATGAGATGTACTGATACAGTGACTGGAGCAATGTGGGTAGGCGTGTCAGTCAGTGAGACTGGCTCAGGACAGGGCAGGCTTCAGAGCTGTTGTACATCTTGTCTCTGTGAATCGCAGGTGATTTGACGGCACATAACAACACAAATATGAGATAGAAATAAAATTTCAAAGAAGGGCTTTAAAATATCATTCCCTTAATAATAGGCTGGAGATAGAATTTCTGATCCATTTGCAAAGCTGCCATCAATCTGTCACCTCAAAATATTTTCTCTAGCTGTTCCCACATTTATCCAATGTTATTGCCATAAAACACACCCGGCAAATTTGTTAAGCAAATGAATGTTGATAAGCGTGTGACGATAACTTAGCAACAGCCTTGAAGCTGCACTGGAGAGAGAAAAAAGCAAAAAGCTTTGTGGAAGTGGGTCTCATCAAATCCTGTCGAGTACGCACTATGAACAGGGATACTGTAGAAGTAAGGGGATGAGAAAGGTCCGCTGATGGCATAACGGGTTTGATCCTGACCGCTAATCTAAAGACTGCTGGTTCAAACCCACCCAGCAGTGGTTCAGAAGAGAGATCTGGTCATTTGCTCCCATGAAGATTATGAGCAGTTCAATGCTGTAAACTTTGGGGCAGTCATTATGAACCAGAATCCAGGGATGAGTGGGGATTAAGGATATGGGAAGCTGATGGGACAGGGGAAGCATTAAATGGTCTGATAAGAAAGAAATCAAGCATCTACAAAAAAAGGAATAGATAACAGGAATGAGAAAAATTCATAGTACATACAGTTTCTTAGCTAATTTATTTTCCTTATTAAACATACTTGTTGCTTTGTGCCATCAAGTCACCTGCAACTCATAGCAACCATATGTACGACAACCCTAAACTCTGGTCTATCCTGTGCCAATCTTTTGTATCTGACACACCTACTCCCATTATCCCAGTGACTGAATCAATCCATCTCATCAAGGGTCTTCTTTTCCTGTGCTCCCCCCACCCTCCCAAGCATAACATCATTCTCCAAGGACTGATCTCTCCTTACAACATGTCCAAAGTATGTCACACGAAGCTTCAAAATCCTTGTCAGGAGCAGCCTGGCTTCATCTTCTCTAGGATGAACTAATTTGTTCTCCTAGCAGTCCATGGTATATTCAATACTCTTCTCCAGCACCACAGCTCAAAGGCATCAATTCTCTTTCTATTGTGTTAGTCATTGTCCAGCTTTCTGATGCATAGCAAGTAATTGCAAAGATCATGCCCTGTATCAGGCACACCTTAGTCTCTAGACTGACATCGTTGCTCTTCAGTACTTTAGAGATTGATGCCATCCGGCCCAGTGGTGAGAATCTTTTGTTTTCTTGATGTTGAGCTTCAATCCATATTGGAGACTGCAGTCCTTGACTCTCTGTAGAACTTCTACTTGGGCTTAAAAAAAAATTACACCAAGAGAATACCAAGCAGCAAAAGTGACTTACAATGCAAAATAGTCTTACTTGGCCATAATGATCAGAGATCTTTATTAGCAAAAGAGACCTAAACCCATTGTCTTTGAGTCAATTCCTGTTCATACGAACCTGACATGTCATTTCCAAGGCTGTAAATCTTTATGGGAGGAGGGGATTGTCCATCTTCTTCCTTCAGCACAGCTGGTGGATATGAATCAATGACATGTTGTTTGCAGTCCAATATGTCCTGCACTAAACCAAAGGAGCTCCTTAAAAGACACCTACTTTGACTTATTTAATCCAAACAGATACTTAGTAAAAAGCTACTGAACCATTGTCAGAAAGAGAATCTCCCACAGTCCTTGCCTTTCTGCATCTGTAATCTCCAAGTCAGTGTCAAAGGCAGAGATGCTATATCCTGCCCAGTAAAAACTTAAAGGGGATGACCACAATCAAACACGGATTGATAGGATATCTTCTCAACAATTCATTTAGGTTGCAACTAATTTTATAAAAATACATTTGAGAAATAAAGTCCATCATTGCTGCAGAGTTGGAATAGACTCATAGCTGACCCTCCAGCAGGTTTTTAGAAGCAGGTTTATAAGTCCCGTGAGAAGAGTTTGTTCATCGTTCTCTGGAGGAACCACAGAGACTGTGACATGGCAGAGCAGCACCACCTTTGGGTTTGGAGGGCAACTACTACCAGAGCTCCCAATTGGATAAATTAAGTCAGAACTGGCCCTTTCCTCCTCCTCCAGGTATGCTTCCTTCTCATTGAACGATCTTATTATCTACAAGGGAGCTCTGGTGGCTTAGTGGTAAGGAATTGTGTACCCAATCCAAATATATGCAGTTCAAATCCACCAGATGCTCCATCAGAGAAAGGTGAATAATTTCCTCTTGTGTGATTAACAACCTCTGAAAACCCACTGGGGAGTCAGCAACGGGTTGATTCCAACTTGATGGTACTCAACAACAACAACAACAACAACAACACTATCTACAAGGGAAGAAGCTCCTGGTCACACAGTTCCAACAGCCACCATCCCTGTGCCATCTGTAGTCATTTCCAGAGTCCAGACACAGTCCCTTCAGGGTCGCTTGGTCTATAAACTCAAAGCCATTTGTTTCCAATCTCCCACAAATATGAATCGAGTATGCAAAGCTGAAACACAAAATGATAATCACATGGAGATTCCCATTTCAGTAATGAGACATTGGAAAATAGAGCTTTCATCAGCTCACACCAATTCTCATGTCCTATGAATCAGGAACCACAAGTACTTCCTATCCTGATGCTGTCACAGGCCCCATCTAGTTCCCCTCCTCTTAGAAAATAATTCCATTAGTCTTCATTCTCCAGACATCTGAGCAGTTCGTCCTTGTCTGTCACCCTCCAGTCTGCAAACTGAAATGGGTATTTTGAAAGCACACCCTCCTTGGTGGCAGCTTGAACAGTCACAGGCCAGCTGGAGAGCAGACTCGAGGGTCTGTGGCAACGTCATTCCCTTAGAGACCTAAGCTATGACATATTTGCTTCCAGTCAGTTTCAGGTGCCAGTTCTGTTCTGGAACCTCTTTAAAGATTTTGAAGCCTGTTTTGATTTTTTTGTTTCTTTGATTCATCTACACTGTTCTCCTTTTTCTGTTTGATGGCAGCTGTCCTGGAGCCGTCCACAGCAGCAGGCTTGAGATGAATGACCAGGCCTTTAATCTCCTCTTTTCCAGTCAAATCTGCCTTCCACTGTTTGATTTTAGAGGAGAGGTTTGAAAAGGTTCCAAACAATGCTTTGTGTTCAGCTGTTTGGTGAAGCTGATGGCTGAGTTTTCATGTTTTCGGGTACATCTAATTCCATCTTTACTTGCCTGTTGACTAATTCCAGCAATAGAATATATCTTACAACCTGTTGAAGTCAATATCTGTTGCCGTCCGTTCGCTGGCAATGAACAGCGACAACCTGAGGAGGGTAAGCACAACTGAAACAAAACTCTCTGAGAGCCATTCAGAGGGTCAAGCCAGCTCACCTTTATTTATGAGCAAGTAAACAGGAAGACCGGATGGGGGGGGCTTGCAGACGTGGGGCATGTGGATTGGTCAGGAGAACCTCAGCCTCATGTGGACCACTCCCAGCTCAACAGGTGTGGCAGCCGTCTTCCCAGGAGGCGAGGTTTCTCAAGCCAGTACAGCCAAACACAGGGAGCTTTCTCTATCCCGTATTAAGGGCTGTTGGGAGGCTTGCACTTATCTGGAGCTAGGCGATCTGTCCTGGCCAGAGACCCTCCCTTCCTCCCCAACATTCTCCAACAAATATTAAATAACAACACATTCTACCATTCTGAATTATTCTAGCTGCTTTTCTAGCCAGATCTTTTTAATTAATTTTTTTGTTGTTGTTGCACATGGTCTAACTTTTAACCTATGTTTGGTGACAGTTTTGTCAAAAATTTCATTTTTACACTCTAGGATCATCTTTTCTACCCATATTTTCATCACTAGTTGAATGTCCACTAAGCCAGTGAATGTATTTTAAGCTTTTTTATGGCAGTATCCTACCTCTGGTACTAATCTTATAATAGGGCAAAGCTAGATAGGTGTTTGTGAGGCAATGGGGGTTCAGTAATAATAAAAAAGTCTCTGCCTTCTACATTAGAGACCTGGGTTCGATTCCCAGACAAAGCAATTCATGCACAACCACCAGCCACCTGGCAGGGAATGTTTGCTGCTTGTGGGATTGGTTTCCGCCGAGCTTCACGACCAAGAGAGACAATGAATAAAAGTCTGGTGACTGCTTCTGAAAGTCAGCCAGTGAAAATCCTGCTACTCACAGTTACACAATGTGCAGTGGCTCGGGCAGATGGTGAGGGACTGGGCAGGCTTCATGCCATAGTGTTTGAGTCCTTGTGCATGAGTCGGGGCCCAGAGTCTTGGTAGTTACTAATAGCGAGATAGAGGTTAGAAAAAGCCTCAGAAATACAGCAGCTTCAAGGGCAAACTAAACCCGGTTCCTTGCTGTCTAGTCGAAAGCAACTCATAGCCGGCCTTCCAGTGGGTTTTCAGAGGCTGTCCATTAGAACTGCTGCCTTTGAGCTGTGGTGCTGGAGAAGAGTGTTGACTATACCATGGACTGCTAGGAAAACAAACAGGTTTGTCCTGGTGAGGGTGAAGCTGGAATGCTCCTTGGAGTCAAGGATTCTGAAGCTTCGTCTGACATACTTTGGGCATGTTGCAAGGAGGGACTGGTCCTTGGAGAGGGACTTCGTGTTTGGGAGAGTGGAGGGATGGCACAGGAGAGGAAGACCCTCGATGAGATGGATCGATTCTGTGACTAGGGTGGTGGGATTGAGCAGTCTTACCCAGGTTGTGCAGTGTTCCACGAGTTCTTCAGAGTGTTTACCAAAGCCTCTTGGCCCCCGATCCATGGACTTCTCTCATTCCTTAACCCCTGCTTTCCATGTACTTGCTGAAGCACCTCACTTTGAACTTTTATGCTCTTGTCTGGCTCACGTCACCACCCCTCAACCACAGGGCTCCCCGATCCCAACTCTGTCACTCATGTTTAATCGATTTCACATTTAGGTTGAGGTTGTCAGAGTCTAGCAATATTTCCCCTTTGTGCTACTCCATAGAAATGGGTGAGCGGTTTCCATCTTTGAGAAAAATGGCGAAGGGAACGTTAGTGCCATGGATGCTGCAGATGGAAGTCTTTCCCTGGGCATTCAGCTCTCTCTCTTCCACAGGCTCCAACGTCAAACATACCTCTTTATCACACAGATGGGCTTTCTTCTCCAAATGTATTTAATGTGCACAACGATTCCAGATGCTAGAATGTAACTTTGACCTTTCTCTTGCTGACCAATACTGCACACTCAGGGTTTTTACAAAAGATTGGCCCCATCTTTGCCCTGAGTTAAATTACGGAACACTCTATGAACTAACACAGCATGCTAAGAAGCAATGAGACCAAAGAAGTAATGGTGCTGCTTTTAAAATCAGGTTGTCTGGATTTTAATAACATCTCCAGCCTTCCTAGTTGGCTAAATGGTGCACAAATTGCCTACCCACACTATATCTACTTTCTCTGTCAAATGGAAATAAACACAGTGTTAATCCCATCAACAACAACATTAACAACAACAACCACAACAGAGAGAGAGAGAGAGCACGCGCGCAATTGTCCTAGTGGACTGAAAGCCATGCTCCCAAGCCAAAGGTGGGTGACTCTATTCCTCGGCCCTCAGGCCTGCCTTTAATTGTTTTTGGTGAAACATTCTTCTAGATTGTGTAACCCTGGTATGTCCACTTGCTGTACAGAGGTAACTCGTGGTTGCTGTGAAGCCGAACACTGTGACACTGATGAGTCAAATGCAAGAAGGTTACCCATGATGGACAGTGTTTGGTGAAGCTCCCCGATTAAAACAAGCTTGGAAGCAGGAGTGGCATCCACTTCCAAAATAGCTTGTCTTTGGAAACCCTATGAGCCCGGAGAAAAGACGCAAATTATACAGGAGGTATCCAGGACTTTCGTTCATAGGGTTGCTATGAGTCGCCTATGACACGACACGACGGCACTTAACAACAACAACAACAACAACAACAACAACAACAATCCCATCAACTCAATTCCATAATCTGTGCCACATGGCTGGCACATGGGTATGGTTCAGTACTGGTTCTGCCTTGCTTAAACCTTATCTGTCTGATTATAGATAGTTCTTATGTTTGAGGTTTTGGGGAGGGCAGAACAAGGTAAGGGAAAGGGGGGAAAAACGGCACTCTCCATTAACAGACTATACTTTTCCCCCAAGTGATACTGACTTTGGAAATAGGGTGATTTTCACTTTCTGAGGGGTGTGGTAGGGAGACGAAAACGTAACAGTGATGATAACTAGTTGACAAGTAAGAACACTGCTTGGATCTAAATATATTCTTTTCCAAAAACTATCAACTTTTTACTTGTTTTTTTAAAATTTTATGCCAAAAACACATTTAGGCATGTCTGCATTTGGGAGCAGTCTTTGAAATCTGTCTTCATTCTCAATTTTCCTTTGAGAACCAACATGACAGATGAATGTAAATAGGTAAGTTTCTGATTCTTCACGCTTCTCTTTTTCTGTGAAGAAGACATGGCTGGAACTTGTTGAATTTTCAATTGGCCTTGGGACAAAGATTCTGAAAGACATATATTCTGGGCTTGTCAGCTCTGGAAAGTTCACAAGAAGGTTGGGAGGCAGACACGAACTGTACAAGGGAGGCGTGGAATGCCAGCCCTGCCTGAGCCGGGCTGCAGCTTGCTTTCTCTGTCCTCTGCTGCTGACCACTGTGGAGAAGGAGATGGCAATGCTTTCATTTTTCTTTTAAAAATTGTAATTTGAATGAACATTTACAAAGTGATTTACCACTCCACCATTTATACGCATTTTGTTTTATGGCATTATAATCACACACTTCTTGCTTCCTACCTGTGATTCTCTTTTCATGAATCCTTCCTGCCTTATGGGCTTTACTGTTGGACAAATGCTGCTCTTTTGACTTTATGTGGTTGGTTATTCTAAGGAGGGCGTGCCTCCATGGTATTATTGTTAACTTTATAACCCTAACTATTTTGGGGTTGAATGTTGAGCCAGAGAGGGGAGTTCTAGATGTGAAGGGTGTATAAGGGCCTATAGTCTCAGAGATAGATCACAGTGTCCGGTAAAGTTCAGTCCTTGAACCATTTATTGTCAAGGATCTCTTGAAAGTGTTAAAGAGCAAGGAGGTACGTTTAAAGACTGCTTCAAGCCATAGTATTTTCAACTGTCTTGAATGTGTTGGAAAGTTGGACGGTGAATATGAAAGACTCACAAAAGCACATCTGTCTGGGAGAATGTACAACTAAAGAGTTTCAGGAAGGTAAGGATGATGAAACTTCAACTCACATATTTTACACATGTTGTCAAGAGGTGCCAGTCCTTAGAATAAACACCATGCTAGGATAAGTAGAGGGTCAACAAGATAGAGAAAGATCTTCAAGGAGACAGATTGTCACCATGGCTGCCACAATGGGCTTGGGTATGGCAGGAGTCTGAAGAATGACTCAGGATGGGGCAAGGTTTCAAGCTATTGTTCTTGAGGTCATTATGAGTCACGATTGTCTTGATGGCCCTAAACAACAGTTCAAAGTAACTTCTGTGGGATTCTGATTTCTTAAGTTTCTTGGGTCAATTCATAAGGGGAAAATCAATAGAATGAGCTATAGACCTCACCACTCTAACTAGCTTCAAAGTCAGAGCTAAATCTCATTTATTTTCTTTACTACTCACTCTAGAGTCTTTTCCTTCTTGCCTGGGAACTCTGCAGGTTGAGGAGTTTATATTATGAGGTTATATAGAACCCTCATCCTTGTTGAGTTTGAATCACTAGTCACTTTGGCTTTCTTGGGATGCTGATGCTGAATTTAAGTATTTCTTTATAAAATTGGACTAGACTTTATCCCAATAGCAAACCTATTCTACCTTGACTTACTGTAGAATTAGAAGTGCAAAGCCTTGAGTAGGTATGTTAGCATGCCAGACCTTTCCTACATCAGCCTTCAGCCACCTAAAAGTTGATATTCTTGTGTTTTAATATTTAAAGGCAAAATACTTTATAATGATCTTTTAATTTCTGATATAGTCAGTTCCTGAAATCTAGTACACTATCCTGAAGAGTTTTGTCTTCAAATTGGGACATTAGTTTAATCTTTGAAATTCCCTTCTGCCACTCTTTGCACTCTGAAGTGGCTTAATGGTAAGAAACTGTGCTGTCAATGAAAAGGTATGTGGTTCAAATCCACCAGTTGCTCCATGGGAGAAATATGGACACAATCTCCTCTTGAGATTTGTTGCCTCTGAAAACCTGCTGGAAGGTCAGCTATGAGTTAATTCCAACTTGATGGCACACAACAGCTTACACTTAGAAACTTTGGGGTATGTGGTGAAATTAATGAAACCTGTGGTTTTGTGCCCAAAGCTACACTTGCTTTGTTTGAATGTGAATCTCTCTGCCTGACACGGATGAAGCTCTTTCAACTTTCAGATTGTGGTGCTGAGGACTCACAGTTAACAAAAGCAAGTTAATATTAAGAATATGTTTCTGTTACGGTCACAATGAATCACTGCACTTATATCTTGGAAAAGGTCCAGTGTAGTCTAATTGCCAAGTGGCCAATTTATTCTTTCTAGGGATGGTGCCACATCTTCTCTAGATGAAGGCCTTTTTTTGCTGGAAGTGTGGACATTTTTGTAACAACTGAAATGCCATCTTGTATGTGGGATCCTATGCTTTTGGAAACACACACACACACACACACACACACACAGAGTCTTTTTCTCTGATTTCATGTCTAGTCTATGATACAGCTACTGTGCCAGGCCTGGGATGGCTAATGACAGAAACTGATAGCAAATCACTGTCATCTGCCTGTGAGGTTATTTAGTGCCTTTTAATAGTGAATTTTCTCAGATATGTGTTAATCTGCAGTTAAAAGTTCTCAAACTTTGTATTCATCCCTACAACCACATACTTCTTTCCAGACATCCTTGGTCTTAATTTTCCATTCTTTCCCTTACTTCATTCTTAACCAAACAGCTCAACCATTCAGCACTTTCAATGAGTCTATGTATATATTCATCCAAGACCACATCTCTTTCCATGCACGATGGATGACTAAGAACATTGTCTCTATTTCTGGTCATAGGAAAAATTTACTTTCAACAGTTCCATGTCCAGTGTGACCTGGGAATGGGACTATATGAAAATAGTAGTCTATATTTGAATTGTACCCACATAAATGGGTATTTTCAATCCATATTTTCAATATGGATTGAGGCTCAATGTCAAGAAGACAAAGATTCTCACCACTGGGCCAATTGGCAGCATCAGGATGGATGGTGAAGAAATTGAGATTGT
>NW_006399754.1:7582906-7588331 GCF_000299155.1 Elephantulus edwardii | reverse complement strand
TGCTTGGGAGGGTGGAGGGACAGCGCAGAAGGGGAAGGCCCTCTATGAGGTGGATTGATTCAGTGACTGGGGTAATCGGGATGGGTGTGTCGGAGACAGTGCAATTGGCACAGGACAGAGCAGAGTTTAGGGCTGTTGTACATAGGGTCACTATGAGTCGCAAGTGACTCGATGGCACATAACAACAGAAACAACCCATATAAAAAGCAAGTCTATTTTCACACCAAGTTTGATATTTCCCCTCTTTGATCTGCTGGTTATAAGCAGCCCACATATGCAGCAGCATGTGATAACTGCTATCTAGTTCTCAGTTGTTATAATAACTTAGTTCCATGTACCTTTCAAATACTTGAGAGACTATATCAGCTGGTGCCTTCCCTGCCTGAAATGCTTTCCTAGGGCTCATTCAGTGAAAACCTTAACAACTGTACAGTTGTAGCACCTAGCATGGTAAGGGCAATGAAGATTCCACTTACTAATCGTGAAAGGATCCCCATCGTTCATTGGTGAGGGGTTGTTGTAGTTCCAATGCTCTGTTTTAAATTCTGTTTTCTATGACCCCTCTATTACTTTCAGCCACAGGGTTCTTTCTTATTTTTAAATTTTTTACCATTATTATTAATTTAATAAAAATTTACAGAGATTTTAGATTTCCATTCATTCAATGTTGCACTTTTCTCCCTGCCCATCCCTTTTCCCCTCCAGTTCATTTTTCTTTTTGAAAAGTAAAAGAAAAATTCTTTCATTTTTATACAATCCCTCCCCCCAAGTCCACTCCACTATGCAGCCTTCGTTCTGGACTCACATTGCCACAGGGTTCTTAAATATTAGTTTGTCTGACAATTAAGTTTGTGTAAAGTAAGTTAATTGTAGATTATACTCAAGAAAAATATATGCAAGGAAGTGACAGAATAAAATCTGGGTAGAGGTAGAAGTTGAAGTGCATGATACAGACTAAAATGAGACTGAGCCATGGGCTCAAGTGTGTTGAAGATGATGAGTACAGAGCAGGATAGACAAGGTTCAGACAAGGGTCACCATGAGTCACACTTGACTCAATGGCACATAACAACAACAACAATAATAAAGCTAATAATATTGGGTATTCTGCAACCTTTATAGCCATTAGTTGCCCTGTACAGGAGAACAAAATCCTTCCTGATCCTTCTCTATTCTCACAATTTCTGCTGTGTTTAAGCCCATTGTAACTGCACTGCTCAATCCATATCTTTGCTGTCTGACTCTCTTTCACTGACACTCTACTTTTATAAGCATGATATAATTGCTCCAGGGTTCAAGCCCTCCTTATAACATGCCTAAAGTGAGACAAAGCCTCACTATCCTTTGCTTCTCAAGAGTACTCTGGCATCTCTTCTCCCAAGAGTTGTCTCAAATTTCAGGACACAGGAGCAGGTACTTGACCTTTGTGTTAACCCAGGCAGATGCTACAACCTTGTGTGAAGCAGCTCTCTTGTGCCAAGGACAAATCTCAGGAGCAATGTAGCTGTATCCTCAGAAGTCAACATCCCTGGCAGCCTAAGAAAGGATTTCCAGGTCCTTCCCAGAGGATCTAGGTAATACACTACACTATTTAGATCAGGGACTATGTATCGATTCTGTGCTGCAAAGTGCAATTGGACTGAAATCTTGACAAGAGAAAATAAGAAATTTCCAAGACAGAGTGAAAGGAAGCACCTGGGGTGAGTGGTTATGCATTTTCTATATGATCTTATCATGGAGCCACATCTGTATGTATATAAATCAAACAGAGATAAAACAACTGTGTTTGGTTTGCTGCCATCCAGCGAGCACTCTCACACACATGTGTCTGTCATCTGTGCTTTAACGTCTTTAGTCTCACAACCTGGTGATGCAGACTATGCTGCCTGAGCTCTAATTTAACTAATGTAATAATCTAAATTTGTTGTTTCTAGGTGCCTTTGGGTCCATTGTGAATCATAGTGACACTATGAACAATAGATCTGAACCCTGTCCTATCCTGTGCCATCCTCATCATTTCTGAAAACCTCAAGCTTTTCTCTGAGCGTGTTCGAGAGTCATTTATCCTATCACTGTTGGCATCAGCTTCTTCTGGAGATTTTCTTGACTTTCTTTCCTGAGCCTCCTCTAGTTCAACAACAGGCTATTAATTCCTTTTTATCCTGCCTCAAATGACCTAGATATTTTCGTATTGCCTTAAAATATTTATCTTGGACCAGTTTCCAGTCTTGCTTAATTTAGCTCATCTTGCTTCAGGGAGAAATTTCCTTTGATGCCAATAGTAAACGACTTTCTTAAAAGGCTACATGTTGTTATTGCAGAGGATAAGAAAGAGATTTAGTCACATCACTCAGTCAAGCTGTCAGATCTTTCATTCTTTTAAAACTAGCCCTGTGAATTCCCTTAGACCCCCTAATCCATATGGATATGCTTTACACTTTTCCTTTTGTAGCAGATTTTGGGTCATTGCCACTTTAATTTTCTTTTAATTTGATTATATAAGTAGGTGGCAGCATAACTCAAGACATATGCATTAAAAATATTTACCCTAGTTGGATCTTGTATTATCACAGTATTTCCAGCGATCTCGTGGTGTAGCCACCAGAATTGCACTTCTAACCTAAAGGCTGAATTTCTCTAGCGGCTCAGCTCAGCGGGAGAGAGGTGAGCAATCTTCTCCCACATGGTTTACAGACTCAGAAACCTGATAAAGGGTCAGCTATCAGGTGGAGCTGACTCAACCCCAGTGAGGTGGAGTTTTGAATAAAAAAAAATAGTACACTCTGAATTTTTGTTACTTGAAATGCCCTTTATGCCTTTTACTTTAAATTCTATTTATTCTTTAGTAGTTTTAAGTAAATATTGCCTTCACTTAGGAATTTTTTGTTTCTCCATGTATAGACACATTGCTTCTGTTAGTTGTTGTTACGTGTCACTGAGCGGAGTACAAATCATAGCGACCCTGTGAATGCTATGCTCTCCTGTGCCATCCTCATCATCTCTGAGCCCTCAAGCCCATTGCTACAGTCATCGTGTCAATCTACCTGGTTGAGGGTCTTCCTCTCCTTTGTCATCCCTCCACTTTATTAAACATGATGTCCCTCTCCTAGAAACATGCCTAATGTATGTGAGACAAAGTTTCATCATCTTTGCCTCAAAGGAGCCCTCTGGCTGCACCTTCTCCAAGACATATTTGTTTGTTCTTTTGGCAGTCCATGGGATCTTCAATATTCTTCTACAACATCACAGTTCAAAGGCACCAATTCTTTTGTCATCCTTATTTATTATCCATTTCTCAGGTACATAGCAAGTGACTGAAAAGTCCATAGCCTGAATCAGGTACACCTTAGCCCTCAAATTGACATCACTGCTCCTCAATGATTTGGAAAAATCCTTTACGACAGACTTTGCCAGTGCAATACATCTACTGATCTCCTTACTGCTAATATTAATTATATTGATTATAGATCCAAGTCAGAAGAAATCATTGAAAGTTTCAATCTATCTTGATGTTGTCTATTGGTCCAGTCATGAAAATTTTTGTTTTCTTGATGTTGAGATTCAATCTATATTGAAGGCTGCAGTCTTTCATCTTCTGTAGCAATTGCTTCAAGTCCTCCTCACTTGCAGCAAGAGAGGTTGTGTCATCTACATGACTAAGGTTATTGATGAGTCTTCCTCCAATCCTGATGCTTCTTCATAGAGTCGAGCTTCTCAAATAATTTTCTCAGTATAATTGATTAAATAGGTATTATCTGTTCATTTTGCAATTATGTATTGAAGCCTACGACATGTCAAATACTGCACTAAATTATGAAAGTAGAGGAAAGAGACACGTTCCTTACATCTATTTGCATAATAAATATAAGAATTAGAAAAATATTAAAATCTGTATCAGTAGAAGAGATATATAATTAATTAATCAATAGTAATCTGATCAAATTTCTATAATAAAAAAACCAGGATGCTGTGGAAAGAGGATAAGGTCACTCACTACAGACGGAGTTGTAAGGGATAAATGAGCACTCTTCATTTAAGAGGGTGGAGTGGAAACGTTAGGTTGCAGTTTTTACTGAAGAATTACACATAGCTAGGAAAGGTGAGAGCACCACATATGTGGCGAGAGACAGATCACGAGGCTTGGAGAAGCAGCACAGCCATACTGAGTCACATGGGAACTGAAGGTTTACCCTTTCTTTTTCTTTTTGAGATTAAATCTTGGCTTTTTAAAAAATAGTTTATCAGTTAGGATTAAGTCCAATTGTGTGGCTCTGGGATAAGAACTAGAGATAGAAACAGGTAAGGTTAACAATCCTATGAGCTGTTAGATACTGTTTAACTTACCAAACTACATACATGAATTATTTTTTTATTGGTTTGTTTACAAAGTTCGTATACATTGTGTTTCACACTATTCTTCATTCACTTTGTGTTTCATACAATCATTCTCATGTATTATGTTTTATAAAATTAATCACCATTGGACCTTGCCCATCATTACGCTGTCTCTTCACCCAGATCCTTCCCATTTCCTTCTCCTGGCCCTCTCCACCCACCACACTGTGCAACCCCTGTGGGTTTGCCCCTCCCCTTCCTCAGGTCCTCCCCCCTTGAGTTCCTATACATGTTTTACTAATTATCCTTCTATTTTTAGAATAATGGTCTTATGTTGTTGTTATTGTTGTTATGTGCCATTGAGTCCCTTGCAACAGTTTTCTACCGACACCACCAGAGTTCCCCATTTAACTAATGTTGTATTCTAAAATTGTTGTTTTTATGTGCTTTTGAGTTGAGCATGAATCATAGCAATACTATGAAGCAGAGCTCTGAACCCTGTCCTATCCTGTGCTATCATCATAATTTCTGAAAAACTCAAACCTATTGCTACAGTCACTGCCTCAATCCATCCATCTCACTGAGGGTCTTCCTCTCCTTCACTGACTCTTTACCTTTCCACGTCTGATCTCTCTTTCCAAGGAATAGCTTCTCCCAGAAAAATGCTTAAAATATGCAAAATGAAGCATTGCCATTTTTGCTTCCAAGGAGCACGCTGGCTGCACTTTTCCCAAAGCGTATCTAATCTTTTGGAAATCCATGAACTACTCCGTTTTCTCCTCCAACCCTACAACTCAAAGGTATCAGTTCTTCTGTTATCCTTGTTCACTGTCCAGCTCCAGATACATAGCAAATGACTGAAAAGAACATGGCCTGAAACAAGGGTATCTTAATCTTCAAACTGACATCACTGATCCTCAATAGTTTTGAGAAGTCCCTGACAACAGACTTTTCAAATGCAATGCATCTTCAAATCTCCTGACTGCTGGAATCAAGGGTGTTGGTTATGGGTCCAATTAAGATTAATCTTTTTTAAAATTTTATTTTTCTTTAATAATTTTAATGAACATTTACAGAGAATTTGGATTTC
>NW_006399754.1:7581842-7582690 GCF_000299155.1 Elephantulus edwardii | reverse complement strand
AAAAAAAAGATTAAATAATCTATAATTTCCAATCTTTCATCTATCTCATTACATTGTCTATTGGCTCAGAGGTGAGGATTTTTATCTTCTTGATGCTGAGATGCAATCCATATTAAAAGCTGTAGTCTTTGACCTTTTGCCACAGAGCTTCAAGTCCTCTTCACTTTCAGCAAGCAAGGTTGTGCCATCTGCACAATGTTGAGGAGTCATCTTTTGATCCTAATGTCACATTCTTCTTCATCTAGTCCAGCTTCATGAAATACTAGCTTAGCATACAGATTGAATATGCTATGTGTAGTGTTACAATTGAATCTGCAAAGAGCTGGAGTTGGAGAAAAAGGGCAGAACTCGCTCACCATTTCTCAAGCTGAGAGAATTGGGAAAACAAATCCAAGCCTTGAATTGCAATACGCAAAGATGCTATAGGTACCGTCCTGAAGAGTCTCCCATACAGATTGGTTGCTATGGAAAAATTTAGGAATCAGCAGTGCCGAGAAAGGGCTAATCTTTCCCCCTAAACTCTAAATTCACATATGTACCTTCATAGTTTGGTACTCACCAATCTTGAGTTTGTTTTTATGTCTTCATCCTGCAATTATTGCCTCTTTTCACATAACTTCTCAGTTTTTGATATTTAAAAACGTGTTATTCCTTAAACAGACAATGGAAATTATCTGTTGTAGTATGGACTTCAAGTCATCTTTCTTCTGTTCACCCTAAAGTGAATTAAAATTGATGCTGAATTACTATGTCTTTGTTGTTGTTGTTATGTGCCATCGAGTCGCCTGCGACTCATAGCGACCCTATGTACAACAGCCCTAAACTCCGCTCTGTCCTGTGCCAATCAC
>NW_006399754.1:7579604-7580935 GCF_000299155.1 Elephantulus edwardii | reverse complement strand
GCAGTGTTCCCTTGCTCTGTCCCAAAATTGGGAAGGGCATACTATGTGTTAGGAAAGAAAAATAGTTTCATTAAAAGTATGTGTATCTGCTTAAAAAATAAGACACTAGAAGATCATTCTCAGAATTCTGGATGGGAGTTGAGTGATCAAAATAGTTATGATTAGTTCTTTCTTTCCTATGTAGGAATGTAGCCTTAGGCTAGGTTTTTCAGTGAAACTTTTAGATGTATATAATTGTATACATATTAAATAAGTATTGTGAAGGAATATAAATCTGTCATCACTTTTTATCTGATTTTTAACCAAATTGTATGCCCTTGTTCTTTTCAAATAACTATTTCTTGGCCTACATATAAGTTCTAAATAAGAAAGTTAAGTATTATAGTGTTCTGGAATTTCCATTTTCTCTGTTTTCTATAATTTATTATAGTTGTTGTTGTGTATCATGGAGTGAGAAATGACCCATAGCTGACCCTCCAGTGGGTTTTCAGAGGCAGTTAATATTGCGGGAGTAGATTGTCCATCCTTCTCCTGCTATTTATTATACTACACACAATTGAATGTCTTTACACAGCTTGTTGTTGTTGTTGTTGTTAAGTGCCATCAAGTCATAGGCGACTCATAGTGACCCTATGAATGAATGTCTTCAACACTGTGGGACTTTCATTCTTTCTCCAAGTTCATAGGGTTTCCGGAGGCAAGCTATTTCGGAAATGGATGCTACTCCTGCTTCCGAGCTTGTTTTAATCAGGGAGCTCCACCAAACACTGTCCACAATGGGTGACCATTATCGCATTGGACACATCAGTGTCACAGTGTTCAGCTTCACAGCAACTACCTCTGCGTGACAAGTGGACACACCCGGGCTATAAGACCTAGAAGAATGCTTGAACAAAAACAATGAAAAACAGGCCCAAGGGCCACAGGCCAGAAGGCCCTTCGGCATTTTACCATTCCGGCACGCCCAAATGCTGGCAAACTCTGGGCCAGAGACCCTCGGTTCATCTGGCAAGTCTGCTCTGTAGATACTCACTTGGGGCAAAAAGAAAGCCACAAGTGCTGGAGCATTCCATACCTGCCTCTCCTCAAGAAGCCAGAGGCCACATGCAGCTGACACTAAGTCTCCCAAGACACTTATAAAGCACAAATGAAGAGCAGATTATCCGAGAGGCTGGGCTCTATGAGGAGAATTGTGGCATCAGGCTTGGTGGAAGATCTATTAACAATCTGCGTTATGCCGATGACACAACCCTGCTTGCTGAAACTGAGGAGGACCTCATGCACTTGCTGCGAAGGGTCAAGGACTGCAGCCTTCAGTATGGACTGAGGCT
>NW_006399754.1:7545008-7579034 GCF_000299155.1 Elephantulus edwardii | reverse complement strand
GAGATGGATTGATTCGGTGACTGGGGTAATCGGGATGGGTGTGTCAGAGGCGGTGCGGTTGGCGCAGGATAGAGCAGGGTTTAGGGCTGTTGTGCATAGAGTCGCTATGAGTTGCAAAGGACTCGACGACACATAACAACAACAATAACAACAACAACATTCTCTACTTTAATCTACTGATGTTAGAGCACTGACATCTCTTATGTCACAGCATCTTTTTTCCCCTTTTACAAAAGTCATACTTTATTGAGCAAAGAAGCTTTGACATTTCACGTGAAAAACAGTCACATACACCCATGCAACTACCCAATTCAGGGTGCAGATAAGCATATCTTATGGAACAATAGATCTGAACCTTGCCCTCTCCTGCTCTGTCCTCATGGTCTCTGACACGCTCAAGCCCGTTGTTTTAGTCTGTGTCGAGTCATCTCGCTGAGGGTCCTCTCCTTTCCTTTTACTTGAATCTCCATCTTTCCCAGCATGATGTTTCCCCCAAGGACTGACCCCTCCTGACAACATGTCCAAAAGACGTGAAACAAAGTTTCCCCAAGCTTACCCTACAGAACATCCTGGTTGCACTACCTCCAGGACACACTTGTGTGTTGATTCTTTGGGAACCCACAGGATATTCAGTATTTCCCCCCAACACCACTATTAAAAAAAAACAATTCTTCAGTCATTTCAATTCATTGTCCACCTTTCAGATGTATAGAAAGCAATACTGGCAAAACCCAAGTAGGTCTATCTTGGAGAGGGTGGAACCAAGTTTCTCCTTGGAAGCTAGGATTTTTAAGCTCCAACTCATGTACTTTGGGCATATGGCGAGTAGAGACCAGTCCTTGGAGGACATCATGCTTGGAAGGGTGGAGGGACAGCACAGGAGAGAAAGACCCTGGATGAGATGGATTGATACTGTAACTGGGGAAGTGGGGGTTGGTGTATCAGATCAGTGAGACTGCCTCAGGACAGGGAAGGGTTCAGAGCTGCTGTCCATAGGGTTGCTATGGGTTACAAGCAATGCAAACTGTACCTAACAACAATTAACAATAACATATTATATTGGTTGTTTTTTATTTAAGCCTCTTGTTTAGAGTCAACAAAACCTCTTGGAGGGCCTTTGTATTTAAAAGTCAGTTGTTATTACATTTCTTCTAAGTGGCACAGCACTCTTTGTCAGTTTGCTGTACTGAGGTATCCTGGGGTTGCTGTGATGCTGAACTGTGTGCCATTGGGCTGTCAAATGCCATAATTGTTACCCATGGAGGGCAGTGTTTGGTGGAGTTCGAAGTTTAAGACAGATCTGGAAGCAGGAGTGGCATCCACTCCCTTTTTTCTCCCCACTCTGGAAACTCCATGAAGTTCGAGAAACAATAATAGTTATAGACAGGTCTTTTGTTCATAGGGTCAATATGATTCATGCTTGACTCAATGACAACAACAACAGCAACAAGCTTGAATCAGACACATTTCAATCTTTAAACTGACATCATCACTCTTTAGCAATTTGGAGAAGTCCTTGACAGCAGAGTTTCCCTATACAACTTATCTTTCGATTTTGTAACCTAGTCTCTGTTGTTGTTGTTACGTGCTGTTGAGTTGACTTTGACTCACAGTGATGCTATGAACACCACATCTGAGCCCTGCTCTATCCTAAGCCAGCCTTATTGTCTCTGACACACTTACTCTCATTACACCTGTCACTGAGTCAGTCCATCTCATCCAGATTCTTCCTTTCTTGTGCTATAGGCCCCTTCATTCCCAGTTGCAGGATGTAGCTAACAATCCACGGATAGTATCTTATTATCTCAGTCTGAAGACCAGTATAGTATAACTGGCTCTTGTGACCTTGTGTCTGTGTGGTATCAGAGAAATGACCCTGCCCAGAAGTACTGTCAGCTCACATAATATCAATTCATTTCCATCCCTAAGAAATGATCCTTCTTTACCTGAAGGCTTCTCACTCTAGCTCATTAATCTGTTACATGCACTGTATAAAACAGATATCCTTTATCATCAGTGCTGACATATTCTCAAACCTGCTCTTCATGTTTCCTAAAGGTTCTGTATGCCTTTATATGACATATTTCACTGATTTACACCTGCTTTGAATCACAAAGGGTTTACACATAAATTTAGCTGGCTCCTTTATTATTTTTCTGACAGTTCCTTTCCCTTTAAAAAAAAAAGATTATGTTTCCCAAGACTTCATCCTTGTTCCAGTGCATTAAACAGAGTGCACTTTCTGTACGCCATGCAGTAACTTACTTAGAACATACCATCTCACTGGGTAATTTCATGTGTTCTTAATAATTTAAACTCCTAGCTACATGCTAACAACTGCTACTGTAGTTTCAAGTTCAGATACACATAACCTCCTGCCTACTGTATGTACTTCTCTATTTGAATATTCTACAGGCATTGAACAGTTTTGTCCCAGTTGGATTAGGCTCAACTATACCCATTGACTTAAAAGCATAACATTGTATTCATCTTCTCTACTGATATGTGCATTATGGAAACTCTGCTCCATGCTGTCCACACTCCGGGATCCAGGTTGACAGAGTAGCCACTATATGGAGAAATACCTATTGTCAAAGAAGAGAGGAGGAGAAAAAGGAGTGGGAGTACAGGAGACAGACAGATTCATCTTGAAGAACTGGCCCATAGGCTTGTTGTCATGTGTCATCAATTCAACTGCAGCTCATAGTGACTCTGCGAACAATAGGTTTGAACCGTGTCCTGTCTTGTGCCATCCTCATCATTTCTGACACACTTGAGCCAGTCATTACAGTCATTGTGTCAGTCCCCTCTTGCTGAGAGTCTTCATCTCTTAAGCTTTCCCAGCGTGATGTCATTCTTCAAAGACTGGTCCCTTCTGACAATAAGCCCAAAATACATGAGATGAAGTTTCACCATCCTTGCCTTCAAAGAACACCCTGGTGCACTTTCTTTAAGACAGTCCTGTTTTCCCAGAGGTAAGTGGTTTGAATCCACCAGATGCTCTGCTGGAGAAGGAGGGGCCATTTCCTCCTGTATTAGTCAGATCTGATTTGATGGTACACACACACAAAATAATAAAAGAAAAAAAAAGAGCTAGACCTGTTTTTTCCCTCTTGGTAATCCATGGGATATCCAGTACCCCTCACAGATTCTTCTGTAATTCTTTTTTTAGTAATTGTCCAAATTTCAAATACTTAGAAAGCAATTGAAGACTATCGATTAAGTCAGATGCACGTTAGTCTTTAAATCGACACCATTGCTCTTCAGTAGTCTGGAGAGGTCCATGATAGTAGATTTTCCCAAAGCAACTTGTCTTTCCATTTCTTGACAACTGCTACCTAGAGTGTTGATTGCTGTTGGCAAGTCCCAGGTCTGCAGATCAGACCTCAGATGAGGCATCTGCAAGAGGTTGTGGACTCCTAACTTCAGGTAACTGATGAGTCCATGTTCAGTTAGGGGACAGGTCACTGGTTCAAGTCCACAGCACCAGCGATGATGAGCCTGATTCAGGGTCCCAGCTAAGCAAAAAGTCCTCTAGTTACCTTTGCTAGAGGATGTACACATACTCAATGCAGGCCACACCCTGGAGGAAATTTCCCCTACATCAGATCAGGCCTGATCATATTATTACATTAATCCTGCCTCATTAACCTCAAAGAAGTTAGGATTTACAACATACAGGATAATTACATTATACTATGAATCACAGCCAAGTTGACACACAATATTAACATCACAGATGTTACTAGATAAAGCGTTTCACTGGACAGAGAGTTTGGGAAACATTAGATTAACAGCTTTGTATGGAATTATTTATGGGGACTGAGTTCCCCAGAGATTTTAATAAGCTGAAGCTCACTGTGAATCACTAAAAGTACTATTTAACATACAATGTTTCCCTAAACTCTTTGACAATTGGTCCCTTTTTTTCAGCGTCTCTGGGACACATGGTTTTCATTTCTATAAAAGTATTTTAAATATAAAATGGGCATTTGTAACAAAAGCAAAAATAGTAAGATTTCAGTTATGGGGGGTGTACAAATGACCAGGCTATGCCTTTCACTAAAATCTGGAGTCAGAGTATAGTTGTAGTTTTCATAATGAATAAATGAATGATTAATGAGTAAATTAGCATTTAGTAATAATTACCATTTACAAATACATTGTCATTTATTAATTACTACTTATACTGCAGGATAAGCTCTGGTAGTCTAGTTGGTAAAGACTTGCACTGCCAAATCAAGGTGGGTGGTTTGAATCCACCAGTTGCTATAAAGGAGAAAGGCGGGAATCTTGTAAGTGATTTACAGCCTCTGACAGCAGAGGCTAGGTTATGAGTCAGTTCCAATCTGATGACAATGAGTAAGAAACATCACAATATAGTAAGATGTATCACATGTGAATAAGTTACATTGAAGCTGATGAAGGCTGAGGAATTGAAATTTTATTTTTTGGATTTGGAAAATTGAGGATCAAACATGGCTAAGATAATTCAACACCACTAGCTCTATCAACATCCTACTCCTCACCACATTTTTGCTGGCTGCTGCTGCTAGAACTTGACAACTCATGGTCAGCCCAAGCTCAGGTGGAGAAGGTCGGGTGTGGATCACAGCTTTGTAATTCACTGGTCTATTTACAGAGGTGGATTGCCATGCCTTTCTTCCTAACCCATCTTAATCTGGAAGCTCCCTTGAAGCCTGGCAGGCATGAGACTAACACACAAGCTTCTGCTGACAGATGGGATGGTGGTTGCGCACGAGCTGCACTGGCCAGGAATCAAACACTTTTGCCGTACTTCTCCACAGACTTTGTCTAAATGTCCAAAGCCTCTTCAGGTCAACGGTTTTAAGTTGTGACATGCTTATGTAAAAGTACCAGGACAGAAGAACAGAGTAGTACCCAAAGAACTTCATTTGTCCTCGTGGGTTTTAACAACTGTCCTTTTCCACACTTTCCAGGGATGAAAGGTTTGGTGATAGTGAAATCAAACTGTGGCACACGTTTGCCTTCCAGTGTTTCTTGACAAGGTCAAGTGTGAATCATGGTAAACAGAGAATGAAACTGCATTCTGATGGTGAGTTTGCTTTTGACTCACCTAATACTTGTCACCTTCACAAACTCGACAAAATGCAGAAAGAAGGGAGTTATGTTTGCTCCCAGTCCTCTGTTTTAGTCACATCTCAGCATGTAAGTGTCATTCTCTATTCTTGCTATAATTCTTCTAAGGAGAGTGGGTTCTTATCTTTCCATTTTGCATTCTCCTTTTGTTCCCTGTTGCGGGGGAGACCTGGTGGCTTGTCCTTTTCGAAATAGAGTATGCATGGCTATAAGTTTTAATAGCCTCATAAACAGGGTGGTTTCCACTTGGTAAATAGTCCCTCCTCTGAGGAACCAACCATTTCACCTCATCCCTATGCAGGTAGCATGAGGCGAGTGGGGAGCTTGGCAGGTTGGGAATGGACAATGCATCAAATATTTAAACAGTGAGGTCAAAGCATTGCAGTTTATGACCACCGTGCTTCACAGAATATATGAGCCATTAAACTTGCAGCACTGTACCATATTATTGAGATAAAAGTTGTAATGGGAACAGGAGTGACACCAAATTAATCTGTCCTAATGGCCTGGTGATAACGCAAGCAAGAAAAGGCACAAACAAAACCTGCTCTTATTAGAACATTAAAATGAGGACCTGATGCCCTTTTCGGTTCTAAAAACTCCAGACTCCAGCTAAACATCAACCAGTATAAAAATAACACCACGGTGATTAATAATGGCATGTATCAGTCGACAGCGTGTGAGGGTGACTGATCATTCCCAATCCGACTACATGTTAAGTATTCCTGACCAGCTGTACTCAAGTTTAAGTGTGGCTATTACATGGCTTGTCTTTATAATGCAGCACTCGTGAAAATGAATACTGCAAAGACTATAGCTGGTAAAACGTCAGTCAGAAGTGGCATCAAAAGTCCAGTCATGTTTAATTAGTGGTTAACAAAACCCTGAGTAAACAAACAAAAAGACTGTTGTCATAAAACTGATTCCAGTTCATGTTAACTTTATGTTTTACAGACTAGAACTGAACTCCATAGGATCTTCTGTGTACAGTCTACATAAATTCAGATCGCCAGGTGGAGATTGTAAGGACAATACTTAGTGCTGCTAGGTAAGTTTTCAGGTAGGTAAGTTTCCTGGAAGGTAATTCTAGAGGAATATGGAAAAGCAGTACACTAACCTCTAACACTAGGCTGTCCTAAGAGGACAATGAAATTACTATGCTGTGCCAGGCTGCCTGGCCCCACTGGCACCACAGGGGAGGCAAACTCTGGCACTCAGCATCTTCTGTGTTCTCCTGTCCACATGCTGTTTCCTTTCTCATGATCCTTTCTCCAAGCTGCTCTAAAGGCTATTTACCCACTTGGACTAAAGTTTTAAGAATTCTCCAGCCTCTGTAAGGAAGCTTCAGAAGAGGTACCTTTGAAAGGCCTCTGCTGATGGTCTCCAACAAGTAGACCTCCAGGTGAATATACCTCTGTTAGGAGCACAGATCTGTGCAAGAGCATGTTTGGCCAGGGAAGCCTGAGTCCTTGGCTGCAAGTTCCTGTGAAGACTGTGATGCATTCACTGTGTGACTAACCAGGGAAAGCCTTTGTCATATTCTGAGGTCAGACCTGGAAAGAATCACATATAGGTTTGGGTTAGAGCTGCACTCTGTCTGTTCTGTGACACTATAGGACAATAGGCATTCTCTTGCAATGCTAGTATAGATGCAAAATGGTGTGAGTTTTCTAGGCAGAATCTTGCACTATTTAAAACGGATTAAATGTTCATTTTACTTGGATCCACAATCAACACCCAGGACAACAGCATTCAAGAAATCAAAAGACATGTTCATTGAGAAATTTTGCTGTAGAAGACCTCTCCAGAGTGCTAAAGAGCAAAGATGTTAGCTAAAAGTCCAAGGTACACCTGATTCAAGCTATGATCTTTTAAATTCTTTCCTATGCAGCTGAAAGTTGAACCATTGTTCAGGATTACAGAAGACTTATGTTGAGTTGTCGTATCAGAGAAGAGTACTGAATATCCCATGGACTGTCCAACATATCAAGTGTTTTGGAGGAAGTGCAACCAGGGTGCTCCTTAGAGTCAAGGATGGTAAAACGCCATCTGACATACACTGCGCACGTTGTCAGGAGGGACCTTAGAAAAAGACATTATGCTGGGGTAGGTGGAGGGTCAGAGAAAGAGAGGAAGATCCTAACAAAGATGGGATGATGCAGCGATTTAAACAGTCAGCTCAAGAATATCAGAGATGCTGAGAACGGTTTAGAATAGGGCAAGGTTTAGATTTGTTGTTCAGAGGGTCACTATGAGCCGTAGTTGACTGGACAGCACCTAATAGCAATAATAACAAATGTTCATGTTATTGGCTTGGCACTCAATTATTTGGAACTCCTTAGGATGGAGGAGTGTTTTAAAAATCATAGCAGTATATTTTGTTTCTTAGGAATTTTTGATTTTCAGTAAATCACACACACTTTGGTTGCAGTTTTGCCCCACCCCCACCCCAAATGAATAAAACCCTAGAACTCATTCATCTCTCAATTCGGGAAATACCATCTGTGTGATATGCAGTTGGAAGAACTTTCAGATAATTTCCCCTCCTCTTTCCTGAGGTAAAATAAATAAGCACAGTGAAAGTCTCTCTATGGCATCGTAAATATTCTGCGAGGCTTAAGGATTTGCCAGAAGTATGGTCTGGGTGTCATTGAATTTAAGAACTGCTTATCTACAGCTCTGTTCAGAGACTAAAAAGACAAATCACAGACTGGGAAGAAATATTTGAGAAATTTGATTAAAGACTTTTTCCAGAATATACTCAAGAATATATATGAGCTCAAGATATCTCAAAATTTAATAATAAGAAAACAAGCAACCCAGTTGGACAGAATAGTTGTTTTCTAAAGGTGTGTGTGTGTTGTTGTTGTTGTTAAGTGCCACTGAGTCATAAACAACGCATAGCGACCCTATGAATGAAAGACCTGAACACTTGTATAACTTTCATCGTTTCTCCACGTTCATAGAGTTTCCTGAGGCAAGATATTTCGGAAGTGGATGCCACTCCTGCTTCCAAGCTTGCTTTTTAGTTGGGGAGCTACACCAAACACCGTCCACCATGGGTAACCATTATCATATCTGATATGTGAGTGCCACAGTGTTTTGCCTCACAACAACCACAAATTACCTCTGTACAGCAAATGGACAGATCAGTGCTATACCACTTAGAAGAATGTTCAGCCAAAACTAATTAAAACCAGTCCTGAGAGCCAAAGATTAAAATCACCCACCTTTGGCTTAACTGACTTTCCAAAGGGTTTTCAGAAGCTGTCAATTGTCCAGAAATAATTCCCATCTTTTTACCTTGGAACAACTGGTAGATTTGAACTACCTGCCTTTGTGTTGGCAGTACAACTTCCTACCAAAAAAAAACCACATCAACAACTTCCGACCAAAAAGACCATCAGAGCTCTCCTATTCACCATTAGAGGAGTGATGCTCAAAGCCACAATGAGATACCACTACACATTTATTTTAATAAAATCATATCAAACCCACTGCTATTGAATCAGTTCAATTCATAGCTATCTTCCATTCTCCCATTTCTCAGGCCATATCTCATACCAGTAGGAGACTGTTTATTTATCTATATTTCTGAGAGCTGTTACTAGATTTCAATCACTGGTTCTTTGATTAGCAGTGCCATGCAATTCATACTACGTCAAATGACTAAAGCCAAGAAGTGCAGCCATAATCAAGTGTTGGCAAGACTGGAGAGGAACCGGAACTCTAATGTGGGAGTGGGAAATAATACAACCACCACACAAGAGTGTGGGTCAATTTTGAAGTTTAATCACACACTACATGATCCAGCTCCTCCAACCCTAATTTTACTCAAGAGAACCACAAATACATAGCTACACAAGGACTGTGTTTTTGTTGTTGTTAGTATGTGCCTTCAAATCAACTACAACTCATAGCACCCTACCTATACACAATAGCTCTGAACTCTACTTTGTCCAGAGTCAATCTCATTGCTTCTGATAAACCTACCCTCATTACACAGTTACTGTGTTAACCTGTCTCATCCAGAGTTTTCCTCTCATATGCTGTCCCTCCACCCTTCCAAGCACAATGTCCTTCTCCAAGGATTGGTTTCCTCCTAGCAACATACCCAAAGTATAGGAGACGTTGCTATAGTATCCTTGATTTGAATTGTTACCCCTTGAGAGTGGAAAGAACCACAAGGTAAACGCATGATAGGTAAATGGATAAACAAATTGTGGTAAATCAATACACCAGAACACCAGCCATCAACTTGGAGTGAACTCTCCGTTCATTAGAACAAGGATGAATCAGAAAACAGTTATGTGCACTAGAAGAAGGCAAAATGAATCTACAATGTGATCTTATTTATTCAAAACTCTAGAACTGACAAACTAATCTTAGTTTTTGTCACCTGAATAGTGACAGAAAATAGATCTGAAGATAGAATAGGAGTTGGGGGTGGAGATGGGAAGGCAGGCAGATGGACAGAAGGAAGGGATTATGATGAAGAAGAAGAAAAATGCTGAGGGTAATATGCCTATTATTTTGACTGGAGTACTCGTTTCACAGAGGCATATATATAATTTGTTGTTAGGTGCTGCCAAGTCAAGTACGACTCATAGCCCAATGAACAAAAGATCTGAAACCAGTTCTGTCCTGTACCATCCTCACACTTCCTGACACACAAGAGCCCATTGTGACAGTTGCCGTGCCAATCCACCTGCTTGAGGGTCTTCCTCTCCTTCACCAACCCTCCACCCTTCCAAGAATCATGTCCTTCTCCAAAGAATAGCTCCTCCTAGCAATTCAGCCTAAGCATGTGAGGCGAAGCCTCTTTGTTCTTGCCTCCAAAGAGCACTCCAGCTGCACTCTATCTATCTATCTATCTATCTATCTATCTATCTATCTATCTATCTAGTCTGAATAATGTATAGTGTATTGTGCTACACTCAAACTTGAATATAACTGAGCCATATTAGACTCAACAGAACCTAAAAACAACTGTAAAAAATGAAAATAGTTCTAAAAATTCCCCCTGTTCAGATTTCAGCACCCAACAGGACTTTAAACACCATTCAGCTGTTCGCAGACTGTGCACCAGGCCTCTGGACATTGCACAGTCCACACTGGCTCTACCAGTAGCCCCCAGCTGTGCAGCTTGCTCAAGCAGCTTCACTGCTTCAAATCCCCATCTGTCATGGAAAGAAGAATGTTATCTTGTGAGATTATAAATAGAATAATTGAGATAAAGAGACGAATTGTATTGGGAAAGTCAGCTGTCAGGGACCTCTCCAGAGTACTGAAGAGCAATGACATCAGGCTGGAGACTAAGGTGCGTCTGATCTAGGCTATAGTCTTCGCAATTATGCGCTATGCATTGGAGATCTGGACAATGACTAGGAATGATAGAAAGATAATTGATGCCTGTGATTGTCCTGGAGAGGGTGAAGCTGGGCTGCTCCTTGTAGGCAAGGATTCTGAAGCTTCATCTGACACACTTTGGGCATGTTGCAAGGAGGGACCAGTCCTTGGAGATGGATATCATATTTGTGAGAGTGAAGGGATGGCACAGGAGAAGAAGACCCTCGATGAGATGGATCAATTCAGTGATTGGGGTAGTGGGAGTAGGTGTGTGGGAGACAGTGAGGTTGGCACAGGATAGAGCAGGGTTTAGGGCTCTTGTACATAGGGCCGCTATGAGTTGCAAGCCACTTGACAGCACATAACAACAAGTGAGGTAATTCCTAATAGCACTGTGCTTTTGTTATCAGGATCTTGCTGTCACCCAAGAATGACTCTCAGGATCTTTCATGGAAACTGAAAGGTATCAGCAGGACTGACCAAGCACACTCAGACATATTAACTCGGAGACAGTCACTAGAGGAAGCACAAGTATGGCCAAATCCTAAACAGATGGTGAGGAGAGAAACTCTGGCCCTGGGACCCTACATGTTCGCTTTGCTCAAGGGATCTTTCTTGAGGGAAGTTCTGTCTCCCTAATTTTGTAAACCTCGTGGGTGACTTCCTTATGGAGCATGCTTTCACAGGATCAGCTTGCTTTATTATGTCTTCAGTCTGCTAGTCTAAAAAGGCTCTCTAATCTCACAAGGACTGTCTTTGCTTTTCATCTGTGTTAATCAACATGCTGACCTTTAATCTCTTCAACAGATGCTTAATAAAGCTCCACATGGGCCACCGTCAGTGACTTAGGCCACACAAACCCAAACATGTGTCCACAGCCATTGACTCTGTCCACATGTTTGATGGGTCATCTTAGCCACAGTCAGTACCAGTGATATGTGCTGCACTATACAATCTATACAGCTTTACCAGGTAAATCTGTGTGTCCCACCAGCCATCCTGAAAATGCACAGAATTGATTTTTCTTTTTTTAAAGGAAATACGTTAAGGACATCCAGTTCGAATTCACTTGCTGACAGTGAGGAGATATGACTCGACACCCTGTGGGCCATTCTACCGCTCTATAGGTGACTATGGCTCAGAATTAACTTGTCATCAGTAGGTTGGGTTTGGGGTGGTTTTTGTTGTTGGATTTTTTTTTAAAGAATTGCAAACCCACTATCACTACAGAAAAACCAGAGCAAATAGATTCATATTAATAATTAGCCAATATTATGATATTTCCACTTAAGTGGGAATATCTTCCTACTCAAGGCTTAATAAAAAAAAATCTCAGTATCATAGTAGTTCAAGGATTGGCTAACTTTTCTTGTAAAGAATTGGGTAGTAAAGATGTAGGACTTTGCTTGTCAAGAGAAAAAAAATATTATGTTGTTGTTAGGTGGCATTGTACAACGCAAAATGCCCCATGAATATTTCTAAACTCTGTCCTCTTGTGCCATCCCCATAATCTCTGACACACTTGAGCCCATTGCTGCAGTCACTATGTCAATCTGTCTGCTGGAAGGCCATCTTCTCCTTCCCCGGCCCTATACCTTTCTAAGCATGATGTCCCTTTCCAAGGAATAGCCTTTCCCAACTACATGCCCCAAGTACATGCAACAAATCTTCATCATCCTTTACTCTTCTGGTATTCTCTGCTTTCAGTCAAGAGCCATCTGACATCAGCAGTGCTATCCCTGGAGTCACAGCCTATTCTAAATGCAGATTGAACCTCTGTCAGTGTACTGTTTTAACCATTTTTGGATGATCTTCAGTAAATATTGCTTGCATGAGATATTAATGATCTTTTGGATCACCTTTCTTGGGAATGGGAAAAAATATAGATCTCTTTCAGTCAGTTGACAAGCTCGCTGTCTTCAAAATTTCCCAATCCACACTGGTGAGCACATCTAGGGTCGCTTCTGTTAGTTAAAACATGTCAATTTGTATTCCATCAATTGGAGCTAAAATGAATCTACTTAAAAATATAGAAGTCAGGGTGTTGGTAGGAAATATTGAATCTATCACAGACTATTGTTGTTGTTATGTGCTGTCGAGTCACTTGCGACTCAAAGCGACCCTATGTACAATAGCCCTAAATCCTGCTCTATCCTGTGCTAATCACACTGTCTCTGACACACCCATCCCGATCACCCCAGTCACTGAATCAATCCACTTCATAGAGGGCCTTCCCCTCCTATGCTGTCCCTCCGCCCTCCCAAGCATGATGTCCCTCTGCAAGGACTGGTCCCTCCTTACAACATGTCCCAATTTTGAACCATGCAGTGTTTCCCTGCTCTGTTCTGACGACCGCCTTTTGGTCCAAGTATAGGTTTCGCATTAGAACGATCAAGTGCTCTGGGATTCCCATTCTTCTCAGAGTCAGCCACAGCTTGTTATGATCCACATAGTCAAACGTCTTTGCATAATCAATGAAACACAGATATACATTCCTCTGGTATTCCCTGCTTTCAGCTAAGATCCATCTAACATCAGCTACAATATCCCTAGTACCACGACCCCTTCTAAACCCAGCCTGGACTTCTGGCAGTTCTCATGGAGGACTAGAAGAACAAACAAATTTGTCTTGGAGGAAGATATAGCCAGAGCGCTGATCAAAAGCAACATTTGCGAGTTTCCTTCTCACTTAATCTGAGCAAGTTATCAGAAGGGACCAGTTTCTGAAAAGGACTTCCTGCTTGGCAAGTAGGGTCAGCAGAAGAGAAGACGACCTTCAACAAGATGGACTGGCATAGTGACAAAGTGGGATAAAACACATCAGCAATTGTGAAGATTGTTCTGGACCAGAGTGACGAGGAATTGGAGGTGACATGACAGTGTCTAACAACAACATTAAAACCAATTAAAAAAAAAACCCAAAACACACACACACACACCAAAACCCCACCAGAAACAAAAACCAAAACCAAACAAACAAGAAACCCAAAATAAACAGCAGGCCGGGTTTGACACACTAGCCACATTTTCCTAATCTGATGTAGCTAAATCTATAATTCACTTTCAAGAATTAAACTCTAAGGAGCCCTAAGGAACTCTGCTAGTATAGTGTGTGACCAGTTGCACTGCTAACTAAAAAGTCAGAAGGTTAGTGGCTCAAGTCTTCCAGCCACTCCTCAGGGGAAAAAAACTTACTTACCTCTTCCAAAAATTCATAGCCTCAGCAACTCCTTGAAGTGTCCCATGAGTTGGTATGGACTCACAATCAGTGTGCTTTTAGTTTGTTTTTAACATAACACTAGCTGACTCCAGCTTTCAAAAGTTCTTTTTTCTAAATTAATTAGAACATGAAGACATTGTGTGTGTCCTGGTTGCTTATTATATGAACAAGGGGGGTTAAACATCACACAGATCTTACTGAACTTTTCCAGTGGAGTTACTGGGAACTTGGACTCCCTCCACTGTTTCTGTTTGAAGTATTTACTACTTCAATATTTTTGGTTTCCTTCCATAAAGAACCGACTTAAGAGAAAACACATTTTTGTCTGTGGCCCTGGCCTCTCCAGTACTTGGCATCTTTTGAATTTTAAAATGTGGAGTCAGGAAGGACCAGTGTTGTGCTAATTAATGTCAACTAATTTGTACATTGCCAGGAACCAGCCTTCTTTTTTTGTCAGGATGGTTGGCGGACTCTGGCTTAAATGGTAAGAATTCTTTTCATATATTAATGTTGCTCAAAGGAGTAAATATTTCCTCGGAGAAATGCCTTTTTGGAATCCAAACTTTTGAAAGGAGATAAACTTTCACAGAGCCAGCATGCTTTCCCTTCTATAAATATTTAAAGTAGATGTGATTTTATTTGCAATAACGTTGCGTCCGTTTCTATTCCACACTTGGATCTCTGTTAGACTAGAAATGGCAAGAGCCACAGAGGGCGTTAGTCTACTCAGGATTTGTCCTAACAAACTGCACCACAGCTTTCCCGTCTTCCTCCAACCCAAAGTCCTCCCTTACTCCCCATTCTCCGCAGGTTCCTGTGGTTGTTAGGTGTCCTCTTGTCAAATGTGACTCACAGAGACCCTGTGAACAACAACGGCCCTTGCTCCATCCTGCACCACCGTCACGAGCTGACACGCTCAAGCCCGTTGTGGAAGTCACTGGGTCAGTCTGTCTGAGGGGCTTCCTTCCTTTTGCTGCTCCTTCCCAGCAGGATCTCCTTTTGCAAGGACTGGCATTTCTGGAAAACACTCCCAGATTTCACCCTCTTTGTCTCCAAGGAGTGCTTCGGCTGCACTTCCTGTAAGATTTGTTTGCTCTTTTTGGCAGTTGAGTCAGTACTCTGTGCCAGTACTACAGTGCAGTGACATTGCTTCTTCATTGGTCTTCCTTACTCATTGTGCACCTTTCAGACACGTGTGAAGCAATTGAAAATGTCCTCACTTAGGTCCGGAGAATTGAGAACGTATAGTATGAAACGCGTATCCATAGCAGCTCCAGCTTAAAACGTCTTGGCATTATCTCATGCCTTTTCTTGCTTTGTTCTTATTTCTTTGTGCTTTCTCTCTTTATTAGCCGAAATCCTTCTAACTTCAAGCTACCCATTTTTGTGGAGCTGGTTCTGACCTGCTGCCATCTTTTGCAGTAAAGAGCAGGCTAGCTCCATGGCATTACCTTGTTTGTAATTGCTACAGAAACACATTGCCAAGTCTTTCTTCTGCGGTGCTCCTGGGTGCTTTGAAACTGCCAGTCTTTAGGTTAGCAGCAAATTGTAAAATATTTGTGCCACTTATTGTGTCAGAGATGGTGCGATTGGTACAGGACAGAGCAGGGTTTAGGGATGTTGTACATAGGGTTGCTATGACTCGCAAGCAACTCGACGGTCCATAACAACAACAACAATTGACCTTCAGTTACTATACTGTTAGTGATCTATTGATTGTGTTTTCTTTCTTACTCCCATTATTCCTCCTCACTGATTAAGGAAGAATCATCATTGTGAGGATGGCGCATGGCTAGTTTTTAGCTATTGTTTGTAGGGTTACTGAGTTGTAATTGACAACACTGTTGGTACCAACAGTCAAGACATCAAATACATATTGCAAATATGCCATCTGCAAAATACTAAGGAGCAATGATGTCAGTTTAAAGACTAAGATGTACCTGATTAACTTGTTATGCGTCTGAGAGCTGGATAATGAATGAATAAGGATGACAGAGAAAGGATTGATGCTTTTGCATGGTGGTGTTGGAGAATAGTACTGAATACCTCATAAAGTGAAGAAAGAAAGAAAAAAACCCACAGAAAACCACCCGAAACAGATATGTCTTGGGAGAAAGTCCAGTAAGATTATTGCTTGAAGGCAAGGATAATGTAACTTCACTTCACACATTTTGGGCATACTGTTTGGAGAGGTTATCCCACAGAAAGGGACATTATGGCTGGGAAGGTGTAGGGTTACAGGGAAGACCCCCAACAAGATGGAATGACACAGTGACTGCATCAGTGGGCACAAGTATACAAGAGATGATACAGATGGCAGAGAATAGAAAACAGGGCTCAGATAGAGCCACTGTGAATCATACTCAACTTGATGGAACGTAACAACATCAAGAATAAGGATAACATCTAACAACAGCAACCACCTATTATTAAAAATTAAAACAAGTCTTTCAGTGTAATATTGCCTCAAGCAACAAGACTTCCTTATCTTTATTTCTACAGATTCTTCCCCATTCCCCCTCACTGATGCATTTTTAAAAGATACTGAGATTTTAATGAAAGTTTGTAGAGAACATGGATTTTCATTCATTCATTGTTGCACATTTTCCTTCCTTCCCACCCCTCTGTTCTTTTTTTTTTTAAATATAATTTTAATTTTATACTGGTTTACTTAAAAAAAATTGTATGCATTGTTTTATGGGGGATGGGGTAAGGAAATGAGAAGGATCTGAGTGAAGGGAGAGAGTAATGATTGGCAAAGTCCAATAGTGATTGATTTTATAAAATATAATGTATGAGAATAATTGAATGAAACAATGTGAATGTAGAATAGTGTGAAACACAATGTATATAAACTTTGTAAGCAAACCAATTAAAAAGTAATAATGTAAAATAAGCTTTGAAGCAGGAGTGGCATCTGCTTTTAAAATAGCTTGCCTCTGGAAACTCTATGAACCTGGAGAATGGATGAAAGTTATACAGGTGTCCAAGTCTTTCATTTAGAGGGCCTCTATGAGTCCCTTACAACTCAACATCCATTCCATCTGCGGCAAGTTACCCACAACCCCGAGGCTGCCTGCCCCTCTCGGCCCATGGGCCATGAACAGGTATGGCTGGGCAGCCTCGGGCACTTAACAACAACAGCATAGACAGAGTTCAGTTGGCCTAGTGGACAGAAAGTGACACTACCAAGCCAAAGGTGGGCGACTCTAATCTGTGGCACTCAGGCCTGTCTTTAATTGTTTTTGGTGAAATATTCTTCTAAGTTGTGTAGCCCTGGTCTATCCATTTGCTGTACAGAGGTAACTTGTGATCGCCGTGAAGCTGAACACTGTGACACTGATGTGTCAAATGCGAGAATGGTTACCCATGGTGGACAGTGTTTGGTGGAGCTCCCCAATTAAAACAAGCTTGGAAGCAGGAGTGGCATCCACTTCTGAAATAGCTTGCCTCTGGGAACACTATGAACTTTGAGAAAGGACAAAAGTTATAGAAGTGTCCAGGTCTTTCTTTCATAGGATTGCTATGAGTCATCTATGACTTGATGGTACTTAACAACAACAACAACAACAACAACTAGAATGTATATGAATGATTGTATGAACCATAATGTAAATGAAAGATTGCATAAAACACAATATGTATATGAATGAAACATAAGGTAAGGGAATTATTATATGAAAACCAATTTAAAAAACTGAATGTAGGGAAACAAAGGGGGAGAACCTGTAAAACTACCAAGTTAAGGCCTTAAAAAAAAATGTGTTTTTTGCTGCTACCTGAATGAAAGTTGACAAAATATATTGGTTTTTCAATTCAATTATCCATAGATATTTTGTTTTATAACATTAATTTAAATGCCTACAAAGTCTGAATACCTATTCTATATTGTCTTTCCTTTCATCCACCTTAATACATGTCTATTGTCTATTTACTAAAGTTTAGACTCTTTTCCAACCTTTCCCAGCCCTAGTCACCCTACAAAACTGATTCTGTGTGTAAACCTTTCCCTCCTCCCACCCCTTATTTTAGAACTAGACAATTTGTTCTTATGTCTTCTACTTCCTTTCACCCTGCATACTTGTAAACAAGCACACAAACAAAAGCCAAGTGAAATCCATTGCCTTTATGTCAACTCCAACTCTTCGTGACACTGTTGGCCAGAGTCGAGCTGCTCCAGAGGGTTTGCAAGGTCGCAATCTTTACAGAAGCAGACTGACCTCTTTCTTATTCTCGCAGGGCACTGAGCTTTCAGAAAGCAAAGAACTTAATTACTACACCACCAGGGAGCCTACTTATCATTTTCTAACTTACACGTTCAATAGCTTTTTCTTTTTCTCCACACATACAAAGGCATGCTTTTACAAGAAGTTATGTGAATGGAAATGTCATAAAGTCTGTCCTTAAGTCTGCAAATTGTCAACGAATGACAAGAGCAGAAAGCTGCATTATGCTCAGAATCTATAGCCTGTCAGCAATCACTTCCACCTGTTCATAAACAGTTCCCTGTAACCCCAAGCCTGCACCTTATGCTCCAGTTATCTGTTCATTATTGTACATTGGCTTCATTCAATATTTTCCCATCATTGCTGTTATTATTTACCATCACGTTGGCTCTGACTCATAGCAACTCTACGGGTGACAGAATGAAGCCTGTCCCACCCTGAGCCGTCCTCACAATCTCTGCTGTGCTTGATGAAGTTCATTGTTATCGTCACTGTGTTAATCCGTCTCATTTAGTAGCTTTTTCTTCATAGGCGACACTCTACATTTCCAAGCATGATGGTTTTTTGTCAAGGACTGATCTCTCCTGATAAAGCTGTGCTGCAATCCTGAAGGCACATGGTTCAAGTCCACCAGCTGCTCCACAGGAGAAAGATGGGCATGTGCTTCTGGAAACCTGTGGGGTATAGCTATGGGTAGGTTCTGAATCTATGGTACGTAATAACAGGTTGAAAGGATTCAAACATTACAACAGAATCAAAAGTTTGTTTTTCTCAGTTCTTCTGATCTAAAGAGAACAATTATAAACTTGGCTATACTCTCCCAGTTCATCTATTTCAATCTCAAAAGTGTGCATGTTGTTGTTGTTGTTGTTAGGCTCCATTATGACTTGTAGCAACCCTATGAACAGCAGATCTGAACCCTAGTCTATCCTGTGCCAGCCTACCATCTCCAACACACTTGGCCCGTTGCAGCATTCATGATGTCAGTCCATCTCATTGAGGGTCTTCCTTTCTTTGAATGACCCTTGCAAGCACGATCTCCTTTTCCAAGGAATAGCCTCTCCTAGCAACTGTCTTAAATATGTGATATGAAACTTGGTCATCTTTCTCCAAGACAAATCTGTTTGTTCTTTTTGTAGTTCATGGGATATTCAGTACTCTTTTCCAACACCACAGCTCAAAGGCATCATCAACTCTCCTATCAGTCTTATTAATTGTCCAGATCTCTGATACCTATCAAGTGATTGAAAAGATGATGGCTTGAGAATGACCCCCCTTAATCTTCAGAATAACATTATTGCTCCTCAGTAATTTAAAGAGGTCCTTTACTGCAGACTCTTCCACTGCAATATGTTTCCTGATCTCCTGACTGCTGGTACCAAGGGTGCTGATTGGGGATCCAAGGAAAATAAAGTAACTGATAATTTCAATCTTTTCTCTATCTATCATGATGTTGCCCATTGGTCCAGTGATGAGAATTTTTGCTTTCTTGACATTGAGATGTAATCCATATTGGAGGTTGCAGTCTTTGATCTTCTGTAGTAAGCACTTTGAGTCCTCTTCACTTTCAGCAAATATCCCTTAATATTTGGAACATGGAATGTATGAAGAATGAATATTGAACACAAGCAGTTAGGCAAAAATTAATAAAATGCACAAAAATTGACATTCTCATTATTAGCGGGTTAATAATGCATTGGCTACTTTTAATCAGACAATCACATGGTATACTATGCTGGCAATGAAAAACAGAAAAGGAACAGTGTTGTGTACACACTTATAAAAAGACAATTCAGGTTGTATCCTGAATTACAATGTTTTGAGTCATTGGGTTATTATCCATATGCATACTAGGAAGATCTGTTGACTATTATTCAGATATTCACACCAACAGCTAAAGCCAAAAAGGAGGAAATTGAAGATTTTTACCAACTTTTATAGTTCAAAATTGCACATTGAAATGTACAATCAAGAAGTATTAATAATAATTGATGATTGGAATGCAACAGTTGGAGGCAATTAAGAAAAGAATGGTAGTTGGAAAGTACTTACTTGAATAAATGAGGTCTAAAATAGAATGACTGAATTTTGTACATTCAGGGATTTATTCATTGCAAATATATTCAAAAGAAACCCACAAACTTACCACTTTACACATAGAGTGCACCTGATAGCCTAGGAATCAGACTGATTACATCTGTGGAAGGAATCGTTGGAGAAACCCAAGATCAACAGTCAAAACCAGGCCAGCTGCTGATTGTGAATTACATGTGCAAGTTCAAATGGAGACAGAAGAAACTGAAAATAAGTACACGAGGATAAAAAATATGATCTTGAGTCTATCTTACCTTAATTTATAAATCATCTTAAGAATAGGTTTGAAGCATTGAACACTATTGATCAATGATGAGTAGTGTGATGATGTCAAGCATCACCCATGAAGAGAGCAAAAGGTCATTACAAAGACAGAGGAGAAAGAAAACAAGAAAATGGATGTCTCCAGAAGAGAACCTGATAATTGCACTCGAGGATAAAAAATCCAAAACTAAAGGAAGAGATGCTGAAGTAAAAGAACTGAATAGATGTCACAGGGCAGCTCTAGAAGACAAAGTACTGTAACAGAATGTGCAGAGCTGGAGTTGGAGAATAAGAAGGATGAACTTGCTCTGCATTTCTCACGCTGAAGGAACTGAAGACAGACCACTAAAGTTCCTCTAAATGTTTATATTGGATAGAAAATAATTTGTAACTCTAAGGTGTTTTCTTTCATGCCTTTAAAGATCTAAATTGTTTTGAAGCAAAACAAGTTTATTTATTTTCAATACTTTTATGAATAGCTATCTATCTATTGATTGATCTATTGATCTATCTGTCAGATCCATGTGGTGATGCAATACCTAGATGCTGACAGGCTAACAGAAAGGGTGGAAGTTCGAATCCTCTCAACTGCCTTGAGTGAGAGAGAAAACTGGCAATCCACTTTCATAAAGGCTCCTTCCACTCAACTTATTACCACCAAGTCTGAAACGACTCGTACTTGACCCTCCAGTGGGTTTTCAGAGGTTGTACATTGCACAGGAGGACATTGTCCATCTTTCTCCCACTGAGCAACTGGTGGATTCAAATTTCCTTTTGGATGGCAGTACAACCCCTAACCCATTAGGCAACCAGATAATTCTGCCATAAAAACCCTATGGTGCAATTCCATTCTGTACCACAGGGCAACACTGTGAGTTAGAATTGGCTTCAGGGCACCCAAGAACAAGATCCAACAACAATAACATGACACACATTTAAAAACTTGACATGTTTATTACATGCATATTGTACAATTTGTCATTCAGTTGAGTTAATGCCAATTCTTCAGATGATTGTCCAGGTTACAGAAGGACCTAAGTTGTTTGGATTTTTTTCAATAAAAAATACTTTTATTGAAATATAAAATTTTCCTGTGGTAAAGTTTAATCTTTAGACACTACTTTAGAAAATTATTTTCACAAAATGCTAGTTTTACTTTTAAAATAAATCATCTGGTTTTCAAAGGGGATATGTGTTTGTGTGATTTTATTTAAACACTAACTCATAGACGATTGAGATCTGAAACTAGAATAGTTTGGAGACATATTCTCTTTTTTAAACTTTTTCATTGTGATTTTGGATTTTCATTCATTTATTGTTGTACATTTTCCTCCCTTCTCCTTCCTTTCTGCCTCCTACAGTTCACTTTTCTTTTTTTTTAATTATAGTTTTTTATTTATTTTTTTTTTACAGAGGTTTTGGATTTCCATTCATTCATTGCTGCAATTTTCTCCCTTCCCACCCCTCCCCACCAGCTCGCTTCCCCCTCTGAAGAGAGAAAAAAGAAAAAAAAAAAAGGAAAAAAAATTCAGAAGGACCTAAGTTTTAAGAGGTCCCATTTATTGACTGTTAGTCATTTGTCCCTGTGGTTTGTACTATGGTTGGTTATGTGTGACACGGGAAGTTATTCCACTGATATTTCGAATACCAACAGGATCATCCATGGCGAACAAGGTCAGCAGAGCTTTTAGATTTAGATAGGTGAGGAATCAGGATTGTTGCTGAAAAATTGGCCAATGAGAACCTTATGGATAAGAGAAGAATGTTGTCTGATACATGAGCAGTGCAACCAGAATACTGCTTGGAGGCAAAGATTACAAGCTTTGTCTCACATACTTAGGCCAAGTTGCTAAGCAGGCTATTCCTTGGAGAGGGACATCATGGTTGAAAAGGTGGCAGGTTCCTGAAAAAGAGGAAGATATTTAGCCAAATGGAATGACACAGCTACTGCAACAATGGCTGAAGGGTGTCAGAGATAACGAGGATAGGATGGGGTCGTCTGTTGTTCATAAGCTCGCTATGAGTTGTGCTCAACTTGGTGGCACATAACAACAACAGCAACCGATGAAGCTCTGAGGTTAAAAGGAATTAAAATACAATCAGTGGTGTAGTCTGTAGGTAGTTGAGCTGTTAACCCAAAGGCAATGACTCTCAGGCAGATTGAATCCACAGGAGAAAGACAGTAGTCTCCTCCTATGTGATTTACAGCCTCTGAAAACCCACTGGAGGGTCAGCTGTGTGTTCCAATTAAAAAACAATAAAGAAAGTAGACTCTACCTTAATGTTGTGCGTGGAGCAAAGCTTTTAGGATCTTTATTTGCTGATGTGACATGACTCAAAATGAGAATGACTGCCTAAGTTGGGGGGAACTGGAGAGCATTATGCTAAGTGAACTAACTCAGTCCCATAAGGACAAATACTGTATAAGACCATTATTGGAGAAATAGATAACTAAAAAAAAATGTGTAGGAGGATGCAAGGTAGGGAGACTAGGAGCAGAGGGGTGAGGATAGGAGGGGTACAGATCACAGGGTTGCACAATTTAATGGGTGGAGGAAGGGGTGGGTAAGGGGGTGTGAAAAACAACGTATACAAACTTTACAAGTAAACTAGTATAAAATTAAAATTTTATATAAAATGGATAATAATCATTTATAAAGATTCTAAAAAAAATGAGAAGACACAGCTGCAAATATCCATTAACAGTCTGAATATAAAATGGATGTAGGAAAAGTAGACGTCCAAAATGATGTGACACACTTAGAACTGTGGGAGTTCAGACAGCTATTGACCCGGAATCAATTGGACAGAACCTTACAACTACAGAAAAGGAATGGGTCCATTAGGAAAAAAACCCCACTTTCTTAATATTTCCTTAATTATACCAAATATGTTGTTGTTGTTGTTATGTGCCGTCAAGTTGTCTGTGACTCATAGCGACCCTATGTACAACAGCCCTAAACCCTGCTCTATCCTGTGCCAATCTCATTGCCTCTGACACACCCATCCCGATTACCCCAGTCACTGAATCAATCCACCTCATAGAGGGTCTTCCCCTCCTGCGCTGTCCCTATTATGTCCCTCTCTAAAGACCTGTCTCTCCTTACAACATGTCCAAAGTATGTCAGGCGAAGCCCCAGAATCCTTGCCTCCAAGGAGCAGCCTGGATACCAAATACAAATTATCTATTTCTTGAAGATTTATTTGAACTTCTCTGAGAAATCTTTGGACATGAGGCTTTTAGGAAAGGAGAAGTTCTTGACCTTGATTAAGTTTCTCTCATAGAGTGAGTATACTTAGGTTCTTAGTCTCGGTTGTGTTAATCTATGCATTTCTAGAAAATTTCATGTAAATGCCAAAATTTATGATAAGAAGTATTCATTAACCTATGGAGCAACCATCGAAGCAACTGTTGACCTGGATGTGTCAGAATATTAAAACTATATTGGGTACAGGCCCATGAGAAAAATGACAACTGGACATATAATGAAGCTTTTGTGAGCAAAACCAGCTGTTATTATATTACCCACAAAGATTTTACTGCAGCATTAACTAGCCTGACCTAAATAATTTTAAAATGTGCTTATTTTTTTAATCAGAGTCCCTTTTACATTCCTACTAGTACCCTCTTTCCCCTTTTTACTTACATTTTCTTTTCTATTATTTTGATGACACACACAAAAATGCTATATATGCATTGGTAAATGCTATGTCATATATATACACACACACATATGAATATATATGTCATTTGTATATCTAGATATCTATCTCTGTCGCTATATCTATCTCAAACAGAACAACTGTCAGTTTCTCTTTTTTTCTTGTATGTGTTTTTTGTGGTTTACTGTCTTTTAACTAGTTTTAAAATAGTCTTTAAAATTAGTCAAAAGACTAGGTAGTCTTAATTACATTTTCTATCATTGATATCACTTAACATTAATTTATTCTCTTTCTAGTCCAGTCTTTGTTATTCTTTTCTTCATATTTACTCTCTATACTTAATCATTTTAAAATACATGCCTCTAAAATTATAAATTTACTTTCAATACTTCTCAGCTGTATCTATGAGTTTTAAAAGGTACAGTTTTATATGGAAATGATTGTTCAGAAAGTAATAATTTGCATTGCAATTTCCTCTTTATCGTCTTTTATTACTAATATATTATCCAATGCCATTTTGGCCAAAGAACATGAAATGTAGACTATTAGCTCTTCGGAATTTTATGAACTAAGAAGTAGTCTTTCTCTCTCTGAGAGAGGGAGAAAATATATATATTTCCCCAACTCTATATTTTCCACTACATATATCTCTATATTTTCTCTATCTTCATAAGCTCTTTATTTTCCACTACATATATCTATATGTTCCAACTACACATCCCTACATTTCTATTTATCTGTAATATTATAAAGCTGGATTTTTATAAATCATCTGAAAACCATTTTGTTCTTCTTACAGGACTGCTGTTATGAATGCTTCTAATACAAGAGGAGAGAAATGAGTACAAATTCCATAAGCCATCATCTTGAATTAATACACATAGATAGCCTTTCCATATTGCTTCAACTACTACATATTCTATTATCTTTCTTCTCCTTCTTTCTCTCCCTCTCTGTTCCCTCCCTTCTTTTTCCTCCATCTCTTACATTAGTATTTTAAAGCAAATCTTATAAGATTTTTATAAGCAAATCTGGTTAGATTTTTCCAAATATAATCACTATGCTATCATCACATCTTTCTTAATAGTCAGTAATTTTTAACAATAATTAATAGATTGTCTATATTAAAATTTTCTGTAATCACCATCAATAATTTGTTAAAGTCTAAATCCAAGTTCATTACATTTCATGATGCTGTCTCTTAAATTTATATATTCTATGACAGTCCTTCTTGTCCATTTTCTTTTTTTCTTTGCAACTGATTTTGTTGTTGATAAAATGTAGTTCTTTTTCCTGGTGTATATCCTGCACTTTGAATCTGGTTGACTTTTCATAGTTCTGCGTAACTTGATACTTTAGCCTCTGTATTATTTGTATTAGAGATCGAACGAGTTGGACACAAAGAATGAAGTAAGGAAAGAATCGTAAGTAATGACCAAGTTCTAGCTCAGGTATTTGAGTGAATGGCTGTGGCATTTCCCAAGAAAGGAAATGATGTAAAGATTAAAATCCAAGGGTCATACACTGAATAAGGGAGTCCTAAAAGTCTCGAAGGGATATGCTAGAAAAAAGGCTTGATATAAAGATCGTCACCCTGAAACCCACAGCGTCCCTTTTCAGCAGGAAGTAGCTAAGAGAATACGCCATCCCCTTTTCCTTATGAATCAGGGTGAAGTCTCTCTCGGAGGAGTGATAGGGAATGGCAAAGGACACACTGACAAAGGAGATTAATCAGAACTGACTTTGACAAGCACTGTGGCAATTGGACAATTAAAACAGACATTTGGATGGCGGGGGAAGAAGAACCAACTGGGGAGGAGGGTAGAGAGAATGGTGCAGCAATGAAGGAATGAAAACCCAAAATCCCTGTAAATGTTCATTAAAACTAATAAAATTTAATAACAATAAAAAGAAAAAAAAACAAAACAAAAAAAAAGAGTTTATTTTTTCCAATAAGGGTGTCTCTAGAACAGAAAACAATGGTTGATGCTTAGTAAATGCTCAAGAAGTATTTGTTCAATATATAAATAAATAAACAACACTTTCCTTTTTAAAAAGCTTTCAAGAGACTGAGTAAAATCTGGACCAAGAAATGCATGTTGGATTCAGAAATGAGAATGTGGCTGGTGATGTGGGCCAAATTTGTTTATATGGAATGACTGTTCTGTTCAGAATACATGTGTGTTGAAGGGAAGGGAACAGAGTTGGAGTAAAAAATGAAAACAAAACAAACAAACAAAAAACCCAAACAACCCACCACAAAAACTGAGAACATCTACTTTAAGAACATCTCCTGCAGGAAGAAAAGAAAAACAATTCCTGAAAGATTGCTGTGGTTCAAGATTTGGTCAAGATTGGAGAGATTTGGCTAGACTTTACATTTGGTGACAGACATAACAGAGAATGAGAGAATGAAGACACGAGAAGGTAAAAAGAATGGTGCTCTAGTCTTAACCCAGTGAGGGGTGTGTAGTCCAAAGCAGGGGGTATATGTATTGATCCTGAGTAGGTAAGCTGACCTTCACAGACGTATACACTAGTTGGTATATTTAGTGCTGGGAAGCTAAGGAAGGTGATTTTAGATTATCTCTGTTTTTTTCTGTAAGTAAGAGGCAAGAACATTTGCTGGAAATTGTGGAAAATAATTAACTTTCGAGGTTGCCTGGAAGCTCGTAATTTATATGGAACATATGTCATACCCTTAGGACCTACCCAGGAACTGTTAGTAATTAAGTCTTCTTAATAAGCTAACTGTAAGTACTGATTTCCATATTTTATTTCCTAATTTATGCTGCTTTCCTGCAAGCAGGTTGTGATATAATTTCACACTAAGCCATCCCTCTCCTCACAACAGCTTATTATGGAACGCTACATCACCAGGAAGTCTTCCGACAGTATTTTTCCACTATCCCAGATATATTTGAAAATAAATTATGCATCTAAAATAATAAACATTTTTTTTAAAAAAAAGTATGTTACAATTACTCTCAACCCCAAAAAGGAACAGATCAGTCAGCATGAGGAATCATGTTTACCTAACCTCATTTCAGTCAGTACCAAAGAACTATGATAATTTCTGTTATGTTGTGAACCCTTACCGAGAACTAATGTTGGAGTTGCCTTTTCTTTTCTAAAAAATGCTGATAATAGTTTATGGAGTCGCAATATTTCATATGAGACCTCTTGTAAGGTAGAGCATAGAGAATTGAGCTGATAACTCAAGGTATGAGAGTCTCTGGTGGTTTGAATCCACCAGGGCCTCTGAGGAAGAAACATGAGGAAAGTTCTCTCATTGCAATTTATAGACTCTGAAACCTAGTGGAGTGTCAGTTATGAGTCTAAACCATCTCCAGGCAGTGAGTCAAACACTTCATTAGAGAGGAAAAGACTACTGGTATACTGAGAGTGTATGAGTCTTGGTTTTCATTCTGTTTTAACTTCTAATCTTAAAGCAGACAAGGTTGAAGTGCATATTGTTGTTGTCAGGTGCCATCAAGTTGAGTCTGACTCATAGCAACCCTATGAACAAAAGACTTGAACCCTGTCCTATGCTGTGCCATCCTCGTCATCTCTGACACACTTGAGCTCATTGCTGCAATCACTGTGTCAGTCCATCTCATGGACGGTCTTCCTCTCTTTCGCTGACTTTCCAACTTCCCAAGCACGACGTCCCTTTCCAGGAAATAGCTCCTTCTAGCAACATGCCCAAAGTATGCAAGATGAAACCTCAACATCTTTGTCTCTAAAGAGCACCGGCTCCATTATGTACGTTGTTGTTAGATCCTGTCCAGTTAACTTGGACATAGAGCAAATGTGTAATCTTATGCACAACAATTTGAAAACTTGTCTATTCAACATCACCATCACAGAATCCACTCTGTGTTAACCCAGTGGTGGAGTCACTGCATCGATCCATTTCTTCCTTTCCTCCCTGACTTTGCACTTTTCCAAGCATGATGCCATCTTCCAGGGGTTGGCCTTTGTTAATTACATGTCCAAAGAATGAGGCAAAGTGGCATTCCACTGACTTCTAGGGAACACTCCAGCTGTACTTCTAAGACAGGGCTCTTTGTTCTTTTGACAGTCATGGTATATGCAATATTCACCAGCAGCACCACAGTGTGGAGACACATCAATTCTTTGGTCTTCCTTACTAATCAGCCAGTGTTCACCTCCACAGGAAATAATTAAAAATATCATGTCTTAAGTCAGGGACACCTTATTCTTAAACAGATATTCTTTAATGGACATTTTTATATTAAGAGATCTCTGAAAGTAAATTATTAATTTAGTACTTCTTCAACAAACCCATCATTTACAAAACAATTTTCTTCTTGGAAAGAGATGTTTTAATAACCCTAAAACCTTAAAGGGGGGCTCTGGTGGTGCAGTGGGTAAAGAGTGTTCCGTCAATCCAAAGACAAGCGGTTCAAATCAACCAGCAGCTCTGGGAAAAAGATGGCCAATCTCTTCTTGTCCAATTCACAGTCTCTGAAAACCTACTGAAAGACCAGCTATGAGTCGACTCTGCAACTCTGGCACACAATAACAACAATAACTTGAAGTAAGTCATAGACTTCTTTCATTTGTACTTAAAACTATCAACTTTATAATATTAATGATAACTTTATAATAAAGTTAATGAGTGTTTACATAAATTTTAAATTTGGCTTTTAAAAATATGTTCTTCAACTCCAGGAAGGCACTCACTCATAGAATAACCAACTACATTAAGTTCAAAGGAGCAGCAACATTTGCCTCAGGATAAAGTCTAGACAGCAAGAAAGGGATTAATGGAAGTCAGAATTACAGGGAGGAAGTGGGAAAGCCTAATTACAATGTGAGTATTGTAATCAATGTTGTAAAATAAAATGTGTATGAATGATTGAATGAAAAACCAATTTGATTTGTAAACATTCCCTAAATCACAATGAAAAGAAAATATGAAGTTCCATCTGACATACTTTGGGTATGTTGCAAGGAGGGACCTAGTCCTTGGAGAAAGACACCATATTGGGAAGGTGGAGGGACAGTGTAAGAGAGGAAGACCCTTGAAGAGATGGATTGACTCAGTGACGGGGGTAATGGGTGTAGGTATGTCAGAGATTATCAACTTGGCTCAGGATAGAGCAGGGTTCAGAGCTGTTGTACATAAGGTTGTTATAAGTTGGAGTCAACTTGATGGCATATAAAAACTTTAAAATTGTGAAGGAGGAAAATCCCTGTGAGCTCTTTGTGATGTGGCACTCAACATTCTGAGATACAGAAGTGTTGGCTGAATTGAGTCCTAGAAAGTGATGTTCTATCCTGGTACATGTGAACATGACTTTGTACAGAACTAGCCTTTACAGATATAACCAAGTTAAAATGAGGATAGAGTAGGGTGGAGGGGGCCTATTCCACTGACTTACAGGATGAAGTTTGTACACATAGAAGAAGACACACAAGTAGAAAACAATGTGACATCACACAGATAACAGAATGATGCAACTACGAGCCAAGGAATGTTTGTATTGCTATAACTAACAGAAGTCAGGGGAAGAGATATGAGACATTTTCTTCTTCACAATCTCCAGAAGAAGTCCATTTTCCTGATACCTTAATTTCAGCCTTTCAACCTCAAGAACTTTGCAAGAATACATTTCCACTTTAAGCCATCCAATGTGTGTTAATTTTTTTACAACAACTCACAGAAGTGAATAGATAGCATAGGAGCTCTAAAGCTGTATATTTTGCATATAACATAAAATAATACAAATAACCATTGTAATGCACATTTCTATAGCACTTAATAACATTATAACCAATTGCAATATAGAAGAAAAGTCTAGAGTGCAATGAGAGATTATAACAAGAGAGCCTAATTTAAATGACCATTGGGAAGATGCCTGCAAGAAAAAATTGTTTAAATAAAAGCTTGATGAGAGGGTGAGGGAATTAAAAAATATACAGCGGGGACCTGAAAAGGTAGGATAATGAGGGGCATAGATCAATGGTGATTAATTTTATAAACTACAATGTATGGGAATGATACTATGAAACACATGTGAATAGAGGAATGTATGAAACCAATGGGTATAAACAAAACACAATGTTTACAACTTTTGTATACAAACCAACATAAAACTTTTCAAAATTAATTTAAAAATGCATGCAAATAAAAAAAATGAATAGAAGTTTAAGATGTGAGCATGCTTTCATTGGAGATGGCCAAGGCTGGAAAAGGTTTTGAGGCGGAGGAAAGATGCAGAGCATTTTAATTCTGTGTGGTGTGATGAGATACTTTATCCTTCAACACCCTCACCTATGCTGCATGAGCCAGGGGGTGTGAAACAATCACACCGAATATATTTCTGTTGAAGTTATATTTCTGGACTATGTGTTCATTTGCCAAAATGGTTTCTGCAAAGGGTGACTCATTTACAGTAAACACTTTCATTTGACAGTATCTTAAATTACGTTCTAAAGAAGGAGGTGACAACAGAAGACTAAGTGTCTTGCTTTGGCCACAAAGAATCCTTAGAGCACACAGGGTTACAAAAGTGTAATCCATCCGTTTCAGAAAACATGGAGAAGCCCACCAGTAGGGACAAAATCGAAGCATTTCTAACCCTTATATGTAACTGATGAGCGAGATCGGTGATTACGCCTCAATCATCACCACCAGAAAGGGCTAAGGACTCACTTGTGTATTCATCCCCTCTCTTCACCTTGAATAGAGAAATGGAATGAAAACCTCTGCTTGTCAGCCTCATTCGATTAGACTGCACTCTGGTGATGACACTGTTACCTTAGCATCACTTAGTAAAGAAGAAGGACACGACTCTAATTAGAAACACAACCTGTCTACAACTAAGAGGGTAAATTCTAAAGAGCAGGGCGCATAAAGTGAAAGAAAAGAGGCCCAGTATTTAATGTGCACAATACTTCAGCTGTTCTTGTTAGGAGTAATTGAGTCAACGAAGACTTACAGCAACCTTGTGAACGACAGACTGACACCCTGCCCTACCTACCCTGTACCCGCTTCATAGTCTCCAGTACTCTCAAGCCCACTGCTGTGGTCACGCTGTAAATCCATCTTGTTGAGAATCTTCCTCAGTCACAATCATGTAAATGCATCGCTGTCAAGTCAGAACTGACTCCTAAGTGGCTTGCCAGTAGGTTTTCAGAAGCTATTAACGTCACAGGAGCAGATTGTCTATCTTTATCTCTTGAAGCAACTGGTAGATTCAAACTGACAGCCTTTGGGTTGGCAGTAGGCCACCAGCTAAGGTATTAAAATGTACTTCATCGTTCCAAGAGACCTAAACTGGGGCAATCTTGCCTCAGTGGTAGAATTCTTGCCTTTTCTGCTGGAGACTTTGGTTCAACACCTCTTTACTCATAACCACCATCCATCTGTCATTGACATCTTGTGTGTTGCCATAATATTGGATAGATTCCAGGAGAGCTTCCAGGCTAAGACGGAGTAGGAAGAAAGGCCTGAAGATCTATTTCCAAAACTCAGACAGTGAAGACTCTATTGGTCATATGATTCGGTCAGCAAACCACTCATGGTGATGGCGCAGGGGCATGTAATATTGCCCATCATATGGGGTCATCATGAGACCAGAACTGAGAGAATGGCTGCTAACAAGAGACCTCAGTGCACATCACGGCTGTCAGCACCTAACACTAACTGTAGTTCACTGATCACCTTCTAAAGAAGGACTGCCTGTGATACACCACACAGGTATCACTTGGGCAATTATTACTGTGGCATTCTAAAGAAAACGTTTGGAAAGACATATAATCATTATAAGTAGCATTTAGCATCATCAGTTCTTACCACCTCATTTTGGACAAATTTTTGTGTGTGTTTAAGAACCTAAGACGTGACAGGGGGCTCAGGGGGCCTCCTGGTAAGGAACTGTGCTGCCAAACCAATGGCACATGGTTCAAATTGACCAACTGTTGTTTCTCAGGAGAAAGATGGAAAATATCCTCCCATGTGATCTAATGCTTCTGAAAAACACACCGAGTCAGTTTCACCTCCATAGCAATGGACAAGAAGAAGCTGTTATAATGTACTAACAATCTGGGGTAGACTAGCACTTCTCTACCCTTCTGCACAGCTTCTAGGGTGTTCATAAGGTAATTGCAAATCTCAAGTGCACCAAGTCTATGTTTCATACTAGTCATTGTTAGGTGTCATCAAGTCAACTCTGACTCACAACCACCATGTGCACAATGAATCTGAATTTTGATCTAGCCTGCATCAACTTTACCATCTTTGTCAGGCCCAAACCCATTGTGGTACTCAATGCACCAGTCTTATTATGGTTACGGTCTTCACCAACCCTCCACCATTCCCAGCATGTTGCTTCTAAGTTTCCTTCTGAAAATTCACCCAAAGTAAATGTATATAGGCTATAATATAATAAAATACTTTGCCATGTTAATACATCGTTGATGTTGTTGTTGATTGCCATCGAGTTCAACACAACTCATAACGAATTCATGAACAAAAGACCTAATGCCTTTCTATAATTATCATCGTTTCTCCAATTTGTAGAATTTCTATAGGCATGTGATCTAGGAAGTGGATGCCACTCCTGCTTCCAAACCTATTTTACAACTGGGAGCTCAACCAAACGCTGTCCACATTGGGAAACCATTATGGCATTCCACACCCCAAAGGCACAAGGTTCAGTGTCACAGCAAACCTAGATGACCTCAGTACAGCAAATTGACAAAGAGTGATGTAAAAAGTAGAAGAATGTTCCTCCAAAATATAACACTAGTCTCACTTACTAGTGGTTAAGTGCCATCAGGTTGAATATGACTCATAGTGACATTATGAAAAAGACCTGCACTCTGTTCTACAATGAACATTATTTCTTTATGTTTATAGAGTTGCCAGAGACGTCTGGTTTAGGAAGTGGATGCGACTCCTTCTTCCAAACCTGAATCAATCTGGAAGCTCCTCCAAACACTGTCCATGATGGGTAACCATTATGGTATTTGACACAACTATGGCACAGTTTTCATCATCACAGCAACTCCAACTTATTCAGTACAGCAAATAGACAAGCTGCTGTACCACTTAAAGAATGTTAATGCTAACATTAATAAATTTGGCCCTGCACACCCGTGTTTATCGTGGCTTTGTTCACAAAAGCAAGGAGTTGGAAACAACCCAAGTGCCCATAAATAAGCAAATGGATAGAGAAGCTGTGGTATAGTCACACAATGGAATACGCTGCATTGAAAAATGCTTTCAATACGCTGCATTGAAAAACAAGGAACTCATGCTATATGGGTGACCCTGGAGGACATTATGCTGAGTGAAATATCTCAGTCACAAAAGGACAAATACTGCATGGTGCCACTGTTGTAGAATGGGACTGACATCAGGTTTGGGGTAAGACTGAGAAAAACTGGATAAATTATATATATATTGCATTGAAACAGATGAGGGAGAGAACAATTTAAAAGCGATATATGATAGGGTATTATGGTTATCACAAGAATCCAGAATTAAGGTTGTATAGTGGAGTGTACTTGGGTAAGGTGCGGGGGGACTATATAACAATGAAAGAATTTTTCTTTTTTTATTTTTATTAATTTTAATGAACATTTGCAGAGATTTTGGATTTTCATTCATTCATTGTTGCACTTTTTTCTTTATCCCCCTCCCCACAGTTTGCTCCTTTCTTTAAAAAGTAAAAGATAAACTTCTTCGTTGGTATACAATCCCTCTGCACACGACCCTGCCCCCATCCCAAATGCACTCTGCTATGCAACCTTAATTCCAGATTCCTGTGATAACCATAATATGCTATCATATATCACTTTTAAACTGTTCTCCCCCTCATCTGTTTCAATTCAGTATACATAATCTATCCAGTTTTTCTCAGTCTTACCCCAACCCTGATGTCAGTCACTTTCTACAACAGTGACACCATGCAGTATTTTTCCTTTTGTTTCTGAGATATTTCACTCAGCATAATGTCTTCCAGGGTCACCCATTTTGAATAATATTGCATGAGTTCCTTGTTTTTCAATGCAGTGTAGTATTCCATTGTGTGAATATACCACAGCTTCTCT
>NW_006399754.1:7541694-7544203 GCF_000299155.1 Elephantulus edwardii | reverse complement strand
GGTGGGAATGAATGTGTTTGAGACAGCGAGGTTGGCACAGGATAGAATGGCATTTAGGGCTCTTGTACATAGGGTCGCTATGAGTTGCAGATGACTCGATGGCACAAAACAACAACCATCCCAGCGCCTTGGGAGCACCCTAGCTGTACTTCCTACAAGACAGATTTGTTTGTTCTTCTAGTAGTCAATGGAACATTCAATACTCTTCCCCAGCAAAATAATTCAAAGACATGAATTCATCTTCTATTGTCCTTTTTCACTGTCCAACTTTCAGGTGCTTACAAAGCAACTGAAAATATCATACCCTGCATCAGGTACACTTTAATCTCTGCACTGATACCTTTCAGCACTTTGGAAAAGCATGAACCATATTTTCCCAATGCATCATGTCTTTTTATTTCTGCACAGTTGCTACCATCTGACATCAGTAATGACAGTTCTTTGATATCAACAATGGCATAAAAATGTCTTAGAAGAGGCTAGTGAGCATATGTCCAGAGTTGCATCTGTTTGCTGAAACACCTCATGTGGTATTCCATCAATTTCTGGGGCCTTATTTTCCACCAATGTCTTCACTGCAGCTTGGACTTTTTCCTTCTGTATCATCTGTTCTTAATCCCATGCTACTTCCTGAAATGGTTCAGTGTCAACCAATTACTTTTGGTCACTCTCTGTATTCCTTCCATCTTCTGTTAATGCTGCCTGCATCATTCAAGATTTTCCCCATAAAATCCTTCATTATTGGAACTCAAAGCCTGAATTTATTTTTTTTATTCTTTCAGCTTGAGAAATGTTGAGCATGTTCTTCCCTTTGGTTTTCTAACTCCAGCTTTTCATTATAACTCCACATTTCATTATAACACTTTGCATTGTCTTCCTTTTAAAAAATTGTGTTTCATTCATGTACATTGGAGCGTTTTGGGTTTTTTTTTCACTCCCTCCACCCAGGAATCACTGTGACCCTTGACCCGCCCCCCTTCCACTTTAGCACCCCGGCCCCTCCCTTTCCCCCTTCATATATCCATACACAGCTCATTCATTGTCCTTCTGTTTTTATAATAGTGGCCATATACAGTATTTGTTCCTAGGTTCCTGAGTTAGTTCCCTCAGCATAATGCTCGCTAGCCCCTCCCATGTTATATAGCACTTTTCAAAACTTCTGCTCCTGAGTGCTACATCATGTAAATGTGTCATGTGAATGCATCACAGTTTCTCGATTCAGTAATTTGTTGTTGGACATTTGGGCTATTTCCATGTTCTTGCCATTGTGAATAATGCTACTCTGAACATCAGTGTTATCACATAATTTTTTTTATTTTTTTACATCATTTTTTAACAACTTGGTGAACTGAATTTATGTCTCTGTAATAAAAGAATAAGAATTGTCAGAATAGCAAATGTTTTATTACATAAGTACTTAATACAATATAAATTTAATTTTGATGTTCTAAAAATATAGTAAAACAGAGCAGGTGGCATAAAACATTACATGCTGTGCTACAAACCTAAAGGTCAGTGGTTCAAATGCATTCATGGCTGTGTCAGGGAAAGGCAGCCTCTTCTCATAAAGATCTTCAGCCTGTGTGACATCTTCATCAGTTGATGAAGAGTCACCATGACTTGGAACCAACTCTTGATGATTCCACCAGCTGTTCTGTAGGGGAAAGATGGGCAATGTCCTCACAAGCAGTTTATAGCCTCTAAGCTTCTACCGGAGAGTCAGTTATGAGGCAGTTCCTGCTTGACATACAGCACATAACAATGATCTATTTATACACTTCATAAAAATTGGTAAAAATAAATTTTAAGCAATAAACTAAAAATATTTTAAGAACTTTTTCCTGTCTCATTGAAATCTGGTCACTGTATTTTGGAAGATAATTTGAAAGAGACAAGAAAGGGTGTTATGAATTGTCTACAGAAATTAAGTCTGAATATTTGGAAGAAATTGTACAGGTCAGTCAGAACTTGCCTCTGAGTACTGCTGACATTAAATTTTCTACTGAGTCTGGTCAAGTTGGCACAGCAATAAATCACCAAGTCCATTTCTACATTGTCTCACCTGTTTTATGTCAGCACTGCTGCTTGGAAAGAATTATACACAGAGAGAGGTAGAAAGTCACATACCTGAGGTATCATATAGAGTGATCTGGGAACGATCTAGGAGCCTGTTCTGTCCTTGGGTTGCTCTGCACACTTTCAGTATAACTCTGCAGCTGGGTCAGCTTAGAGGGAGGAGTAAAACAGCAAATTATGGACTTAGCAGCCTGGGCTTGCCTCCATAGGGACAAACCAGGGCTGAGGGTGACAAACCAGGATGGGAAGGTGGCCTATATCATGTCACACAGTGACATTTATTCAAAAGCATGCTAAATTCCAGCCCATAGAAATTTCATTTCTGCATTTCTAACGTTGGAAGTAGTCAGGGATTATTTAATATTTCTTTTTTTTAAATATGGAACGCTTCATGAATTAATATTTCTTAAGAGACTTGGTGTAGTAGTGGGGT
>NW_006399754.1:7535746-7541254 GCF_000299155.1 Elephantulus edwardii | reverse complement strand
GTTGTTGTTATGTGATATTGAGTCAGAACCAACTCAAAGCTGACTCTAGTTTGCTTTCAGAGGCAGCAAATTGCATGGGAGAGATTTCCCATCCTTCACCCTTGGAGCAGCTGGTAGATTCAAATGGTGTGGCTTTGGATTGGCAGTGCAATTTCTTACCACCAGGCAACCAGCACTCCTTAGTTTGACTACAGTAAAGTTAACAATTATGAGTGAATTATAAAGGACACACAGTATAGCCCCTTTGATATCCCTAGCTTCTCTTTTCTGGTACAGAGAGGAAAGTGAACTGGTACCCCTTTGATATCTCTAGCTTATCTTTTCTGATACAGAGAGCAAGGTAGGGTTGGAGAGATTCCAGTTATGCAAAGAGATTTGAACTGACAGAAAGATAAGAGTATTCTCATCTTGATCTGTCAGAGGGGGGGCTATGAAAGGACTGTTAATATTATGTTGTTTCTGAGTATCATCAAGTCAGAAGTGACCCATACCTGACCCTCCAGCAGGTTTTCAGAGGCAATAAATCATATGGGAGGAGATTGTCCATTTTCCCCCCAGGGAACAACAGAGGTAGTTTTGAACTACATACCTTTGCATTGGTAGCATAATTCCTTACCATGAAGCCACCAGAGCTTATATTGTAGTAACAGTTAATATGGCAATAATTGAAGGAGCTGTTGTGTGCAGTGGGGTCCATTCCAATTTAGCGTTATCCTGTATGACAGAGCTCAGAGTCCCCCAGGGTTTCCCAATCTGTGATCAGGAGCTGAACATCATGGTTTCTCTCCCTCAGAGTCACTGGTAGATATGAATCCAATGACCTTTTCTTTTTTTATGTAATAATTTTTATTGCCTTCCTTGCAATGAGACAATAGTCATACATATGACTCTATCATTTGCTTGAATTCCCAGAAATAATTAGCAGCTGAGTGCTCTCAGTGAAAAATACATCCTCGTTTAAGGACCACACCATCTCCAGGTGTAACTGAGTTCAAGCTCAAGCAAGAGGCATCGAGTTTGTCAGGAAAGGCAGTGGATGCGATCTAAGCTCCAGAGACCCTCTCCTGCCTCCAAGTTAGCATTGTTGTGGGTTTGCCTGAGCGCTGCTTCCCATTTCTGGGGCCTCTTCTTTGAGCTCAAAGAGAAGGATATAACAAAGTCAAATGGAAAGACAGCTTAGAAATGGACAGTCCAATAAGGAGCTGCCTCCCTCAAGGGAAAGTGAGCAAGCTCTAGGAGATAAACAATTTTTTTCAAAAAAGTCAGTAAAAAGATTAAATTAAATCAAAGAGAAAATCCAAGAATTTTTATATACTTTTTAAAAAGCTTCTAAAATAAATGGGCCTGGTTTGTTGTTATTGCTTTATTATTGTATTTTTGTTTTTCATGTGTCTGTCTTTATTTGAATCTTTCTTTACCAGTCTTATACAGTATTTGTGCTTTTTGTGACTGGCTTATTTCACTTAGCATAATGTCCTATAAATCCATCCATGTTATACAGTGTTTCATGAATCATTCTCGTGTGGTTACCAGAGATGGAAAGGGGAGGAGTAGAAAAATTAATAGATAATAAACTATTATTTTAAAAAAAAATTTATTCTTTGTGTGTGTGTGTGTGTGTGTGTGTACTGTCAAATTGGATCTGACTGGTATTGAAGAGGATTGCCCCTCCTTCTCCAGCAGAGCATCTGGTGTATTCAAACCGCTCACCTCCGGGATTACAGTGCATCTTCTTGCCACTAGGCTACCAGAGCTTGCCATAATAAACCATTTTTAAGATAAGTGAAGAGAAAGACAATATGGAATGACTGGATGATCAGATACTGCGTGTATTGTAATTTATGTTATGGAAGAAAATATGTATCAATGTACACTTTCGTAAAAACAATATGTTTTGCAAATTTTTACTCAAATAACAAAAGGGGAAAAGTCACTTATCTTTATAAGTTAATGTTGAATCTCAATAAACAAACAAGAAGGTATGTTAATGTAGTGATTGAGATGCTTGTAAAACTGTTGGAAAATAAATCTCCAAAACTGACTCAAATAATAACAGCACAGAGCTAGCTGCCAGGGTAACTGCTGTTTGTACCGGTGTGAGGAAGACAGGCTCAGAGAGATGCCAGGACAACTGATGACTTGAGAGGATGCCATGTTAGCTCAATGAAAGCACCACTGATCTACACATCAAATAGGCTGCATCATCTCCAAATAAGTAAGTGCCTGGGACCAGTGCGGGGAGGCTCTGCCTTTCTCCCCACTTGACTTAGCTCCAAATATGTGTTCTGTACAATAACATGAAGTCAGACCCTAAACTTGAGGGATCCAGGGTCCACCTGCACAGGAAGGCATGTGGCAAAGAGAGACAGGTGGTGAGACTGCCCATCTACTGTGGCTGCCTGAATGTTTGAACAGCTACCAACAGTAGCAGGAAAGGTTGTATAAAGATACTCTTCATCTACCAGAAGTATATTGAAATAACAGATGAACATAAAGGCAAAATTAAACCACAAATACAGTGAGACCAAACTATATTGGAATTGTCTTTCATCAATATATGTGGAAAGTTGCAAAGAGGCGTAAGCAGAGCATAGGGGAGGGTATCAAGCAGGGGGTGCCCTGTTTTGTAGGAGGAAAGAAGAGTATGAGTCATCATATGGGAAGTAGTGTGAAGCAGACGCTTCTGGTGGAGGCGCTGGGACAGGTTTCTCATGCCACTCGGCTTAACAAAACACGGAAGCCAGTAAGCTCTGTGATCACGCACGGGCGTCACCTTCACAGCTTTCCTCATCACATCATTGGCTGATAGGAACAATGGACCAGAAAGGCTAACAATTTGCTCTGCTGGTAACGTGTGACTGTATGCTTGATGCACGAGACAGCCTGCGCTTACCGGAGTTTTGGCTTTGTTCAGAGTGGGACTACGACAAAAGTCAACAAGGAATGGACACACACACATTTCACCGCTTGAATCCCACGTTCTGGTCCAGTGTGTTCCCCTGGTGGCCGAGAGTTGTTACATGCCATCAATTCAACCAGGACTCATGGTGGTTGAGCAACAGATGGAAATCGTGCTCCATCCTGTGCGATTCTCACAATCTCTGCCATACTCAAGCCCATTCATTTTTGTTTTTTAAAATTTTATTTTATTTTGATTTGCTTATTTGTAAGCACATTGTGTTTCACACTATCCTTCACTCACATTTATATGTTTCATATAATCATTCCTATTCATTTTGTTTTATAAAATTAATCACTATGTCCACCATTACCCTGTCTTTTCAGGTCCCCACCAGATTTTCCCTATTTCCTTTACCTCTCCCTCCACCCACCAAATTGTGCAACTTTGTTACGTTGCCCCTACCAATACTCACCTTTCCGCTCAAACCCCTAGCTCCCCTTGGGTTCTCAAATGTGCTTTACTAGTAATCCTTCTATTTTTACAATAATGGTCTTATGCAATATTTGTCCTTATAAGACTGAATTAGTTCACTCAGCATGATGTTCTTCAGTCTCCTCCAAGTTAAGTAGTATTTTCAAAATCGTTCCTCCTGTTCAAGCCCATTTGCACAGTCACTGGGTTATTCCATCTTGGAGGGTCATCCTGTCTTTCACTGACTCTCTTTTTGCCCCCGGCAGATTGTCTTTTTATCCAAGGACTGGGGCTTCCTGACAATATGTCCAGAGTCTGTGAGGTGACATTCACCACCCTTACCTCTGTTGTTGTTGTTATGTGTCGTCGAGTTGCTTGCGACTCATAGCAACCCTATGTACAACAGCTCTAAACTCTGCTCTGTCCTGTGCCAATCTCACTGCCTCCGACACACTCATCCTGATTGCCCCAGTTACCTAATCAATCCATTTCCTAGAGGGCCTTCCCCTCCTGAGCCTGCCCTCCACCCTCCCAAGCATGATGTCCCTCTCCAAGGACCAGTCCCTCCTTACAACATGTTGAAAGTATGTCAGATGAAGCCTCAGAATCCTTGCCTCCAAGGAACAGCCCGGTTTAACCCTCTCCAGGATGAACCTGTTTGTTCTCTTAGCAGTCCGTGGCACCTTCAGCACTCTTCTCCAACACCAAAGCTCAAAAGCATCAATTCTCCTTCTATCCTCCTTGGTCATTGTCCAGCTCTCTGATGCATAACAAGTGATTGCAAAGACCATGGCCTGTACCAGACGCACCTTTGTCTCCAGAGACACACCGTTGCTCTTGAGTACTTTAGAGAGGTTCCTAACAGCAGACTTTCCCATGGCAATATGTCTTTTAATTTCCTGGCTACTGGTGCCAAGAGTGTTGATTGTGGAGCCAAGCAAACTAAAGCTGTGTACAGTCTCAATCTCTTTACCATCCATCCTGATGCTGCCAATTGGCCCAGGGTGAGAATCTTTGTCTTTTTGACATTGAGTCTCAATCGATATTGAAGGCTGCAGTCCCTGACCCTCAGCAGCAAGCTCTTCAGGTCCTCCTCAGTTTCAGCAAGCAGGGTTGTGTCATCTGCATAACACAGATTGTTTATGGATCTTCCACCAATCCTGATGCCTCATTTCTCTTCATAGAGTCCAGCCTCCTGGATGATCTGTTCTGCATACAGGTTGGATTGCCTAATGAATATGCTTACTGTCTCTTTAGGAACAATCGTCCAGGGAAAGCAACTCCCCCACCACAGTTATACCCCTCCTGTGGGAATGTGTGCAAAGTGGCTGCTGTATATTAGAGCACAAATTCCTAGCCTCTTTGCCTCAATTCTAGACAGATATAAACAGCCATCCCAGCTCCAGAACACCCAGAGGGTTCATGTTAGTTCCCATTACACTGTATCACAGGTGACCTTCCCCCCTGCTTTCTGCACGTTCTTGCTTCCTCACAATCTTACAGATGCTCTCAAGGTCACTCTCTGATGAACTTCCGGCCCATGAATCTGTGACTCCAAGTCTGTGTCCCTGAGAACTCCATCAAAGGTAGCACTCTTAAAACGAGGCTCCTTTCCTGAAAGTCAATGCCTTAAGCATTAAAATGGGAATTCCAGACCGTGGTTCCAGGTAATGTCTCTTTATGCAATTCAGCATGTCTAATCCATCAGAATGGCTGTGAGGATGGGTCTACCAGGATGTTTGTGTTAGTAACTGAGTGTTTCAGAGCAAGAAAAAGACTTGACTCTAAGAAAATGATCGTTAGTTCCAGAGAAGAGCGCACAGCTTATAGCTGTTAGAAAACTAAAGGCATCCTCATACCCGGGGTTTAATGGCCCTTCTCTGGAGCAGCACTCTATCAGACATGGGAAGAACTTCCCCAGTGTGGAAAAGGCACGGATGAGCATGAGATTGCTCAAGGCAAAAACTAGGGGTGTGGAAAAGAAATACCTGCTAACATCACCTGAAAGCCAGATTCAAGCAAGCAGCCTGCAACATCAGTGCAAATGCAAGAAAGCGAATCCAGAGGGTCTTTAGTTGAGAAATGCAGCCAAAATGCTCCTTAGGGAGGAGGAAGATATGCACACTCATGTTTAT
>NW_006399754.1:7532092-7534961 GCF_000299155.1 Elephantulus edwardii | reverse complement strand
ACTTTATCCAGTGTAGGTTCGGTCCGCTTATCAGGAAATCCAGTGCCAGGAGAACTGGTCAAGGACGTCTTACTTAGTTGCAAAACAGCAGCAAAGAGGAAGATGAGATGGACCAGTAGGGTGGCTGCAACAATGGGTTTAAGAATGGCTCTAATTGTGGGAAGGTGTAGGACCAAGCTGTGTTTTCTTCCGTAGTATACAGGGTGTGTAGGGGTCAGAACTGACCCAACAGTACCTCACAACAACAACAACAACATTAAAGTTACTGGGAGCAAAGCTCTATTACCCACTCAAGGAAACATAGGAAACTTAGAGAATGGAAAACAATGTGACTTAACCCAGGGAATATGTTTCAGACAATTAAAAATACCACAGCTTGGGTCAGGCACATCTTAGTCCTTAAAGTGATATCTTTGATCTTCAGCACTTTTAAGAGGTCCTTTGAAGCAAACTTGACCAATGAAAAATGTCCTTCGATATTTTGGCTACTATTTCCATGGATGTTGATTCTACACCCGAGTAAAACGAAACCCTTGACAACGTCAATCTTTTCCCCATTTATCATCCTGTTGGGTATTGGTCTACTTGTGAGGATTTGGTTTTCTGTTGAGGTGTAATCCATCCGGAAGTCTGAGCTTCGTCAGTAAGTGCTTCACATTTTCTGCACACTTGGATACAAATGTTGTGTTATTTGCATATCACAGGTTGTTAGTGAGTCTTCCGTCAAAGCTGAGATCATGTTCTTCTTCACGTGGCCCAACTTCATGGACTTCTTATTCAGCTTACAGATTGAATAAATATGATAAAAATGTCACAACTCTGATGTTTTCATTTCCTCATTTTAAACCATGCAGGTTTTCCTTGTTCTATATCTGATCAACTGCTTCTGGGTCTACACGTAGGTTCTGCATGAACCTGTTGAGTGTTCTGGAATTTTCAGTCTTCGTAATGTTATCTGTGATTTATTGTGACCCACACAGTCCATGCCTTTGCACAGTCCACAAAACCCAAGTAAGCATCTTTCTAGAGGTCTACAATTTGAGCCAAGATCTGAAGCATCTGCCCTTGGCATTGATGCTCCCCATTCCATGTCCTCTTCTGAATCTGGCTTGAGTGTTGAGCAGTCCCCTGTCCATGTACTACTGCACCTACTAGAAGTGCTAGGTGCTGTTGTCTCATCCTTAATAAGAGTATGCCGACACTAATTTCTCACTTCCCTGATTAACCTTCTCTAAATTTCTGGAGGCCTAATCACTGTTGGATGTGAGACTACAAATATGACTGCTCACGTATTCATGTTTTTCTCCAGAGCTATTATCAGTGTGGTCTACGAATGCCAGCCCCAAATTTCCGCTGGTGAGTGGAGATCCAGGGACTGAAGATGGACTGACATTTATGGCCTACATCACTGGAGCTGGACAGCTATATCCAGGATGGACAACAGTCGACAAATCCATTTCAGTTAGCCCGAAAAGCAATGGCTCTTACCCAGAGAAGAGGCAATTACAATGGCTGACAGAACTGGTAGAATTGAACATTTTAGGTGGTGCAGCGTGTAACGGATCAGGCTGCTAACACAGAGGTCAGTAGCTTGAATCCACCAGCCGCTCAGCAAGGGAAAGATGGGCGATTTCTTTGGTAAACGTTTACAGTCTTGATGGTGAGTTGGACGAGGGACCCAAGGGCAGTGGGCGGTGATGGCAGTAAGAAAAGAGCCTGTTGGTGATGGTCCAGTTCTCTACTGCTAACTGATAGGTTGGCTACAGGAACCCACAGAGACAAGACTTGGCAATTTACTCCTCTCAAGGTTTACAGTCATGAAATGCTACCAGGCAGTTCTATGTGAATCTACAAAGTCACTCTGAGACACCATAAATAGGCAAACAGCTATAAATGCAATAGGGTATTAAGTATTTGGGGGTCACAGGACTTTGATTCCTTCAACTGCACCCATTTTCTTACATCTTATTTTCTTCTGAACACAAACATTCCTGGAAGCTAGAAAGTCAACCACCTGCACATTAAAGCAGCCTGTGGTAAACAGAATCCAGGCTGAAAGGAAATCTGTAAGGAGACATAGCTCTTAGGGGTGTATCTGATGGAAGTCGCCCTACCTGCTGAGCCTAGAGGAGTCCCCTAAACTCAGAAGGCCACTGAAATGAGGGACTTGCAGCCTGCTCCCTATTTCCCTTTCTCCCAGGGCTGCCTGTGACCTTAGGGCTTTGGTCAGTCCATGAGACAATGACACATCCATTAATAACGTGGCTGGCATCTCCAGTGCAGGGTGGTGGGCTGGGGTGAAACCTAAGGCAGGGGAGTGAAAGGGCTGCATGGAGAGTAACTTGAGTGACTTTCGACAGCATCATTGAAAAGCATGGAGCCTCAGCTTCAGCCTAAGTCCCACGAAGAAGTGGATCTTTCTGGAATTTCTCTAATGCTAACCCTCAAAGACAGAAAACGAACTTAGCATGAGGTCTGGGGAGCCAGCACATTCAATGAAGAGCTAAAATGCCTAAAAGGGGAAGTGCAGCTGAGAGAACATGAAGTCCCAGCTGCTGTCCATGCCTGGCTACTGCCAAAGTAAAGGATGAGAGGAAATGATACCCACACCACAGCAGGTCCCCAAAGCTCACAGAAATGATGCCCCTAGAGTGGCTTTGAGTCCCACTTTCAGCCCTCCTTAGTATATATAATCTTTGAATGAGTCACTCACCTTGAGTCTTTCAGACCTCATATTGTTGTTGTTGTTGTTATGTGTTATTGAGTTGCTTGCGACTCATAGCAACCCTATGTGCAACAGCCCTAAACCCTGCTCTATCCTGTGCCAATCCCACTGCCTCTGACACACCCATCCTGATTACCCCAGTCA
>NW_006399754.1:7524650-7531697 GCF_000299155.1 Elephantulus edwardii | reverse complement strand
TTGCTCTTGAGTACTTTAGAGAGGTCCCTAACAGCAGACTGATTTTCCCATCACAATACATTTTTTTATTTCCTGGCTGCTGGTGCCAAGAGTGTTGACCATGGAGCCGAGCAAACTGAAGCTGTGAACAATCTCAATCTCTTCGCCATCCATCCTGACCTCATATTACATAGCACAAAGCAGAGTTCCCAGCAGTATATACAGTGAACACACTCAGCTCGTATTGGAAAGACCTAACCCAAGGTGCTCTGGAAGAAAAGCCTGGCTATCGTCCTTGGAAAACCCAGCCAGGGAAAAATTTGTTGTGCCCAGGTCTCCCCTAACACCCACAGGGTTGCTCTTGGGGACACCGTGAGTCAGAATCCATTCCCAGGCAACAGGCAACTGCCTTCAGTACACAGCCGCTCTGGCACCTGGCACATTCAGCCAGTGACCTATTCCCGTCTCCTGAGACTGATAGCGGAAGGGCTGATACCCTGAGCTCTATCCATGTCGGAGCAGAAGGGGTGGGAGGGTTACTGCTCTGAGGATTCGCATTAACCCCTCAAGGCAGATAGGCAAGAGCCATCTGAGATCACAGGCCAGGGTGATGGCAGGAAGGAGCCCTGGTTCCAGTAAGCCTGATGAGGTCCTTGCATTAAAGTCATCACTGCTTGTCCCCAGCCTATGCCTGCAGCACCTTCCCATGGAGGCTCATTCTCCCTTCACTCTCCCTTGGACTGTCTCTTTCCTCTTACACTCTCCCATCAGTTAGAATTCCATGAGGAGCATCTCTTTTCAGAGAAAGGGCTATTTTCTCTCCCTCTCTCTCCCTCCCCCTGCCTCTCTCCCTCCACCCCAGGCTAACCTGCTAACTGAAATCACTCATCATCAATACTTAATAAAGTAATTTATGTGGCGCCTTTGGCGGAGCTTCTCAAAGGGCTTTGTGAGCACTGTATCATAAATCTTCACTCAGCCACGTTATTATCACATCATACGTGAAAAAACACAGACGAAATTGTTGAGTTGTGCCATTCGGTCTCACAGCATGAGACACCCCAAATTCTCCAGTACGCTCTGCGCCCTGAAGGCATCGGTGCAAGGGCGAATGGAGACCATCAGGAGTTCGGGAACCTGACCTTGGACCAGTGGCTGGACCTGGCTACTCTCCGCCTGCTCCCCATTCTGTGGGGAAGACAAGGCTTCGGGACCTGCTGTCTCTTCTGAAACCCCTCTTCCAGAGAACAGGGTTCAAGGCACATTGGTTCCCCAATCCTCTCTTTGCTTTTTTTTCTCACTTATATCACCAGTTTCTGTTAGTCTTACCTTAAAAATCTCTCAAAACCTAGTCCCTCTCCTTTTCCACTATTTCTGGCCTTAGTAATTATCTTTTGTGTGGTCTTTTGTATAAATCTTCTCATTGATTTTTTTAGTATTTCTTCTCTCTCTGAGGCATCTTCTATCAATAGTGATGTCTCTAAAATATAATCTTAGCACAGCCTTTCCCTGCTTATAAAAAATATCTAATCTACCTGTCACCTTAGCAATCTATTGGACTATGAAGTGTGGCTGTTAGGGGCCCCCCAACAGGCTCTGACCCCTGGAGACCCAAGTAGAACAGAAAGAGGTTCAGCTTCATCCTCAACCATGCTGATGATCTGTACTTAAGCTCATTGAGGCAGCCACTGCGACAACTCAACAAGGCTTTCCTATGTGTTGCCGCATTGATAATAAGCACTGTAAACTCATTGTTCATAGTGGACCCTCCACTGGGTTTCTGAGGCTGCAAATTGCATGAGAAGAGATTGTCGATCTTTCTTTTTAGAGATGTTGGTGGATTTGAACCACCAGAAATGTGAGATCTTGGGCTTAGCAGCACAGCTCACCACAGACCCAGCTACCAAGGCATCCTTAATAATTGTTAGGTGCTGTCATATTCACAACACCTCATAGTGACCCAATGAACAACAAATTGAAACTTTGTCCTCATTCGGCACCTTCCTCACCATATCTGTCAGGCTCAAATCCACTGTGCAGTCACTGTGTCAATTCATTTCTTTGAGAATCTTCCTCCCCTTTCCCTGATTTTCTATTTTCCCCAGTGTAATTTTTTTTTCTAATGACTAGTGCCAAGAAAACAAATAGATTCATCCTAGAGAGGGTTAAACCAGGCTGCTCCTTGGAGGCAAGGATTCTGGGGCTACGCCTGACATACTTTGGACATGTTGTAAGGAGAGACAGGTCTTCAGAGAGGGACATCATGCTGGGCAGAGTGGAGGGACAGCACAGGAGGGGAAGACCCTCTATGAGGTGGATTGATTCCGTGACTGGGGTAATCGGGATGGGTGTGTCAGAGGCAATGAGATAGGCATGGGATAGAGCACGGTTTAGGGCTGTTGTACATAGGGTCACTATGAGTTGCAAATGACTCGATGGCACATAACAACAACAAGTGCCTTCTAATAACAACAATGGTGGCTTGTGGGGAAGGAGTTACACTGTCAACCCAAAAAGTGGTTCAAACCCCCCAGCTCTGCATGAGGACGATGGGCAATCTTCTGTTTAATTTTATAGTCTTTGAAAATCTGTTGGAGACTCAGCTATGAATTGGTTCCATCTCAACAGTAAACAACAATAATAAAAAAGATGGGTGCCTTCTAACAACATGCTCCAAGTTGGTGAGAGAAAAGTCTCACCATTCTTGCCTCTGAAAAGCATCCTGGTTACACTTCTTTCAGGGTAGATTTACTTGTTCTTTTTTGGCAGTTCATGGTATGTTCACTACTCTTCACCAACACTATTAAAAGGCCTCGATTCTTCCTTGGTCTTTCTTACTCATTGTTCATCATTCTTGTGCATATAAAACAACTGAAAAATACCATGGATTGATTGGGTCAGATGCACCCTACTCTTTAAATGTACATCCTTGCTCTTTACCCATTTATAATAAACACCCAAATTTTGTAAGCTTAAAAACCTCCTCCCTCTTCATATGTTCTTGCGGGTGGTGCACTTCTTATTCCATTGCCTACAGCAACCCACATAAACCAGTCTTACTTCTCTGTTCATACCTGCTCCCCATGTCTTCCCAACCACCACTTCCATCACACCACCTGGACCACTAACTCAGCTGTCTGTCTGCAGCCATCACCTGCTCAGGATTCCATGTACATTTCTTTGTCATGGCACAAATTGGCAAATGAATGTCCATGAGGAACATTAGGCTCTTTCTTAGAATTCCATAGTATGTTGCTTGTTTCTGATGCCTTCTATCTTTTTGGCCTTTCACAGATAGTCTTTCTCATTCACTGTCTACCTCTAGAGGGCATGTCCACCCCTCTAGAGTGACCAGATCAGATGTTTATTCCATGCTGCATCCAGAACTACTTTTTTTTCTTTCTCAGTTTATTGTTAGTCAAATTCAGAAGACAAATTCTTTCCTCTCTTGGCAATGATTATTCCTCAGATGCCCCTGTCCCTTCTAATGCTGACCTTGTTTCTACCAGTGTGTACATGATTTCGATAGTTGGATAAATCCCAACTGTCTATATTAATTGAGATATTTACTCCAGAGGCCCCTTATGAACCATGTGCATCAATCCAAGTGAATATTAAGGGAAACTTTGAATCATGGGACTCTTACACCTCATTGCTTTTGAGTTCAAGTCACCTCCCACGCAAACCACCATTTCACTTCAAATTTCACAGAATTTCTACAGGATAAAAATTTATACTTCTTTTGATGATGTCTGAGTTCTTACTATCCACCCAAGAGTCTTTGAAATCCAGTCTCATCTCTTTTTTGAATTTCATCCCATTGTCCATCTGCACTTCCCAGTCACCAATGGCCCAGCAAGTCTTCCCAATGGCCTTGGCTCTTTCTGGATAAAAAGACTTAACTTGTGTTGTCCTTTTACTGAACTACCTTTTCCAGCATCCCATCCTACAAACTCTCTAACTTCAAGACCCAGGCTGGATGTTATCTCTCTGTGATGCCTTCCCAGGCTTCTCCAGGAAATAATTGCCCTGTTTCTGGGCCCCTATAACCTCATGGGTCTCCTGATATGGCACCAAAATGACACAGCTACATGCTTGTTGAACAGCTGTGAGCCTCTCAAACAAAGAAAGAACTCACAAGATTCCAAAGCTTAGCACTGGGAATTAAAGAAATGAATAAAGATACTTGTGCAATTTTAACATAGAGTTCTTCAGCTCCTAATCTGGGTTTTGCTGAAGAAGCACCTGGAAGGGGAGGGAGCCTCTTTAAATTCAATAGTGAATGTCAAGCAGTGATGGGAATCTGATGGTGCTTCCCCTGCTAAGAGAAAGATGTCTCAGTTAGCCAGAGTGATAGATAGCCTTTCTCAGGAGTCCTCTCTATATTCCTAAGTTAGAGAACCAGTTACCAGTGGGTCAATTCTGAACAATGAAGAGTAATAGAGTATCAGAGGAGAAGGGTGCTCCATGGTATTTCCAATGGTTAAATTCTTTAAAAGTAGAGCTGCTGTATATAGGGTCACTATGCATCACTGGCAACTCAACCAATAACATTCTATGACAGGCTTGGAAGCAGGAGTGGTGTCCACTTCCTAAACAACTTGCTTCCCGAAACTCTATGAACTTTGATATATGTTGATAGTTGTAGAGGGGCTTCAGGTCTTCACAGGGTCACTTATGAGTTGTGCTCAACTCGAAGGCAATCAGCAACAACAACAACAGATCAATAGGTGTGTCTTGTGAGGACCTCTTGGTGGGGTCAAACCTCCAACCTTTTGACTAACAGCCCAGTACATTGAAAGCTTTCATGACCCAGGGACTCCACATTAGGAAAGAATCTAAACGGCTGAGAAGACATGTTGAGTTTGGACACCTTTTCGTGTTCATATGTAAGTGATTGCTTTGCTCATTAGGATTTTCCTCACAAATTTTATATTTCATGTTATAAGTGTTGGTGAAGAGTATTGGATATATCACAGGCTGCCAAAACAACAGCAAAAATCTACCTTAGAAGAAGTGCAACCAGAGTTCTCCATAGAGGCAAAGATCCTTGGGTATGCTCTCAGGAGGGGCCAGACCTTGGAGAAGACGTCATGCTTGGAAAGATGGAAGGTCAGAGAAAGAGGGAAATCCCTCAAAGAAATGGATTGACTAGTGACTGCACCAGTGAGCTTCAGCAAAGGAGAGATTTGTGAGGGTCAGGCAGGATCTGGCAAGGTTTCCATCTACTGGACACGAAGTCGCCAAGAGTTGGAGCCAATTTAATGGCCTGTAACACAACACTTGCATCAGAGACACTGAATACATCACCTCTCATCTCCCACACCAGCCAACTGGGGGTATGTGGAGAAGAAAAAGAAGTTTAGGGGGAATTATGTCACATTTGGTTTTAAATAATAAACATGTTTCTTAAACAATGTTTAATTCTCCCACTTTGTTTTTCCTACATCCAGGCACACGATGGAGCTTCACTTTCTGACTCTCTCTATGGTTGAGTGGGACAAAGTACCAAGTTGTGGCCAATTATTTGTGAACAGCATTGTGGTCAATTTAACTGTCAGAGTGGAGAACTTCGGAGCATGCTTATACTCTCTGTCTGTCTGTCTCTTTCTCTCTGCCTCTGTCTGTATCTGTGTCTCTCTTCTCTTGCTCTCTTTCTATTCTTTTTTCTTTATCCCTTCTCTCTTCTCTCTGCCTTACCTGGATGCCAGAGTAAATGCAATATGAAGCAGAGTTCTCAGCAAACAATGATGTGCATATAAAGGGAAAATTATATATATATATATAATATAGATAGAGACAGATAGAGATAGAGATAGACAATACTATGATTTTATACTATTGGGCACAGCTGAACGTTACACATAATTGTCAAACAGCAATGGAATAATCACATAAAGAAATCCAAGAGACAGGTGGCTTTGTATGTTTGAAACAGATGCTGAAAAGCAGAATAGCAGTTGTCAGTATGAAGGTGGTATTTTAAGCTATAAGAATGCATGAAATTACCAGAGTTGTAGTATGGCAGGTTTTAAGTCATTTTCTGCATGATACACAGAAGATGTTCAATAACTGTTAACTGCAGCAAACCAAGGATGAAATCTTGGGAAACATACTCATTTCATTTTTTCAAATGGGAAAACTGTCAGAAAAATAACAAGGGAACTAGCTAAATTAACTACCTTAAATCCTTTGTGAACCAGTGATTTGGTATAAATAAATGAAATGTGTCACAGAAAGGCATACAGGAAATCTAGCAAGCATTCAAAGGTTTGAGAATATGCTAGCACTGTCAATAAAAAAGATCAGCTTTATCTAGGTGCATGTAACAGATTAATGAGAAACAGCAAAAACTTTCAGGTAAAGGAAGGCAACTTCTTCAGGATGGAAATGAACTGACTGTATGGTGTGAGCTGATGGCATTTCTAGGCAGGGAAACACCATGTGTTAGTTCTTCCCTAGTACACACAGGGTCACAACAGCCACTTACAAGGCACCAGTCTTCAGACTGAGAAAAACAGCTACTACCCATGGATTCTCAGCTCCATCCTGCAACAGGAAAAGGAGGGGCCTAGAGATCTCAGACAAAAACCACAGTTAGATTAAGTAAAGGCCAGTGGTTCAAAGTCACCAGCTGCATCACCAGAGTAAGGTTAGGCTGACAGATTCTGAAAAGGTTAAGTTGAAATCAACTTGACAGCTCACAACAACAGAGATATAGATTACCATTCATCTGCCCATTTGACATGTTGTGGTTGGTGGATTACGTGTTGGTATGATGCTGGGAACTTGATGGTCTTTCAGCTAACAGCAAGGCTACCCGTGGTGGACAAAACTTATAAACTCAAACTAAGAAGAAAGGTCTTATGATAAACTTTTTAAAATTAGCCAATGATTAACTAAGGCTCATGTGAGGGGAAAGGTAACACACAATAAGGAGATTATCAGTTCAGTGCCACCAATGAAAAGGAGAGGGAAAGGAGTATAAGAAACAAAGCCAGTCAATGGTAATTATGCCTATAAAAGATAGCCTGAAAATTCAATGTGATTTGTAAATTTTTACTCAAA
>NW_006399754.1:7521259-7524170 GCF_000299155.1 Elephantulus edwardii | reverse complement strand
GTGACATCTACTTCCTAAACAACATGCCTCCGGAAACTGTATGAACTGTGATAAATGTCGGTAGTTGTAGAGGGCGTCAGACCTTTTGTTCATAGGATTGCTTTGAGTTGTGCTTGGTTTGATGGTAATCAACAGCAATTGCCACCATACTCTGATTGTCTAGGGTCTAAGGTTTATCATTCAGATGTCTTCTCTAGTCAATGATCAACTTGTTATTTTGTGCTGAAGTTATTATTGTATCAAGGAGAGGGGATCAGGATGGGTTACAAATCCCACCTTATTAGAGGCTTCTATAAGCTCATGGAACCTCAGCTCCAGGTACCTTTTTCCTTTGGAAAAGCCCACTCTCTTGGGACATAGCTTCCAGCTGCTCACCTCTCTACACCACCAGCCTACATCACTCACAGTCACCATCCAGCTGTGCCACGACTCACAGTCATTGGAATCCTGGCCATCGCTCACCAATGTCTCCAAATCAGCCTGCATACTTACGGTCATGTGAGTCATTCTCCTGATGGGTCTGAGTCGCTGGAAGCCCTTCTAGCAAATCTGAACCCAAGAGCCATAGAGGGATTGGGAAACTGAGCCAGCAATGGATCTGTTCCTGTTAGACATTATGGATGCATACAGCTGCTTAAGCATTTGGGATTACATTGACCCGAGACTTCTTATAAATAATCTAGTAATCTTAGCAGGACAAATTATGAAAACAACTGCAGGCAACAAGGATAAACCTATTCCAACTTCCTAATCATGCCAAACACTGGTTCAGCTGATGGTCCTGAAGTCTCAGGTAACATCAATGTTAATTATCATAAGTATTGGGGTGGCGTAGTGGTAAGAGATTGCACTGAAACCCTGAAAGCACATGGTTCGAATATACCAGCTGTTTGAAGGATGAGCAAAATCTTCTCACTCGATTAACTGCTTCTGAAAACCCATCAATGGGTCAGCTATGGGTCGGTACTTACTCAAAAGTACACAACAACAACAACAACATTCCATAAAGAGAGAAAATTGCCAGAATTTCAAGCTGGATTTAGATGAAGTCATGGAACCAAGGATTTTGCAGATGTCAGATGGATCCTGGTTGAAAGTCAATAAAGCAGAAAAATTTCCATTTGTGTTTTATTGAGTACGCACAAGGCAGAGACCATAACAAATGATAGTTAACATTGAAAAGAATGGGAATCCCAGAATACTTAATTGTGCTCATACAAAACCTGTAATATACCTTGAATAAGAAGCTGTTGTCCGGAGCAAGAGAGTGTTTCATGGTTTAAAATCAAGAAAGATGTGTGTCAGGGCTGTATCTTTTCTCCACAACTGTTCAATCTGTATTCTGAGCAAATAATTCAAGAAGCTGAACTTTATGAAGAAGAATATGGTATCAGTATTGGAAAAATACTTATCCACAACCTCTGTTCTGCAGATGACATCATCTTGCTTGCTGAAAGTGAGGAGGACTTGAAACAATTGCTGTAGAAGATCAAAGGCAACAGCCTTTAATATGGATTGTATCTCAACATCAGGAACAAAAAAAATTCCTCACCACAGGGCTAATAGGTAACATCAGGATCGATGGAGAAAAGATTAAAATTGTCAATTATTTTGACTTACTTGAATCCACAACCAACACCTTAGCACAAGAAGTCAAGAAACCAAAAGATATATTGGGAACATCTACTGTCAGTGGCCTATCAAAAGTGCTAAAGAGCAATGATATCAGTTAAAAGACTAAGCTGTGCCTGATTCAGGCTTTGGTATTTTTAATCACTTGCTCTGCATCTCAGATCTGCACAATCAAGAAGAATGAAAGAAGAATTGACACCTTTGAATTGTGGTGCTGGGGAAAAGTACTGAATATCTCCTGGACCGCTAAAAGGACAAACAGGTATGTTTGTATAAAGTGTGTCAAGAGTGCTCCTTAGAAAGAAGGATGGATGGTAAATCTTTGTCTCACTTACTTTAGAATGTTAAGAGAGTTTATTCCTTGAAAAGGAATGTCATGCTTTGAAAAGTAGAGGGTTAGTGAAAGAGAGGAAGACCCCCAACAAGATGAATTGACACACGATGAATTGACTACAATGGGCTCAATATGTTAACGATGATATTGATGCCACAGGATAGGACAGGGTTCAGATTTGTTGTTCAAAGGGTCTCTTTGAGTCACACTCAACTCGATAGCACCTAACAACAGCAATAATTTCATAAAGGCAATGCTCTACATTCTATGTGGCAACTAGTGACAGGAGTCCTAAAAACTTGCAAGCAGGAGAAGGGTGCAACAATGAATGAATGGAATTCCAAAATCTCTGTAGACGTTCATTGAAATGAAAAAGAAATAAATTAAAATATTTTTAAAACAAAACAAAACAAAAAAACAAGGAAAAAAAAACCTTGCAAGCAGTTTCTCAGATGATTTCTCCTCGTCTGGAGTGAAAATGTTGTTGTTGTTGTTGTTGTTATGTGCCCTCGAGTCACTTGTGACTCACAGCGACCCTATGTACAATAGCCCTAAACTCTGCTCTGTCCTGTGCCAATCTCACTGTCTCTGACACTCCCATCCTGATTGTCCCAGTCACTGAATCAATCCACCTCATAGAGGGCCTTCCTCTCCTGCGCTGTCCCTCCACCCTCCCAAGCAAGATGTCCTTCTCCAAGGACCGGTCTCTCCCCACAACATGTCTAAAGTATGTTAGACGGAGCCTCAGAATCCTTGCCTCCAAGGAGCCACCTGGTTTAACCCTTTCCAGGACGAATCTATTAGTTTTCATAGCAGTCCATGGTACCCTCAATACTCTTCTCCAGCACAACAGCTCAAAGGCATCAGTTCTCCTTCTATCCTCCTTGGTCATTGTCCAACTCTCTGATGCATAACAAGTGATTGTGAAGACCATGGCCTGTATCA
>NW_006399754.1:7505682-7520874 GCF_000299155.1 Elephantulus edwardii | reverse complement strand
ATAAAGCCCAGCCCCCCGGATAATCTGTTCTGCATATAGGTTGAAAAGGTATGGAGATAGGATGCATCCCTGGTGTACGCCCTTTCCAATTTTGAACCATGCAGTGTTCCCTTGCTCTGTTCTGACGACTGCCTCCTGCTCCAAATATAGGTTTCGCATTAGCACGATCAAGTGTTCTGGGATTCCCATTCTTCTCAGAGTCAGCCAGAGTTTGTTATGATCCACTCAGTCAAACACCTTTGCATAGTCAATGAAAGTTCAGTCAAAATAAATGGAACTTTGGTGGTGTGATGCATAAGTGCTTGGCTACCAACCATGAAGGTCAGTGGTTCAAACTCACCAAGTGGCCTATGGGTGAAAATTGATGGTCTGCTTCCATAAAAATGGTTTTGTTTTTGTTAAGTGCCATCAAGTTGAGTATGACTTATAGCAACCCTATGAACAAAAGGTCTGAACCCTATTCTACAGCTATCATTGTTTCTCTAGTGTTCATAGGATTTTCACAAGCCTGTTACGTAAGAAGTGAATGCCAATTCTGCTTCTGAGCCTGTCTTAATCTGGGAGCTCTACCAAACCTCTCCACCATGGGCAACCATTATGGCACTTGACACACCAGTGGCACAGCCTTCATTTTCATAGCAACCTCACGCTATGTTAGCACAGAAAACCAAAATTCTGTGAAGAAGGATGAACCGTGAGAAACTCTGAAGCCTGGGGTGGTCTTGGTGATGACTACTCCCCAAGGTGTCCAGAGTCTCAGAGTGAGAGCCTGCACTGTTCAACTATATGAAACAACTCACACACTCTGTCCACCCCTGAGATTCACAGGTCATCATTTGCATCTTAGCCTACTCTTCAAGGTCAGGGTCTCCTGGTGGCAAATCAAGATGCATACAGAAGTTCAAAAGCAAATTCAAGTTATCAGGGGTTAAGACCTGTGTCTTCAGCTGTCTCCTACACTGTTGAGTAGTGGCTTTAGCCTTGAAGCCTTTAGAATTAAATCTTTGACTAAAATACATCCTCTTCCTAGACTGAAGGGATATAGCTTGGCTAAACAGCACACTAACTGACGGAAACAATTCAGCAACTCTCAACATATAACCAATTCCAATAACAACAATAATAACAACATATAACAAACTAATGACAACTTAGCATTAGGAAGAGATTAATATATTCAACACTAATTAGACAAAGAAGACATCTGTATGTTCAAATCAAATACAAATGAAGGTGAGCATCATTTAATAGCTCAAAGTATTTATATTTCTTATTTTGGTTTTGATAATATTATTTATATTAAAATATGTCCTGTAAGATCTATTATCTGCTGTGTTTTATGGTATCATACCCACCTCCTGAAAGAATTTCAAGTATTCTAAAGCGGGTTTGAATACACTTGTATGGTAAAAGCAGTTTGTTACCAATGGCTAGCACGAAGATGTGTGGTTACAACCCACCGAAGACCCACCCTGGTGATCTACTTTCAAAGAATCAGTCATTGAAGATCCCATGGAGGACAGTCCTACTCATACGCATCTGAGGTCACTGTGTGTCAAAATCGACATGAAGGTCCATGCTTGACAAATGAGCTAGTCAGGGCCCACTGGTAAATGACGTGATGGTCCCTGAAGGGCAGGCTTTCATCTGTACATATGGAAGACTGCTGAACTTGAAATTCACTGCTACTAAACAACCAAGCCCTGCTCAAATATCATGGAAGAAAGCTGAGAGTGGAAAGTTCAATGAACTGGAATATTCCTACCCCCCCCCTTAATCAATTTTTAATGACTTAAATTGTTAGATGCTACTGAGCCAACACTAAGTCATAGCAATTCCATGCAGCACAGAACAAAATCCTGCCTGATTGGTTATCATCTTCACAGCCTTTGCTGGGCTAAAGCTTATTGCTGCAGCCACTGTATCCAACCATCTCGATAATTAAAATATCATGCACAAGGGTAAATATCCCTTTAACCATCTTTAATCTCAGTTGCTTTTTACTCTTCCAAATATTTTTATTCTTTTCACTTTCTTTTGATTTTATATTGGTTTGCATACAAAATTCATATAACATTGTGTATCATTCACATATATTGAGTTTCACACAGTCCTACATTCACATTGTGTTTCAAATGACCACTCATGTACCTTATTTTATAAAACTAACCACCACTAATCTATGCCTACTATTATCCCATCTTTTCAGGTCTTCATTGGATCTTTTCTAATTCTTCACTTACCTTCTTCTTCTTCTTACCAAACTGTTATCCTAGAAATGTCTTTCTCTCCCCACCCTCTACGCCTCCCCATGAGCACATCTAGGGCAGTGTCTGTTTGTTGAAATATGTCAATTGGTATGCTGTTAATTCCTTGAGCCTTGTTTTTTGCTGATTTTTTCAGAGAAGCTTGTACTTACTTATTCTTTCATCCTATAGGCTCTTGCTCATACATTGTTTCATAAAATTCATGAAATTGTTTCAATATCAGCTATGAAAACTAGGCCAAGGTGCTGATTGTGGAACAGACCACCAACTAGTCACACACAAGTTCAAGCTGAAGTTGAAGAAAATGAAATCAAATCCAAAGGAACCAAAATTTGACCTTAAGTCTATCCCACTCGAATTTAAAAACCATCTCAGGAGCAGGTTTGAGGCCTTGAACACTAATGAGCAAAGACCAAATGAGCTGTGGGAGGATACAAAAAAAATCTGTGAAGAATGCAAAAGGTCATTACGAAGACAGAGGAGGAAAAAAAGACCAAGATGAACGTCAGTTGAAATCCTGAATATTGCACTAGAGTGCTGAGAAGTCAAAGCAAAGGGAAGAAATAAAGAAATTAAGGAGCTCAACAGAAGATTTCAAAAAGCAGCTCTGGAAAACAAAGTAAAGTATTATAGTAAAATGTGTAAAGGGCTGGACTCAGAAAATTGAAAGGATCAAGCTCACTCTGCATTCCTTAAGCTGAAGGAACTGAAGAACAAATTCAAGCCACGAGTGGCAATACTTTTTGGCAGAATATTATATGATCCAAGAAGCATTAAAAGAAGATGGAAGGAGTATACCGAGTCACTGTACCAAAAGGAATTGGCTGACACAGGAGGATTTCATGAAACAATGTATAAGCAAGAGCTAGTGGTGATGAAAGAAGTTAAAGAAGTGTTGGAGAAATATTTAACTTTCCAAAGTCAAGGAAATGCAAAAGAGAAATTCAAAGAAGTTACCATTTGGGGGATTCAATTGTCGAAGGTCTCTTACAGTGATTGGAAGGTACTCCAACGGATATTTTCATTAGTTAGTGATGAAATGGGAAAGTGTTCTAGTATCCCTTTTCTATAAAACAGTTTTACAATAGACATCAAAACCCTGAGCAAATACTGAAACCTCAGACCAAGTAAGTTCATTCTATTTGACTCCTTAAATGGCACAGTAAAATATATTTTACCAATTGAAAAGTTGGTTGTTCAAACCCACTCAAGCATCTCTAATATTAGGCCTGATGATGTAGTAACCTAAAGGTTGGCAGTTCAAACTCACCTAATGTCATAGCAGGAGAATGCACTGTTGATCTGTTTCCTTAAACATTAAGGCCTTGAAAATCTTATGGGGCAATTGTACTTTGTAATACATGCAGCTGCCAATAGACAGAATTGACTCCCTAGCAAGGGGTTTTGGTTTGCGGACTGACTACCCCACGTGGGCAGGGCACTACACCTTTTGGTTTGCGGACTGACTACCCCATGTGGGCAGGGCACTACACCTTTTGGAAGCAGATCACCAGGCCTGATAAAAAATGGGGGGCAGGGAATGTAAAAATGGGAAGAACTCACTTTGCAGTTTTCAAGCTGAAAGAACTGAAAAACAAATCCAAGCTTCGAGTTGCAATATTGAAGCAAGCTGTGAGCAAAATACTTAATGAATTAGGAAGAATCAAAAGAAGATTGAGAGAATACAGAGTCACTATTTCAAAAAGAATTGGCTGACATGGAACCACTTCTGGAAGTAGTATATGGTGAACAACCAATGATAATGAAGGAAGAAGTTGAAGTTTTGACTGTCTTGGCAAAAATTAAGCCCCAGGAGTTGATGAAATACCAATTGATAGGTTTCAACAAACAGAAGGAACCCTGGACATGCTTCTTAGGCTATGTCAAGAAATCTAGAAGACCTGGCCAACTAAGTAGAAAAAAAAAATTCATATTTGTTCCCTTTCCCAAAAAAGAAGATCCAACAGAATGTGAAAATTACGGAACAATATCATTATTATCACACGCAAGAAAAATCTTGCTGCAGATCATCCAAAAACAGCTGGAAAATTTTTATCATTGACAGAGAGCTACTAAAAATTCCAGCCAAGTTTATAAGAGGCCAAGGCACCAGATATAGCACTGCTGATGTCAGATTGATCTTGATTGAAAGGCAAAGAGTACTGGAAGAATGTCTATTGATGTTTTATTGACTAAGCAAAGGCATTTTATCCACACAATCAAATCAATATCTCTCTAGATAGATAGATAGATATAGATATATAGATAGATATAGATATATAGATATAGATAGATAGATAGATAGATAGATAGATAGATAGATAGAAAGATATAGATAGCTATATCAGGGTTCTTAGATTTCAGATAGATTTATTAATAGCATAATTTTGTCTTTTTGTGGCACTTTGGGCCATAAAAGAATAATACCATTATGAAATAATAATGTATTTGAGCTATTAATACTATTATCATCCTATATACTGACATAGTTGGAAGATAATGGAAATAAAGGGGAAAAAATCACCTATATTTCCATGACCAGCTCCGAGCCTTGGTCCATGACGGAAGGACCATCTTCAAGAGCCACATACATTGATCTCCTCCTTTGTTCCCTCAGCTGCATGGCTTCTCCCCCAGTCGGTGTCAGCTATGACCAGCAATGTCCTTCTGAGAGGTAGCCACGGGGTGGGGAGCCCTGCTTGGTAAGCCTAAGGCCTTGTTTGGTTTCTTAACTAAGAGCATATTTCGAATTGGCCAAGCCATTCATCTTCTCAGAGGCCCTTTCTAAATCTGCCATGTGATTGCTCCATCTCCTCATCTGTCAGTCACTTTGTAGTCGAAGAGCTCTCCTGCTCTCATCAGACCTATTCCTCGGCATCCACGGCTAAACACATGTTTGATGGATAGGAGCTGTCTCCATGACGCCAGACACCTGGCTGGAGGCACTTCACATCTATTTGTTTTGGCTTCATGCACGCACAGTCTGGATTAGCCACCTTTTAAACCCTTTTGTTGAAGCATTAAAAAGAAATATATCTTAATGACAAAAAGGGCAAAGCTTTTAGACCTATATTCTGTGTCTTCAACAAGGTTCTTGCTATTTTAGTCTACTTTTCCAGAGATCAAGACTATTAGGTGCTCAACATAAAACAAATTAATGCTTTTATTTTTATTCCTCAGGAAATTTTCCTTTTCAATCCTTTGTTTATTCCCCTATCACATCCTCTCTTGATGATCTGCACACCAAGCTTTATGATTTAAATACGTCCTTGTATATAATACTAGATTCTAGTGTTCTATCTAAGGCGCTCTGGTGACCTCATGGCAAGACATTGCACTGTTAACCCAAAGCAACATGGTTCAAATCCACTGGAAGAAGGATGGGAAATGTCCTCTGTAATGAACTGGATGAATGAATGCCCCTAGAAATTCCCTGGAGGGTCAGCGATGCTTTGGTCTCCACTTGATGGGACATCCCTACATTGTAGAGTTCTGGAGGAAATAAATGGTAACTATGTTCAGTTGCTTACTAAAAGGTTGAAATTTTTTAAAAAAAATTTGTTATTTTCTGTGCATGTACCATCAGACCAGATCTGACTGGTACAGAAGGAGATTGACCCTCCTTCTCCAGCAGAGCATCTGCTGGGTTTGAACCACATACCTTAGGATTACAATGCAGCTTCTTGCCACTAGGCCACCAGAGTTCCATAAAGGTTGAAAATTTTAAATTCACTGAGAGGTACTCAGGAAGAAAGGCCTGGTAATCTACTTCTGAAGAATCAGGAACTGAAAACTATTCTGGCACATGAAGGATTAGCCTGAGTCAGTGTTTGTTCAACAGAAAGAGTGTGTGTGTCTCTGTGTGTGTGTGTGTGCACGCGTGCATGTGATGTGTTTCTGAGAGAGCAGCAATGAACCCTTTGTGACACAATGTGTATGGTGTTGGACTTCTAACTCAAAGGCCAGCAGCTCACACTTGCCCGCTGTTCCTTGGGAGAAAGATCTACATTCATACAGTATCTGGCACACAGCAAAGAACCAATGAATGTCACCCTTTTCAATGTTATTTATAGTTCCCTGAGGACACAAGGGTGAATAAGAAATAGGACTTGTTCTCTAGGGTCCACAAGAGAGCTTCAGGTGTTTCCAGAGTGAAGGAAGGTTCCCCAAGCCTGACAGACGGATGAAGAGGTGCCAGGGAGAAATTCACGGAGAAGGTGAAAACTGAAATACGGGTTTGTCGCCAGATGAACTAAGCCCATTGTATCATGTACACCTCTTAGACTTTTCAGGAGATCCATTTAATGCCCCATAAGACCAAGATAATGATCCTTCTGTCATCGTCATGTGGTGTCATTGTGTCAACTCCTACTCGCAGCAATTCCATGCACAACAGAGAGAAATAGTGCTTGATCTCGAACCAACCTCACAACCATTGCTCGATGTGAGTTCATTGTTGGAGCCTCTTGCTAATACATCTCCTTGGGAGTTTTCCCAAGACCCTCTACTTTACCAAGAATGATGTCGCTCTCCGGCACCGAGCCCTACTGATAACACGCCCAAAGACATGAGAGGAAGTGTCATCATCCTCAGTTCTATGACATATTCTGGCTATATTTCTTGTAATACAGACTTGTGTGTTCTCTCGTTCATTACATACTCTATATTCTTAATCAGGACCATGGTTCGAAGGTAGTAATTCTTCTTTGGTGTAATTCACTGTCCAGTTTCCACATGCATACAAGGCAGGTGTACCTTAATACTAAAGGAGACCTTTAAGCAGAGTAGATTTACCTTATTGGTCAAGTGGTGAAGAGGTTTTGTTTTTTTTTTTTTTTTTCTATTGAGATATAATTTAACTGTGTAATTTATGGGAAGGATCTGGGTGAAAAGACAGGGTAATGAGGGGCAAGGTCCAATGATGATGGATTTTATAAAACATACCACATGAGAATGATTGTATGAAACACAATGTGAGTGAAGAATAATGTGAAGCACAATGTATATGATTTTTGTAAGCAAATCAATAAAAAAAATGCAAAAATCAAAACAAAAAGTTTATATAAGCTCCGAGGTATAAGGGGTATTGTCTTGATTCTCTGTGTCTCCAGGACTTAGATGGGTGTTGAGTACACAGAGAGAGAGAGGTATCTGGAATGATATTCATCTAATATTAGCAACTACATGGGGACAGTAGAATTTGGAGGATGTTTTTCCTTTACTTTTAACTTCCCTTTAAGTAGCATCCACTTCCTAAACAACTTGCCTCCGGAAACTCTATGAACTTTGATAAATGTTGGTATTGCAAAGGGGCTTCAGGCCTTTTGTTCACAGGGTCACTATGAGTTGTGCTCGACTCGAAGGCAATCAACAACAACAACAACCTTATTACCTTTTAAATGCTGTTAAATTATTATCCTTTAAAATGAATATGAATAATTTTCACCTAAAAATTTTTATTCAATAAAATATCAATTGGTTAAAAGATTCTTATATGATAAAAATTATTATTTCTTGAAATAATTGCTTCTTATTCACGCCATGTGGGAGAACAGTGGTACTGCTGCACAAGAACCTCTCTTCACTTTCCAGCTTGACACTCTCTCGGAGAAGATGCTCAGCTCCTTTAAACTCAGTGTAGTGACTGTGAGTGAAGGTCACAGCTACCCAGGAATATCTGGGCAGCAAAACCCCTGATGTCTACTCCATTTCCACTCATAGCTAAAGTCTGTCAGGTTCAGAGGCTGTGAATGTTTACGGGAGTGGACTGCCATCTTTCTCCCCAAGGTGGCTGGTGGGTACAAATCGCTTATCTTCCCATTAACAACCTAATTCATTTCACCCATCACCAGCAGGGATCCTTAATGGGCTAGTGGTGAGGTGTCATTAAGTTCTGTTGTTGTTGTTTACCATCGAGTGGGAACCAACCCTGATCCTGCAGTGGTTTTCCAGAGGCAGTTAAACACACCAGAGAATGATCACCCTCCGTCTCCTGTGGAGCAGCTGGTGGCCTCGAACCTCATGCCTTCAAGACTGCAGCACACAGCTTCTTGCCACAAGGCCACCAGAGCTCCCTGCCTAGCAGTCTAATAATCTAATATGCATAAAAGGATGTCTCCATAGTGTAAGAATAGCAAATAACTTTTTAGAAGTTAGGTTTGTAAGAATAGCAAATGACTTTTTAGATGTTATGTTATAGGGAGTATAATTTACTTTCAATAAAATTTGTCACTTTTAAAAAATATTTAGCTTGGTGAGTTTTGATAACACATCAGTCATACAGCCATTACCACGAACAAGATAAAAAAATATTTTCATTGTTCCAAAAGATTCCTTGTATTTCTTAGCTGGTAATTCTCTCTCCATATGCCTAGCCATGGGCACCCACTGATCTGGGAATCTGCTTTCACAATCTGGCCTGTTCCAAAATGCCCTCTAATCCAGCATGTTACCTTTGAGCCTGGCTTCTCTCCCTTCCTATAAGGTTTTGAGATCTATGCACACTGTTAGATAAACGGGTCATATCTCCTGCCTGTGATGAATTGTGTTCTTTTGTTTTGCTCAATCACAATTTGTGTGTTTACTCACCATTTTTTTAGTTGTTACTCTGAGGGCTGGGGTGAGGGGCACTGTTAGGAACACTTCTGCGCGTGTCTTTGTGTGAACACATGGCTCCATTTCTCTTGGGCAAATAACTAGGACTAGGGGTGCTGAGCTGAAAATGTCATGTGTTAATTGAGAAAAACATCAAAATTTTTTGCTTGCTTTCTGAGTGGTGAATTTATCGTTAAACTCTCCATTGATTCTGAGGAAAAATTAAGGGGGGGAATCACTTAAAAATATGTACTTAACAATATGTACTTGGTGCAGAAAAGTTAAGAGTAACTTTTCTTTTTTTAATTTTTTATTTTATTCTATTATTTTGTATTTGTGTACTGTCCAATAGGATCTGTCTGGTACAGAAGAATATTGTCCCTCCTCCTCCAGCAGAGCATCTGGTGGATTTGAACTGCATATCTCTGGGATTGCAGTACAGCTTCTTGCCACTAGGCTACAGAGCTCCCTAAGAGTGACTTTTCTTAGATTGAAAAATGAGGCGTTGTCTCAGCGATGTGAACTGGGTGTGTTTCCCAGAGCTGAGTGGCGGCCTTGCTCCTGCAGGTTAAAAAGGGTCCTTGGCAGGAGATACGCCCAATGCTGTCAGTCTTATTTTTTCCCCCAAAATGTTTGCACATTTTTCTATTGTGATATAAGTGAAAATTTTAAAAGCATATTTTTACCAATTAATGATTTCTGCATATTTTATTGCATAGCTATAATTACAATACCCACAATGTCTGATCATCCACTCTTTCCAAATTGGCTTTTCCTCCACCCATATCAATAACTATTCATTATCTATTAGTTCATTTTCTACTCCCACCTTCCACTCCATGTTAAGTAATCAGATAAAATTATCTCTGTGTAAACCTTTTTATAATAGTAGTCTTCTGATTTCTTGATTGCTAACTCCATGGGTGTCGATTATAGACTCCAAGTAAAAAGAAATAATGGACAATTTCAATCTTTTCTCATCTATCGTGATGCTAAGGGGCCCTTGTATGTACTGCCCAGTGGGTAACATAGATTTAGGGGAAACAGTATACTGAGCTTTTGTTCTCTGAGGTTTAAAGAATCACAAAGGTGGATGGGGTTTATTCTGAATAAGTAATTTCTCAACAGGATAGTCTTACTGTACTATTGAAGGAAGAGGTGAATCCTGATGAAGAGAGGAGGACTCTAGGCACAGATTTTACACTTGAAGGAGGAGAAAAATGTGAATTCTTCTCTCCATACAATATGGCACACTGGGGGTTTATTGGTGAATTCTCCCCTCACCTGCAGGAGACCTGGAGTGGGTCCTGGTCAATGTACCTCCTGTATCGACTCCACTGGCCGGTCAGTGGAAGCTAAGGTGTTACTATGATGCTTAGTCTGGGAAGAAAGACCTGGCCCTGTACTTGTGAAAACCAAGCAGTGAAAACCTTAGGACTAGAATGGTCTGACCTGAAGCTGACTACAGGGCTGGCACAGCGTGGGGTTTCTGGATTTGGTGGTGGCAGATTACTCGATATGGAGAATGCCCAGGACACGGAGTTTCCCTAAATCTCCTAAATGCCATCCTCAGCTCCCACGCACACTCTTCATCATGTCTTCTCTCTCCCTTGTCCAGGGCAGTCTCCCCTCGGACGAGAGCTAAGCTGAAGACGGGAGCTGTGCTTGCCTGTGTGCCAGAGGTTAGTCCAGTATCTTATCAACATTTTTAACTAGAACCTAGTGCATTGTTGACGGCAATATATTAAGGGGTGTCTACTTAATTCCCTTCTCTGTGGCTTTAAATTCCCATAAAATCGTTTCTTTTCAGAGAGTGTTATCTGAAGGCCAGGAACTCACTTATATTTTATTATTTTAATGATACTTTTTATTAAACCATACGACTGTGCCTTGTCATTAATTAGACATTAACCCTGCGTTCACATGAGAGCTATACTTAGCAGAAAATCAATATTCTCAAGACTACCAGCCAACTCCCCTGGTAGAAGCCTCTAGAAGCTTGCTCACACTGGAAGGAAAAAGGAAAACTGAGAGAGAAAGCAGGGTAACCGTGAAATTGATGATATTTATAGGACCCTTTAACTTGGTGGTAATTCACGGGGCTTTCTTCAAAATGTAGGCACGTTAGAAACTTCCAGGCTGTATCCTAGACCCAGGTGGACAGATCTCAAAGTTCATGGCGATCAAATTGTCCACCAGTTAGAGGAGAACTATTCCATACGATTTTCTTGGCTGTCATTGTTTACAGAAACACATTGCCAAGCCTTCTTTGATACTATTGATTGGATTCAAACCACCAGCCTTTAGATTGTTCTTGTTGTTAGGTGTAATTCAGTCCACTGTGAGGCTCATAGTAACCCTATGAATAAGTGTTCACTGCCCTGTCCTTCACCTTTGTCACAATCTCAGTCATGTTCAAGCTCATTGTTGCAGTCCCTGTGTCAGTTAATCTCATTCAAGGTCATCTTCTCTTTTACTGATTGTCTACTTTCCCCAGCATGAGGGGGAATCCCTCCCCAAAACTGCCCCCTCATCCTACAATATGTCCAAAATATTTGCAACAGAGTCACACCATCCTTGTCTCTAAGACAAGCATAATAGAGCCAACCTGTGTCTATCTTAGGGATGTGTTAAGTAACTGTTGCATCGGTGAAAGTAATACACACAAACAAGTTCATTCAGTTTGCAGATGACTGAGATGGAGCTCAGAGATGACAGGCACCTGGTCGGAGTCACATGGCCAGAGAAAAGCAGAGGGTCAGCCATAGCGAGGAAGACCCTCAGTGACCTGAATTAACAGTGCGTTTATCAGTGAGCTTGAGCGTGATTAAGGCTATGATATTGGTCTAGGAGAGGGCAAGGGTTCCCATCACCAGTGATAGTAGGGCATGTGTTAGATCATTGCCAGACCAGCACTGCTCTCCACTGGCCAGTGCCTTGGAGTGGGATTGTAAAACCTCAGTCCCATTTTCCCCCACTAGTCCTTCAGTCTCTCACACAGTGGTAACTTGGATGTTGCAGAAGTGAAATTTCCAGACTAGAGCTACAGCTTCCTTCTTCTAGGATGCACTGGTGATACATGTTCCCTACTCATCCAGCACGTGTGGACAAGCAAGAAAGTGAAGATAAAGCAAGAGTAGAAAGATGAGTCTTCTAAGAGTGGAGGGAAGACCTAGTGATTTAATTCTGAAATTGTACCAAAGAAACCCCCAGAATATTGACCTACTGAATCCAAGCCAGCCAACTACTGTGACAATGGTGTCAGATGGGCAGCTTTCGTATTATTAGATCTAAGGTCCACGTTACATTACTTGGAAGCAACAATGATTCAACTCTAACATTCTGATTTCAGTTTCTTCCTAGACAGTCTGCCTCCTTCCACAGTATTGTGTTTCTTGTTCATGGCTTCTGTCCTTTACTCTCCTGCTTTCCCCACTTCTACTCTGGGAACACAATGGAGCTGGTAATGAGAGGGTTTTCATCTCCTCTGTTGGTTATTTGGGGTCGCCATGGGCTCAAGGAGTCCTGCTAAGTCCTGAAATGCTCACTTTCCCAAAGTGTCAGGCTTGCATACTTTTACTATTGCCAAGTGATCCAGACGATCAATCATACACACTTGCAGCACGTCCATTCTAATTCACCTCACAATGATCTGTGATCATCTACCCTCGGCATCCCTCTCCCAGGAGACACCACTCTGAAAGTGCCCTGTTCACCTGGTTCAGCATACTCGGATTAAGGATGGAACAGCCTAACGAAAGAAAAATGACTTTGTAAGAGAAGGAGCTTTCTCTCCTCATTACTCCAAGGACGTCAGAGAGATTGGCAGCTGCTAAATCCTAATCAGCAAGTCAATTTATCTCCAACCTCAAAGCCGCCAGGAGCCCTGATTACAGGGGGTTCCCTCCAGAGAGCAATCTCTTCCCGTGATCAAACGTGTGCTGGGATCCTGGGAATGACAGCTCACACTCCATCAGCAGGATGGGGAAGCGTGAGAACAGAGAAGAAGAGGTGCAGCATCTCTGCTGCTCTGTGGTTTCGCCGTGTTCCATGCACCCCTCTGTACCAGCACCCACAGTCCACCTGTGGGCTGTATCAGCAGATGAACTGCTCTGTTTATTTTCAATTACTCAAAATTGGTGCAAAAAGGGTTTGTTTGTTGTGTTTTGTCTTTTTCTGAAACAGGCCATTATTTTGTATGGTTGTTTGTTAGATTTATTGTAAGTGGGGTTCTGCAGATGAAATTGAATGAGTGAGAGAGCTTTGGTGGCTTCGTGGCAAGGAGTTGTTCTGCCAACTCAGAGGCACAAGATTTAAATCCACCAGCTGCTCTGTGGGAAAAAGATGGGCAATCTCCTCCCATGTGACTTCCAGTTTCTGAAAGCCCCCTGGAGAGTCTAGCTTTGAGTTGGTTCTGACTTGACAGCACAGAGTAATAACAACAGAACGCTGGTGACGGTCTGTAGTGAGTTTAGCTGTTATGCCATATGCCACGTGTCCCCAGCTGTTTGCATCTGCTGGCAGCTCCCTGAAAGAAAGATTGGTCCCCTCTTTCCACTGCAGTTTACCACCTAAGAAACTGATAGAGGAGGGAAGTCTGGTGGCCTAGTGGCAAGAAGTTGCACTTGCAATCCCAGAGGTATGCTATTTGAATCCACCAAGTGCTTTGCTGGAGAAGTAAGGGAAATCTCTTGTACCAGTCAGATCCAATTTGATGGTACACACATAAAAAATAACAAAATTTTTAAAAAGAAAGAAACTGATGGAGGGTCACTGTGCATCAGAATCAATTCAAGTTTGAATTTTTTTTGAGAGAGGAGTTTTGGGGGTTTTCCCCAAAGAATGAGTAAGTTCTTGTTCTTACAGATATTCAATATTACGGTTGTTTTTGACACCAATTCTAACACCGCATCTTGGTTATTCTGGTTCATAAAACAAGGAGGCGCCTACTGAGACACGGTCAGGGTCACCACGTGACAGTCCAGTCTCTTGACTCACTTGAGTTCTGCCAGAGACAGGCCCTTAGCAGGTGTGAGGGAAGAAATTCAGGGAAAGTAAGTGGCACATGGGGACTCGCTGAGTGAGTTTGAACTCTGTAGGGCTGTGGTCAGGAAGGGCAGGCTGGGGTGCTCACGATCAGAGCAGAGTGTGATGGTTAATACTGGGTGTCATTGAAAAATGACGTGATTCTCAGTGTAAGGACTTACCCTGTGTATTGTAAATTCTAACTTCTACGATGTTGAGAACTCTGGTGGTCTAGTGAATGAGGAAGTGCTCTGTCAAAAGGTAGGTGTTTCAAATCCACCAGCGGCTTCTTGGGAGAAAGATGGGCAATCTTTTCCCTTACGACTTGTCATCTCTGAAAGTCTGCTGGACGGCCAGCTATGAGCCAGTTCTGATTAGCTGGCATAACAGCATCAGGATGTTAATGAGGCAGAGTTATAAGTGAGTCCGTAAAGTTATGATCAGCCTTATCTTATTAAGAGTAGGTCACCTCAGCAGTATGGTGTCTTGATACATTAGGACTTTAGTAAAAAAATTAGAGAACTTCCTTTGTCACTTCAACATCGGACTTCTTGGCTCATAGCCTCCAGATCTGAGCCAGTGACCTGTCACACCTTCTAACTTTGAACTCTTCCGTCTCCAAAACTAGTGGTCATCTACTGCTTTCCAACAACAGATGTGTTAGCCTCTAAAGTCAGCCGTCTCCAAAGCCAGCAGCCTGACACGCCTGACTGCTGCCTTGAACTCATTGGCCTCTCCAGTTCACTCTACAAGCAAGTGAGCCACACCTCTGGAATACAACTCACTCTATCGACCTTTTTCTATAAGCTTCACTGGCTTTGCATCTAGAGGGAACCCAGCAGCTGACAAAGGCATTCTGCTTCAGTGAAGCCTCCGCTTTGCTCTTCTCTATCTCTCATGGTCACTGAGTTGCAACTAACCACAGCGAACCCCGCAGAAGGTTTTCAGAGGCTATACGTTGCAGGGGAGGAGATTGTATTTTCTCCCAGGAAGCAGTTAGTGCATTCAAACCACATGTCTTTGGGTTGGCATCACAACTAGTAGGCAAACAGTGCCCCTGGGGACGTTAAACTATTGAAAGAGATCCATTTTAGATTATTCAGGATGATCTGTCCGTTGCAAGATCCGTTTATTATACCACGTCCAACAAGTCCATTCTGAACCTTGGTGACTCCACGTTTGTCCGAGTAGAACTGGTCTCCATAGTTGTTTGTGTACGTGACTGATTTTTTTTTTTTAAACTAGACCATCCGGCCTTTTGTCCAAGACACCTCTGAGTAGACTTGTACCTCTAATCTTGCAGTTG
>NW_006399754.1:7499469-7504879 GCF_000299155.1 Elephantulus edwardii | reverse complement strand
AGGGTTGTGTCATCTGCGTAATGCAGATTGTTGATAGATCTTCCACCAATCCTAACGCCATACTTCTCCTCATAGAGCCCAGCCTCTCGGATAATCTGCTCTGCATACAGTTTGAAAAGGTATGGAGATAGGACACACCCCTGGCATACACTCTTCCCAATTTTGAACCATGCAGTGTTGCCCTGCTCTTGGCAGTTGGCAGTAGAGCCTTTTAATTATTTGCACCACCCAGAGACTCTAAGCAGCTTAGTAGCAATCTTAACATCATCTCCAACCTTAACTCTCCCTTGCTATACCACTTAACAGATTCATGGACTCTAAGACTAAATTTTCTCTTGCTCATGACATACGTTGTTGTTGTTGGGAACAGCCCACCTGAACCCTGCCCTATCCTTCGCCGTTCTCATCATCTCTGACACACTAGAGCGAGCTCATTGCTGACATCACCATCCAATCCATCTCACTGAAGGTCTTCCTCTCTTTGACTGACCCTCCACTTTTACAAGCATGATGTCCCTTTTGGAGGAACAGACTTGCCTAGCTACATGTCCAAAGTATGAAAGATGAAGCTTTGCCATCTTTGCCTCCTACATTCTATTGTTGGAGAAATATTTTAATCACATATTGTCCCAGATAAGTGTAAAATTACAACTGTAGTGAAATTATAACTGTTGGAAGCCACATGCTTAGCAATCAGTTAGTTATTGAATATGGCAAATAATGAAAATAAAGTCTCAGCAGCAGTGAATAATGAGCCTTTCTGGATCTGTGCAGAGAAGCATGGGCCAGACTGTGCTGGGCTCGGCTGTGTGGAACCGTGGCCCTTGGCTACATTCACTGGGGTCTCTACAGAAGCCTGGGAGCTGACTCAAGCTAGGATTTGCTGGGGGGCGGGGGGTGCTCACTGTTTGTCACCACCCACTTGGAACCAGCCTGGGCATTTTCCCGGCTAGGATAATGGCATGCCTTATTGATCTATTACTACTGTAACAGAAATACTACAAAGGGGTGGATTAACAAAGGACCAAGGTTTTCTCACAGTTTAGAAGGTGAGAAGTTTGAGTTCAGAGCAGATGTTTCTGTCTCTCTGCTTTGGGGGAAATAATTGTATCCACTTCTCTGTCATTCTTAGGAGAATTTCTAAGAGATCCCCACAAAGCATCTGTCTTTTCTAGCTTCTTCTCTTCTATGCCTAATTTGCTCTTTTTTATAGCTCAAAAGCAATAGGCTTAAAACATGACTTATACTATTAGAGCCTCATTAATGTAACAAAAATAGCAAAACCAAAAACCAGACTAACTCCCAAGCGGCATCCTGGACACAGGTATAACTAATATCAAACCTGCTGCTGCCAAGCTGATTCTGAGGCATGGTAAGCCTTCACGCAAGTTTCCAGGCCTGCAAGCCTTTCCAGGAGGGGACTGCCAATCTTTTTTTTTTTTTTTTTTTTTACTCTGAGTGAATGTTGGAGTCAAACTCTTGACATTTTGGCTGGCAGTGCAGCAGATAATGAAGTCATCACCAGGACAACTTCTAAATAGATTATGTGGTTGGGTGCCATCAAAATGCTGAAGACTCATGGTGACTTTCTGTACAGCAGATTGAAATGTTGCCTTCTTTCATTATGTCCACAATCTCTGCTGTGCTTAAGGCCATTGTTACAGTCACTACGTCAATTCATATCCTTGAGCATCTTCCTCTTTTTTGCTAACTGTCCAATGTTGTTGTTGTTAAGTGCTGTTGAGTCGCAGACGATTCATAGTGACCCTATGAAGGAGAGTCCTCAACACTTGGGTGTCTCTCATCCTCTCTCCAGATTCATAGGGTTTCCGGAGGCAAGCTATTATGGAAGTGGATGCCACTCCTGCTTCCTAGCTTGTTTTAATTGGGGAGCTCCAGCCCACTCTCTGTCTGCATTGGGTAACCAGCCATTAACACATTTGACACATCAGAGTCATAGTGTTCTGCCTCACAGCAACCACAAGTTACCAATGTACGGCAACTAGTACACCAGGGCTCTATGACCTGGAGGAATGTCTGAACAAAAACAATGAAAGGCCCGAGGGCCGCAGATTAAAAGTCACGCACCTGCAGCTTGGTAGTATTACCTTCTGTCCACTGTTTCAGCTGATCTCTCTCTATGTTGATGTTATTGTTGTTACATGCCGTCGAGTCACAGGTAACTTATAGCAACACTATGAAGGAGTGTCCTCAACTGCCCAATAGTCCAAGTAAATTGTGTTTTTTCCAAGGACTGGCCAGACCAGATAATACACCCAGCGTATGTGAGACCTTTGAATTAAAGGTAACCAATTTGGAATTGGAATTGTGTTGCTGTTGTTGAATACAACTCATAACAACCTTGTGAACACCAGAACTGAACCCTGTCCTACTCTGTGCCATTCTTACACACTCAAGGCCATTGCTGCAGTCATTGTGTCAATCCACCCGGTGAAGAGTCTTTCTCTCCACCTTTCTAAGCATGATGTCCTTCTTCAAGGAATAACTTCCCCTAGCAACATGTCCAAAGTATATGAGACAAAGTTTTATCACCTTTGCCTCCAAGGAGCACTCTGCCTTCTTCTTCTCTAAGATACATCTTTGACAGTCCATGGGCTATTCAGTACTCTTCTCACGACAATTCAAAGGCATCAATTCTTCTGTCATCTTTATTCATTTGTCCAATTCTCAGATACAAAGCAAGTGACTTAAAACCCCCATGTCTTGAATCAGGTACACCTTAGTCTTCAGACTGACATCATTGCTCTGCAATATTTTGCAGAGGTCCCTGACTACAGACTTTCTCAGTACAATACATCTCCCTATTGCCTGACTTCTGGTACCAAGTATATTGAATGTTGATCCAAGTGAAATGATGTAGTTGACATTTTCAATCTTTTCTCCATCTATCATGATGTATCCTATCAGTTCAGTGGTGAGAATTTGTGTTTTCATAACATTGAAATACAATCCATATTGAACATTGCAGGGCTTAAACTTCTGCAGTAAATGCTTCAAGTCCTCCTCACTTTCAGCAAGTAAGGTTGTGTCATTCATATAACAAAAGTTATTGATGAGTCTTCCTCCAATCCTGATGCCACATTCTTCTTCCTATAGTTCAGGTTCTCAAACAATTTGCTCATTATACAGATTAAATAAGTATGGAGAAAAGATACAACCATGTCACACACCTTTCCTTATATTAGACAATAAGTTGAGAAAATGTGCTGTCACACACCTTTCCTTATATTAGACAATAAGTTGAGAAAATGTGCTGTCAGGGACCACTCCAGAGTACTGAAGAGCAATAACGTCGGCCTAGAGACTTAGGTGCACTGAATCCAAGCCATAGTCTTTGCAATTACTTGCTAGGCATCAGAGATCTGGACAATGACTAAGGATGATAGGAGAATCAATGCCTTTGAGTTGTGGTACTGGCAGAGTATTGAACTGCTAAGAGAACAATGGGTCTGTCCTGGAGAAAGTGAAATCAGGTTGCTAGTTAGTGGCTAAGATTTTGAAACCCTGTCTCACATATTTTGGGCATATTGCCAGGAGGGACCAGTCCTTGGAGAGGGACATGATGTTTGGAAAGGTGGAAAGAAAGCACAAGAGAGGAAGACTCTGGATGTGATGGATGAACTCAGTGACTGGGACAACGGGGGTAGGTGTGTTAGAGACAATGAAATTGGCTCAGGATAGAGCAGGGTTCAGGCCTGTTGTACACAGGTTTGCTGTGAGTCAAAAGTGTCTTGATGGCTCATAACAACAACAAGAGCAGTGTTCCTTTGTTCTGTTTGCACAACAGCTTCTTGGTCTGCATACAACTTCTGTCTGAGCACAATTAAGTGTTCCTGGATTCCTATTTTTCTCAATGTTATCCATAATTTGCTATGATCCACCTAGTCAAATGCCTCCCATAATCAAGAAAGCATAACTAGACATCCTTCTGATATTCTTTGCTTTCGTCCAAGATGCAGAAGACTTCAGCAATGATACCTCTGGTGCCATGGCCACTTCTCAGTCCAACTTGAATGACTGGCATTTCTCTGTTGATATTGTTCTAGCTGTTTTTTAATGACCTTCAGCAGTATGTTGCTTGCAGTATTGTTCCATAACTTGTTATTGTTCTATATTTTGATATTGTTCTATAATTCTGTTGGATGGCCTTTCTTGGTAATGAGAACAAATATGGATCTCTTCCAGTTAGTCAGATTGATCCTGGGTAGTATCATGCAAGTTCTCTTTTGTTGTTTTTTCTTACTTATGAATTTATAAACAATTAAACACATATAATTATTATTAAATAAAAACTGAAAAATATGGCTATGATTTTCAATTCATATTTGTCTAAAGGTCCAAAGCAATATGAAGTCAGAATTTCCTTTAAAAATAGTAGTTCTTAACCTTATCCTTCTTTTCCATTGTAGATTGCTTGATTTCTTTTATTCTCCTTGGAAAAGGTCTCTATAAGTTAGTATTGAGTTGATAGCAAAGGAGGGGTTGGGAGGGGGAACTGATGGCAAAATGTTAGCTCTAATACATTTAAGACAAGACACACATGGTTAAATTTAACCAGAAAATTGATGCTATAAAATGCTTCCTTTAGAATGATCTGCTGGTTGCATCTTAAATGGAATCAAGCCCTGTATTAATGTGTAATGTTTATACATTTTGCTAAAAAAGTAAAATGTTTCAGCTGATAGCATATCTGGTAAATATGGAGAACATGCCTTTGGCTATCTATTTTTAAATTACTTTTATTTACCCATTGGACAAAAATGTAAAGACTTAACGAACTTGTTTCCTGCCTCACTTGTTCCTTATAGAGTATTCTGATTTCTATCCACAGGACCAATATTCAACATCATGATAAACAGAAATTTGGCCTTGTTAAAACATCATTTTACTTAGACCTGCAATTAATGCTCATGGAAGAAGAAACCGAATATTATAATGTGCTGGGCAGAAAATGTTTCAAATAACCTCTTTAAAGTGTTAAATAGTAAAGATATCACTTAAATGACTGTCGTGCACCTGAGTTAAACCATGATGCTTGCAATTTCCTTATATATACAAGCAAAAGCTGATAATACATGAAAAAGACTGAAAAAGAAAAGTCCTCAGAACAACGCAGGGAAACACTGTGTAGTTCAAAATCAGGAAAGGAGTGCATCAGAGATGCATCCTGTTTCCATATATTTTCAAGCTATATGAACAGATAATTCGGGAAGCTTGGCTTTATGAGGAGAAATGTGGCATCAGAATTGGAGGAAGACTCATCAACAACCTATATTATGTAGATGACACAAGGTTGCTTGCTGAAACTGAAGAAGACTTGAAGTGATTGCTGCAGAATGTCAAGGACTATAGTCTTCAATATGTATTGAAGCTCAATGTCAAGAAAATA
>NW_006399754.1:7480630-7499314 GCF_000299155.1 Elephantulus edwardii | reverse complement strand
GAGAGCTGGACAAAGACTAAAGATAACAGAAGAAGAATTGGTGCCTTTGGTTTGTGGTGGTGGAGAAGAGTTTTGAACAGACCATGGACTGCCAAGAAAACAAATATGTCTGTCTTGGAGAGGATGAAACCGAGTTTCTCCTTGGAGGCTAGACTTTTGAGGCTCCATCTCACACACTTTGGGCACATGGCCAGGACAGACTGGTTCTTGGAGAAAGACATCATGCTTGGAAGGATGGAGGGATAGCATGGGAGAGGAAGATCCTGGATGAGACTGATTGATATAGTAACTAGAGCAATGGGGATTGGGGTGTCAGAATTAATGAGACTGACTTAAGACAGAGCAGACTTCAGAGCTGCTGTACATAGGTTCACATGGGTTACAGGAGGCTCAGCGGCACATAACAACAAAAAACCAAAACAATTATGGTGTTGGTGAAGAATGTTGAATATGCTATGATTTTCCAGAAGAATAAATGAATTTGCCTTGGAAGAAGAACAACTAAAACAGTTCTTAGAAGTAAGTATAATGACATTTCTTCTCATGTGCTTTGGACATGTAAACAGGAGGTCCAATCCCTGGAAGATGTTTGGTGACCCCATGTTTGGTGAAGCATAAGACCAGTAAAGCGGGAGACTCTCACCAGGATAGACTGACACACTGGTTGCAATGATGGGCTTGAGCATAGCAATGACTGTGGAGATGGCCCAAGACCAGGAAGTGCCCATGGAGTTGAGATTTATGTGATGGCATCTAAGAATAGTACTGCTATTAATGATATTGTTAACAACAATAAAGCACAAGGCGCTATCAGATGCTTACCAGCATCATCAAGACACTTGACTGGCATTTACCTTTTCTCCCAAAATCCAACATGGATTCAAAAAAGTACCATCTTCCACCATCTTCCAAGAGCATATGAGATTGGGAAATACCTTACAATTCTTGGAGAATTTAGAATTCATTAGAGAGATATGTCTAAAAATGAAAAAAAAATCTGCTCAGCTTTGTTCAAGTCAGTATAACACAAACTTATTTGACCATACAACACTTTGAGCAATAGCAACTGCCATCCAAAGCATCAGCATTCCCGGCAACACCCGCGTGAGATGGGGTTCTATTCTTCTACTCTTCTTTTTATATTCTGCTTTTGACTAATGCATGCGGTGGATATCACTCTGTTCCCTTTACTATACATACAAAACCAGTAAATTTAGCCCCTAAGTGGTTTACATGATAAAGCTGAAGTACATGCAAATTACTCCAGAGTCTGTACAGCAGAGATCAAGCTGCAACTAAGAAGTTAAGTCATTTAGTAAAATGTCAAGAGACAATGGAAAGCACAAAACTATCAACTGGCATTTCTTTCATCTACTTGCCAGCGTCTCTATGAAACCAATAAGAATGGAGACAACCTGAAGGGTCAAAATATACGTCAAAGTTCTTTCTTGTCAATACACAGATGTTAGTGATTAAACTTCTGAGACACTTAGCAAGCCACGCACATGCTATTAGGGCAAACTTGAACATGAACTGTGATGTTGACAAAGAGGATTGAATATTCCACGGTCTTTGGAAAGAACAAGCAAATCTATCTCGGAGGAAGTACAACTGGGGTGTTCTCTAGAGGCGAGAATGGTGAAACTTCACCTCACTTACTGTGGTCATGCTATCAGGAGGGGCCAGTACTTGGGGAAAAAAGACATCATACTTGGAGAGGGAGAATGGCTCAGTAAGATGGTTTGACACAGTGACAGTAACTTTGGACTTGAGCATGGCAGAGATGTAAAGATGGTACAGAACAGGGCAAGTTTCATAACTATCAGTCATAAGGTTGTTACAAGTCAGGTGACATGAGGAAAACCAGCATGGATCTTTGGCCAAATATTTAGCTTTCAATGGTTTACCAATGTCTCCAGAAACTTTAAAAGTATGCTGTAAGGAACTGTTGTAATTTGTCTGTATCTAGATTAATAAGTTTAAATAAAAAATATTCATTCATAATTACTTTTAACAATGTGTTAATCAAAATGAAATATACAGGGTGAAATACATAGATCTTGGCAGTGCTGCTGCTGAGTTCTCCTCAATATGCACTGATGAGCATTGTATTAGATGCCTGGTAAGATAATGAGCATGTCAGTTATGATTACCTTCTTTCAGGAATCTTCAGGTCTAATAAGAGAAGGAATTAGTGAAATAAACACCTCAATAGATATTCCAAGTCAATAGACCACACACGGCACCAAGACAGAGTCCTCCTAAGAATGCAGGACTCTGCACATGCCTACACTTCTCAAAATAGGAATGTAGGAAAATTAGATATTGTTAAGGAAGAAATGGAATGCATAAATATTGACATACTAGGCATTGGTGAGATGAGATGGACCGGAACAGATCATTTTGAGTTGGATGATCATATGATATATTACTCTGGAGATGAAAAGGTGAGAAAAAAATGGAGTTGCTTTCATAGTTAAGAAAGTCATTGTAAGATCCATCTTGAAGTACAATATTGTGAGTGACAGGATATTATTCACATGCATACAAGGAAGTCCAGTGAATACCACTATTATTCAAATATATGCACCAACAATCAGAGCCAAGGAAGAGGATATAGAAGATTTTTACCAACTTTTACAATTGGAGATCGATCGAACATGCAATCAAGATTCACTGATAATAATGGGTGACTGGAATGCAAAATTTGGGAACAGAGAAGAAGATTCAGTAGTTGGAAAACATGGACTTGATGACAGAAATGGAGCTGGAGACAGAATGATTGATTTTTGCACAATCTATGACTTATTCATAGCAAATACGTTTTTAAGAGACATAAGTGCAGGTTATATAAATGGATTTCACCTGATGGTATGCATAGGAATCAGAATAATTACATCTGCGGAAAGAACCACTGGAGAAGCTCAATATCAGCTGTGAAAACTAGGACAGGAATTGATTGTGAAACAGACCACCAACTACTCATATGCAAGTTCAAGCTGAAGTTGAGGAAAATTAAACCAAATCCAAAGGAACCAAAATATGATTTTGAGTCTATCCCACCTGAATTTCAGAACCATCTCAGAAACAGGTTTGAGGCCTTGAACACTAATGAGCAAAGACCAGAGGAGTTGTGGGAGAATATCAAGGTTTATCATCCAGGAAGAGTGCAAAGACAGAAGAGGAAGAGAAGACCAAAATGGATGTCAGAAGAGACTCTGAAAATTGCACTGGAGCGCAGAGAAGCGAAAGCATAAGGAAGAATTCAAGATACTAAAGAGTTGAATAGATGATTTCAAAAGGCAGCACAGAATGACAAAGTAAAATATTACAATGAAATGTGCAAGGAGTTGGAGTCAGAAAATCCAAAGGGCCAAACTCACTCAGCATTTCTTAAACTCAAGGAACTGAAGAACAAATTCAAACCTCAAGTTGCTATAATCAAGGATACTTTTGGCAGAATATTAAATGACCCAGGAAGTATTAAAAGAAGATGGAAAGAATATACTGAGTCACTGTATCAAAAGGAATTGGCAGACACAGAACAATTTCATGAAACAACATATGAGCAATATAATATAGCCTATGGTGATGAAAGAAGTTCAGGCTGCTTTGAAGGAAATGGCAAAAAATAAGGCTCCAGGAATAGATGGTATACCAACTGCCATATTTCAGCTAACAGATGCTTCCCTGGATGTGTTCACCAAGGTGTGCCAAGAAATCTGGAGAACAACCACTTGGCCAACTGACTGGAAGAGATCTATATTTGTTCCCATCCCAAAGAAAGGTGACCCATCAGAGTGTGGAAACTATAGAACAATCTCATTGATTTCACATGAAAGCAAGATTCTACTGAAGATTATCCAAAAATGATTGGAAAAGCACATCAGCAGAGAACAGCCAGAAGTCCAGGCTGGGTTTAAAAGGGGTCATGGTACTAGGGATATTGTAGCTGATGTTAGATGGATCTTAGCTGAAAGCAGGGAATACCAGAAGAATGTCTATCTGTGTTTCATTGACTATGCAAAGGCGTTTGACTGTGTGGATCATAACAAACTGTGGCTGGCTTTGAGAAGAATGGGAATCCCAGAACACTTGACCGTTCTAATGCGAAACCTATTCTTGGACCAGGAGGCAGTCGTCAGAACAGAGCAAGGGAACACTGCATGGTTCAAAGTTGGGAAGGACGTATGCCAGGGATGCATCCTATCTCCATACCTTTTCAACCTGTATGTAGAACAGATTATCTGGGAGGCTGGGCTCTATGATGATAAATGTGGGGTCAAGATTGGTGGAAGATCTATAAACAGTCTGTGCTATGCAGATGACACAACCCTGCTTGCTGAAACAGAGGAGGACTTGACACGCTTGCTGCAGAGGGTCAAGGACTGCACCCTCTAATATGGATTGAGGCTCAATGTCAAGAAGACAAAGATTCTCACCACTGGACCAATTGGCAGCATTGGGATGGATGGTGAAGAGATTGAGATTGTACACAGCTTTAGTTTGCTTGGCTCCACAGTCAACACTCTCAGCACCAACAGCCAGGAAATTAAAAAACGTATTGCGATGGGAAAGCCTGCTGTTAGGGACCTCTCCAAAGTACTGAAGAGCAATGGTGACTCTCTGAAGACTAAGGTGCATCTGATACAGGCCATGGTCATTGCAATCACTTGTTATGCATCAGAGAGTTGGACAATGACTCAGGAGGATAGAAGGAGAATTGATGCCTTTGAGCTGTGGTGCTGGAGAAGAGTATTGAGAGTACCATGTATGTGAGACAAAGCTTCACCATCTTTGCCTTCAAGGAGCACTCTGGTTGCATTTTCTCCAAGACATACCTGTTTATTCTTTTGGCAGTCCAAGGAGTGTCCAGTAATCCCCTCCAACACCACAACTACTGGAGCTCCCAGAATTTAGGATTAGCAGACATAGAAATAGCTTTTCCCAACTCTATCAAAACAGAGGTCCAGTGCATAGGGAAAATAACAAAGTCATGATAAAAACATTGTATAATAAAACTACTTCTCAAGGCAGGTCACATGCTGAATACCAGGTGGCTGCCCAAAAAACTGAAGCAAATGCAGAGCTCCGGGAGACATGCTCTCTGCTCTAGAGGACCAACGATTTGAAACAGAGCAAGTGGGTGCGGGAGTAAATGACGCTACAAAACAAGTCGCGAAGGCCACTTTATCGAGAGAAGTGCGTTTACCAAGTTCTTAATGGGGCCAGATGGAAATGTTTTGCCTTATGTGGCCTTGTGACATAATGGAAAATACAATTTTGCAACAGATGAATAATACATATGTATGAGCTAAGTAAAAGCACAGTTAGCTTTTAAGACCCATTAAAAGGCAGCACGGACATCAGAGTCTGCACGCATTCTTTCAAAATGAGATGAGACGAACAGCTGCTTGGTCAATTCTTCCTGGGGAATATTGCCATTTTATTTGTAAGTTAAAGCTTGGCCATCTTATTAACTTTGCTCTTCACAGAGTGGCAAACCATTGCATTTTCAGTGTTTATAACCAGCATTTGAACTGAGAGTAGAGTGATGCCTGGATAGAGAGTTCTGTTTATATGTGGCTCTCCCTAGGACAGGAACAGAGGTGGTGACTGTGGACCCCTGGTTCAAGGGGGGAGAGTCTCAGGATTTGCACAATATGACTTAAATCTTACAAATTAAGATGTTTTACTTTTTCTTTTAACCCTAAACACACACGTGTTAACTTAGTTGTTGCGGACCCACTCCTTCTAGAGACAATGCTGCATGTAGCTGTCATTCCCAAGCCATGGCAAACCCCCTAAGTGTCAGAAGGTGTGAGAACGGTGCAGCCATTCTCTTATCCTCTGACCACCATGGTCTTTCTTCCAAGATGATTGAGGCTGACTCAAACTTTCAACCACTCGGTTAGCCATTGAGTTCATTAGCCATTTGTACCACCAAGGGCTCTGCTGTGTGTACCAACACCAAAAAACAAACAAAACAAAACCCAACAACAACAACAACAAAAAATCACTGCCAGCTGGCAAGCTCAAGTCATAGTGACCCTCCATCAATTTCCCAAATCATAATCTTTTGGGGAGGAAACTGTCCACTTTCAACCTCAGAGTGGCTAGTGGATTCAAACCACTAACTTTTGGTTAGTAGTGCAACCTATAAGGAACTATACCTTCAATGCTCCATATTTATGTGTATGTTGGAGCAGGGGTGGCACCCACTTCCTAAACCACATGCCTCAGAAACTCTATGAACTTTGATAAATGTCAATAGTTCTAGAAAGTCTTCAGGCTTTTTGTTCATAGGGTCACTATGAGTCATGCTCAACTCAACGGCAATCAACAACAACAAACATATACACATGCATACGTGTGTCTGTGTGTGCGTGCAAAAATTTCAAAAGAAAATATTATTACAATGAAGCAGGCTAACCTAGAGGGCCACCATTGCAGGCCAAGGTCTCTGGAGAGTTAACTGAGATGGTATTTAGTAATTAAGATGCTTATTAGGAGGGCCCTGGGGACCCACCGAGGAAGGGGGAGGAAGAGGCCAGATTTGCACTAGGTGAAGTTGGGATACAGTCTTAAAGACAACCCCACAGGGACCCCTGAAGGTGGAATGAAGGTCAGTGTTATTCTGGGTTCAGCTGGAATAGCCATGATTTTGTGCCCCTCCTTTATGAGTCACTTCACGTGGGTCTCTGAGAAAAGAGGTTCAACTTTAGGATTTGAGACAATCCCTGTCGAGCTCGAGTGCCTGACAGGAAAAGCTGGAGGAATTCACCTCACCCGTAACCTGATCTGTCCACTCTCTCAAATGAGAAGCACAAAGAGAAATTGCACTCATCACAGAGGGCATGCAACCACAGAAGCCATGTGTAATTAAACCTTAATGTTAGAGGACATTTTTATCAGCTGCTTTCTAGGTCTTCATGGAGTGTTACAGCTAGAATGGATGGATGGATGGATGGATGGATGGATGGATGGATGGATGGATGGATGGATGGATGAATGAATAAACAAATCCATCCATCAATCAATCAATCAATCCCTGATTCTTTTTGACCTTTAGAAACATCTTCAATGGGCTGTTGAGTTTACAGACCCATCTCCACCTTCTCTTTAGCAAATAAAAAGAACTATGTAAATATGAAAAGAAGATCTTTCGAGAAACCAAGGCACGAGCCAAAAGTGCAGGAAGAAGTCATGTCTTAGAAATCCTGAAGAGAGGATTCAAAATGTGAAGACTAAGCAGTCATCTCAAAGTGAACCGTTCTGATAAGCTTCAAGACAGCAATTATTTCTCTTTAAAATTTTAAACTTAAAAAAGTTTCTGTGTCCAAATTTAAATTTACCCTCAGTTGAATGCACATTCTAGGTAGAACCAGAGGGAAAGCACTAATCCTTTATAATATTGAGTAAAGAATGGGTAGAGATGAAGTAAGGAGTCCTGGTGGTGAAGTACATTATGTGTTGCACTGCTGACTGGAAGGTTAGCAGTTTGAATCTACCAGCTGCTCCACAGAAAAAAGACAGGCAGTGTGCTCCTGTATAATTTATAGTCTTGGAAGCTGATGGAAAAGGTCAGTGGGACAGACTGGACCCAAGGGGAGCAAGATGCTTGAGTTTTGATTTGTTTGTTTTAATATAAAGTGGTTATATTATATTCCGAGAATACATTTGATTTAAATACTTTTTTTTTTTAAAGTTTCGGCAAGATACAAATCACTAGAGCTCTACATAATGCCATTATTCATTAAAGAATCTGGGGTACATTTTACTAAAATCTATTTCCCTCAGCCTTGCTAATATTAATTGAAACTCATTTTTGCAAAGTGCAAGTCATAATTATGCGTTAGACAAGAATATATAAATAACACTTTATAAATAAACTGTGAAAATGTGCTGTTTTTATAGAGATAGTGGTGTCTAGTTAAATTATTTCCCTCCTTCTGCATATGTAGGTGACAAAATTATCAAGGTCTTCAGATATATTTATCATTCCGAGAGATGTTTTAGAGATAGAAATATTTCTTCATGACAGGTAGGTAAAAATTTTAAAAGTCTAAAGAATAATTGAAAGGACTTTTCAAATGAGTGGTTCATATTTGGAAATATCATTTCATGATCTCTGTTGCTGTTATGTGCTTTCAGGTTTGCAGTGCAACTTTTTACCACCAAGCCATCAGAGCTCCTTATGATCTACTATTTTCTAAAAAGAATTATTATCGTTGTTATGTGTCATTGAGTCACCTGCGACACAGCAACCTTACGTACAGCAGCTCTGAAGCCTGCCCTGTCATGAGCCAGTCTCGCTGACTCCAACACACCAACCCCCATTGCCCCAGTTATTGTATCAATCCATCTCATCTGGGGTTTTCCTCTCCCACCACCTTTTCCTGTCCCTCCACCCTTCTGAGCATGAAGTTCTGAGGACTTACCACTCCTCACCACGTGCCCAAAGCATGTGAGATGGAGCTTCAAAATCCTAGCCTCCAAGGAGAAACTTGGTTTCACCCTCTCCAAGACAGACCTATCAATTTGTTTTCTTGGCAGTCCATGGTATGTTTAAGACTCTTCTCTAGGACCACAAATCTAACTTATCAGCTATTCTTCTCTCATTCTTAGCCATTTTCCAGTTCTCTGATACATAACATAGCAAGTAATTGCAAAATCATGGCCTGGTTCAAGTGTACCTTAGTCTCTAGACTGACATCATTGCTCCTCAGTACTCTGGAGAGGTTCCTGACAGCAGATTTTCCCAGTGCAATTTATCTTTTTATTTTCTGATTGCTGGTGCCATGTTGATTGTGGAGCCAAGCAAACACTAATTGTTAAGAACCTCAATCTCTTCTCCACCCACGATAGTGCTGTCAGTTGGCCCAGTGGTAAGAATCTTTGTCTTCTTGATGTTGAACTTCTATACGTATTGAACAGCAAATGCTTCAGGTCCTCAGTTTCAGTAAGCAAGGTTATGTTATCTGCATAACATAGGTTATTGATGAATCTTCCTCCAATTCTGATGCCACATTCCTCCTCATAAAGCCCAGCCTCCCAAATGATCTGTTCTGCATTTAGAATAAAAAGGTATGTCGACAGGATGCATCTCTGACACACTTCTTTCCTGATTTTGAACCTGCAGTGTTTCTTTGCTTTGTTCTGAGAACTGCTTTTTGGTCTGAGTATAGGTTTCATATGAGCAAAATCAAGTGTTCTGGGATTCTCATTCTTCTCAGAGTCAACCACATTTTGTTGTGAGGCACACAGTCAAGTGCCTTTGCATCGTCAATGAAACACAGATGGACATTCCTCTGGTACTCTGCTTTCTGCCAAGATCCATCTGACATTGGCAATAATGTCTCTAGTGATACAAACTCTACTAAACCCAGGTTGTATTTCTAATTGTGCTGAATAATCTTCAGCAGGATTTTGCTTGCATGTGATATGAATGATATTGTTTGATAATTTCCATACTTTGTCAGGTCACCCTTTTTTTGGGGGGGGGGGGAAATGGGACTAAATATGCATCTCTTCCAATCAGTTGGCCAGGTAGTTGTCCTCTAGATTTAAAGGCACTACCTGTGAGCACGTCCAAGGCAGCATCTGTTTGTTGAAATATGTCAATTCGTATTTCATCAATTCCTGGGGCCTCATTTGTTTTGCCACATCTTTCAGAGCAGCCTGAACTTCCTCCTTTATCACCGTATCTTAATCATACATTGTTTCTGGAAATTCTTCTGTGTCAGCCAAATTTTTGGTACAGTGACTCTGCACTCCTTCCATCTTCTTTTAGTGGTTCCTGCATCATTCACTATTCTGCCCATAGCATTCTCAAGTATTACAACTCATGGCTTCCTCCAGCTTAAGAAATGCCAAGTGAGTTTGGCCTTTTTTATTTTTTTACTCCAGCTTCTTGCACATTTCATTAAAATACTTCATTTTGTCTTCTGAGGTGCTCTTTGAAATCTTCTGTCCAGCTCCTTGACTTCTAGATTTCTTCCCTTTGCTTTGGCTTCTCAGCGCTCTGGTGCAATATTCAGAGTCTCTTCTGACATTCATTTTGGCCTTTTCTTCTTTCTCCGTCTTTGTAATGACCATTTGCATTCTTCGTGGATGACACTCTTGATATCTTTCTACATCTCACCTGGCCTTCATTCATTAGTGTTCAAGGCCTCAAATCTTTCCCAAGTTGGTTTTTAAATTTAGGTGGGATAGACTCAAGATCAAATTTTGATTCCTGTGGATTTGACTTGATGTTCTTTAGTTTTAAGTTGAACTTGCATATGTAGTTAATAGTCTGTTCTACAATCAGCACCTGGCCTAGTTTTCACTTCTGATCATGAACTTCTCCAATGATTTCTTCCACAGATGTAATCAGTCTGATTCCTGTGTATACCATCAGTAAAATCTATTTGTATAGCCTGCATTTATGTTTCTTATAAAAGGTATTTGCAATGAATAAATCACTTCCAAATTTTAATTCCTGATCTGTGCTTTAAGCATATTGCCAGGAGGAACCAATCCTTGGAGAAGGACATTATGTTAGGAAGGGTGGAGGAAAAGTGTAGGAGAGGAAGACCCTGGATGAGATGGATTGACTCAGTAACTGGAATAATGGGGTTAGATGTGTCAGAGATGGTGAGATTGACTGAGGATAGAACCAGGGTCAGAGTTATTATAGCACACAGTCACTATGAGTCACAGGTGACTAGACAGCACATAACAACAACAACAATATCATCTCTACTTTCAACTTGAGTACTTTCTTCCCCTTTCTTTTAAAGTGAAACTCTCAATACTAGGAGCTCCGGTGGCTTCCTGAAAAGGAATTACACTGCCAACACAAAGGTATATGGTTCGAACCCACCAGCTAATCTACAGGAGAAAGGTGGACAATCTCATGTCATGCTATTTACTGCTTCTGAACATCTGCTAGAGGCTTGGGTTGGTTGCAACTAGATGGCACACAATGACGACAACAATAGATGCCATCAAGTCATTCTGACTTATTATTCTGAGAAACATATACATACATACATACATACATACATACATACATACATACATACATACATACATAGTGCTGGTTGCCTGACAGTAAAGAATTGCTCTGTCACCCTAAAGGCACATAGTTCAAACCCACCAGCTGCTACATGGGAGAAAGATGGGCACTCTCCTCCCATGCAACTTACTGCCTTTGAAAACCCATTGGAGGGTCAACTAGGGGTCCATTCTGACTTGATGGTACATACAACAATATATGTTCAACTCATCTTTGTCATGTCAAAACCAACTCATTGGTGACCATCTAACTGGAGATTGTGTGTGTGTGTATATATTATTTATAAATAATATATATAGGAGGTTTTGATAGCTTGCTAGTGAAGAGTTGTGCTCCCAGCCTAAAGGCTTGTTGTTTGAACTCACCAGGTGCTCTGTGGTGGAAAGATGGGCAGTCTTTTCATATGTTGTTTATTAACTTGGGAAACTGGCCTGAGGTCAGCTATGCATCTGTTCTGACTTGATGGTATGTAACACTACCATCATATAATGTAGAGCCAAGAGTAGTTGTACTGTGAACTGGGAGTCCATTTAGGACTAATTGAATGACAAAAATGGATGTTAAAATGCCAAGTAGTCCAGTTTTGAGGTTCTCATTACCCTGAAGTGGACTTTGACTTCTATCCATCCTACAGATGAGACTAGAACTACCCCTGAGGGCTTCCAAAGCTGCGAGTCTCTATGAAAGCAGTCGGCTTCATTTTTATTCCAGAGAGTGGCTGGTGGGTTCGAACTTGCAATGTCTCAGTTAGCTGTGGAGCCTTCTCACACTGCATCAATGGACTGATTGCTACAGCAATAGCATGTTTAAAACACACGAAATACCATGGAAAGAGCAAGTTGTCTTTTAGAAGGATGGCCGTGTACAGGGAACAGAGCTGGGCCCACAGGTGAGGGAGTGTGTGGTAAGGGGAGCTGAGTGCAGTTCTCACGTCTCCCCACCTCTCTCACGACTCCCCCACCTCACACAGCACCAGCGTCCGCAGAGTCAGCGGTTCTGAGATACAAAAGCCCCAACTTGCCTCTGTGCTGATCTTAGCAGTAAAACCCCTTACTTATTCATAAGGACACTTTGCACTTCTATTTTCATCTGAGGATACTAAATAGCTTTCTGGGCAAAGAAGCATGATTAAAATTCCACTTTACACGATTGGGTCGCGTTTGTATCAGGAGCCATCATCGTTCTCTGCACATTTTCAACATCAATTCTTCCGTACAGAACAATAGATGTTGGGGAGAATTCTTCTTTAGCGGGAAAGTAGAGAATGAGCACCTCAAACATCTCCCCCATTTTCTCATTGTGGAAGCTACGTTCTTGCAAAAGGACAAAAAGAAATACTACAGCTGGAGAATATTATGGTGAGAGAAGAAATGTTGTTGTGTGTCATGTACCGTAGAGTCAGAACTGACCCATAGCTGGCCCTCCTGTGGGTTTTCAAAGGCAGTTAATTGCATGGGAGAAGACTTCCCATCCTTCTCCTTCAGAGCAGCTGGTGGCCCCGAACCGTGTGCCTTCAGGGTTGCAACGCAGCTTCTTGCCACTATTTTAGTTATTTAAATTGAACACTGCTTAGAAAAGATATTCTTCCTTATGCTGCTATTTACTAAAATTCTTAGGGGCATATCTACACAATACAAAGGTATTGTAATACCTCTTTTCTGGTTTTCAAAAAAGACTTACTTTAGCTAGCCTGCAAGGGTAAACAGTATTAAAAAAATCTGTATTTTCTGTTTTGTACAGATTGTTCCTAGAGTCTTAATATTGCTAGTGGAAACTGGAGATGACTTGAAGCCCTTACTAATGAAGGTCTTAGTTTACAGCCTTCACTATGGTTTACACACAAACACGAGGAAAATAAATACCCTTACAACTGGAGAATCTGAAGCTGTCCATGAGGTCTTTTACTTGGATCAATAATCAATGTTCTTGGAAGCAAACAATACATTATATTGAGCAAATCTTCTGCAAAAAGATTTCTTTATACTTTAAATAGAAAAGATGTCACTTTTATTCAGGTGCACCAGACCCAATTGATGAGTTTTTAAGCAGCCTCTTTCAGAGTTTTTGCATATAAAAGCTGAGCAGTAAAAAAGAAAGACAGCAGTAGAGGCGATGCATGTCAGAGAAGAGTATCAACTATATTGCGGACTGTATGAAGAAGGAATATGTCAGACTTCAGAGAAACACAACCATGTTCCTTAGAAGCAAAAAGTGGCAGACTTAGGTGCATTTGCTTTGGATTCATCATCAGGAAAGATTAATCACTAAAAATGGGCAAAGGAAAGGTTTTGGGGTCAACAAAACAACGAAACACTCATCGAGATGAATTGGTACAACAATCCCCACAATGAACTCAATCTCACAAAGATGGCACAAGACGAGGGAGATTTTCATCCTGTTTTGCCTAAATTACTATGAATCACAGCTGACCTGGAGACAACAACAAGAATGATGTCATTGTCTCAAAACAACCATCTATTTGAAGGCAAAAAGCCTCACCACCAGGTTGATAAGCAACATCATGACAAATGGAGAAAAGCTTGGATTTGCCAATGATTTCCTGTTACTAGGAAATTGACACCCCTGACAGCAGTGATCCAGAAATCAAAAGACATACTGCAATGGGAAAGTCTTCTGTCAGGGGCCTCTCCAAAGTACCAAGAACAATGATGCCAACTGAAAGACTACAGTAGTGTGCTTTAGTCAAGTCATCAAATTACCTGTTATGCATCTGGTAGCTGGTCAATAATTAAGAATGACAAAGAAGAAGCAATGTCTTTGAGTTCTGTTGGAGGAGAGCACTGGATACCCCATGGACTGCCAAAAGAACAAACAGGTATGTCTTGGAGAAAGTGCAACCAGAGTGCTCCTTGGAGGTAGGGATAGTGAAGCTCCGTCTCACATATTTTAGACATGTTATGGCTGTTGTTATGTGCTGTCAAGTCACTTGTGACTCATAGCAACTGTGCAATAGCTCTGAAGCCTGCTCTATCTTGAGCCAACCTCATTATCTCTAACATACCTATTCCCATTACCCCAGTCACTGAGTCAATCCATCTTATCCAAGGTCCTCCTCTCCTGCGCTGACCCTCCACCCTTCCAGGCATGATGTCCCTCCCCTAGGTCTGATTCCTTCTTGCAACCTGCCCAGAATATGTCAGATGAAGCTTTAATATCCTTGTCTCCAAGGACCAGCCTGGTTTCACCTGCTCTAGGTTGAACCTGTTGTATATTCAACAACTCAAAGACATCAATTCTTCTTCTATCATCTTTAGCCATTGTCCAGCTTTCTGATGCATAGCAAGTAACAGCAAAGACAATGGCCTGGATCAGGTGCACTTTAGTCTCTAGACTGACATCTTTGCTCTTCAATACTCTGGAGAGATCCAAGACAACAGATTTTCCCAGTGCAATTTGTCTTTTGACTTCCTGGCTCCTGGAACCAAGAGTGTTGATTGTGGAGCCATGCAGGCTGAAGCTGTTAACAATCTCAGTCTCTTCACCATCTATCATAATGTTGCCAATTGGTCTGGTGGTGAGAATCTTTGTTTTCTTGATGTTGAACTTCAATCCATATTGAAGGCTGCAGTCCTTGACCTTCTGCAGCAAATGTCTCAGGCCATGTTATTAGGAGGAGTTATTCTGTGGAAAGCTACATCATGCTTGGGAGGGTGGAAGGTCAGTGAAAGTGAGGAAGATCCTCAATGAGATGGATTGACACAAGTGACTGCAGCAATGGTACACGTGTGTCAGAGATGACGAGTATGACACAAGATAGGACAGGGTTAAGATCTGTTCTTCATAGGGTTGCTACGACTCATACTCAGCTCAATGGCACATAACAGCATTTGGAGATCTGCCTTAGGGGGTGTGGCTTATTTTCCATGTTTTAGCAGGAGTTTCTATGTAAAAGGAATGTTCTAGATTTGCACAAGCACAGTGGCATTATTGACATGGTTCAAAAGAACGTTCTTGACAAAGACAAACCCATTGCTCTCAAGTCATTTCCAGTGTATGGCAACCCCTTCCCCCACCTCTCCACTGGCTTTCCAGGGCTGTAAACCTTTACATGAGCAAACTTCATTTTCCCCTTGAAAAGCAGCTAGTAGATTTGAACCACTGAATTTTCAATTAACCCTGCAACATATAACAAACCATGGTATCATAATTCCTTTGATAACAAGAAGGTGAAATAAAAAGAAGCATTAAGTAAAAAAAAATATCCATGGCTTCCCTCTTTAGTAAAAAGATGATAATCACAAAATGTAAAGATTTGGTAAATACCCCTACTAAACAAAATGATGCTTATCCATTTTATTATGGCTACAGTGGCTGAGAATTGTACTTCAAATTGGCTTGGTTAATAATATATTATTGCTACAATGACTAGGGATAGAAGGAGAATTGGTGCCTTTGAACTGTGGTGCTGGAGAAGAGTATTAGATAAACCATTGACTACTAGGAAACAAACAGGTTCATCCTGGAGTGGGTGAGACCAGGCTGCTACTTGGAGACAAGGATTCTGAAGCTTTGCCAGACATACTTTGTCATGTTACCAGGAGGAACCAGTCCTTGGAGAAGGGCATCATGCATGTATGGGAGGGTGGAGGGACAGCACAAGAGAGAAAGACCCTCGATAAGATGAACTGACTCAGTGACTGGGGTAATGCAGGTAGGTATGTGAGAGACAATAACATTGGCTCAAGAAAGAACAGGATTCAGAACTGTAGGTCAATATGAGTCGCAAGTGACTAGGTACATAAGAACAACAACATTTTTTGTTAGTAATGTTTAATGGATTGAGGCTCAATGTCAAGAAGACAAAGATTCTCACCACTGGACCAATTGGCAGCATCAGGATGGATGATGAAGAGATTGAGATTGTACACAGCTTTAGTTTGCTTGGCTCCACAGTCAGCAGTCTTGGCACCAGCAGCCAGGAAATTAAAAGGTGCATTGCCATGGGAAAGTCTGGTGTTAGGGACCCTCCAAAGTACTGAAGAGCAATGGTGTCTCTCTGGAGACTAAGGTGCGTCTGATACAGGCCATGGTCTTCGCAATCACTTGTTATGCATCAGAGAGTTGGACAATGACCAAGGAGGATAGAAGGAGAATTGATGCCTTTGAGCTGTGGTGCTGGAGAAGAGTATTGAGAATACCATGGACTGCTAGGAAAACAAACAGATTTGTCCTGGAAAGGGTTAAACCAGGTGGCTCCTTGGAGGCAAGGATTCTGAGGCTCCGTCTAACATACTTTGGACATGTTGTGAGGAGAGACCGGTCCTTAGAGAGGGACATCATGCTTGGGAGGGTGGAGGGACAGCACAAGAGAGAAAGACCCTTGATAAGATGAACTGACTCAGTGACTGGGGTAATGCAGGTAGGTATGTGAGAGACAATAACATTGGCTCAAGAAAGAACAAGTTTCAGAGCTGTTGTACATAGGGTCGCTATGAGTCGCAAGGGACTTGATGGCATATAACAACAACAACAACAACAACGATGTTTAATAAAAAAAAATTACTGTGTCATCTCATATAAAACACTGACTGACTCTAGACAGATTCTTTCTTCACCTCTGAGTGATTGAAAGTTTAATAACAGAAGGCCAGGGGGCAACCAAAGGAGCCCTGGTGGCGTTGAGGCTAAGTGCTCAGCTGCTGATGAAAAGGTTAGTAGTTTGAGCCTACCTATTGCTCTGCAGGAGAAAGCCAGAGATCTGCTCCAGGAAGATCAGGGCACGTTCCTGCACCCATATGGTCACGATCAACTGGAATTGGTGTAGCAGTCACACCAGGACCACAAAGAGAATAGAAGGTGTGTATCATCACTAAATTTAGAGTTTGAATAATGGAGGCTCATCATTCATTTGTATGTGACATAGCACAATACAAATTCACCTGCAATGTTCTGAAGAGACATTGCCACTAGTGTGAAGGCTCTGAAGAAATGTGCTATATATGATTTCAACTGGGAAAAAAATCTGCTTTATATTATGATTTGTCTTGGAAGTCACTTTCCCTGAGAGCACTAATCTCATCCACCAGATGTCCTGGGCAGATCTGCGCATCATTGCACTAACTGTGATTAGACAAGAAGGATCCAGCTCTTCATACCATTTGACGAAAGGATGGTGAGACCTCTTTTCCTCTATTCAAAATGACCCTTGGAGTCAACAAATCAGACTTAGAAGAATTCCTGATGGCAATTTTTTGTTTTGTTTTTATATTGGTTTGGTCCTTGTTGTGTACCATCAAATTGGATTCAACTGGCACAGGAAGAGATTGTCCCTCCTTCTCCAGTGGAGCATCTGGTGGATTTGAACCATATGCCTTTGGGATTGCAGCACAGCTTCTTGTCACTAGGCCACCAGAACTCACCTTGATGGTGATTTTTGATAGTGAAGGCGATATGAGAAAAAAATGAGACAACAGACAGAAAAGATATTAAATGAGAATTCCCCCTGAGGAAAACCAACTGTCTATTATTGTTTGCAAGGGCCATGTCTGCAGGGAAGACAAAGGGTTTTATCAGTGTTTCATGGCTTGGACCTACCCTCAGCTGCAGCAAACAAAATGCAATGGTGGAGAAAAGAATAAAACAGCAATTAGAAAATGTCTTAGTCTCCGACTGGGGCTGTAACACGCATGCTGTGAGTGACATTAAAGAACAGACATTTTTTGGAGGGCTAAAGGCTAAAAGGTTAATCAGAGTCTGAGCCCTATGGATTCTTCCCTTGTACGGAACTTAGATGTTTCTTGGCCCATGGCCTGTACATTTTACTTAAATAAAAGAAAAACTATTTCTTTTTAAACAAGATGACATCTGCAGGTCTCACACACACACTCTCTCACTCATCACTGTTGGGTCAGTTCTAACTTACAATGACCCTCCATCCAAGGCTGTCAACTTCAACAAGAGGAGACTGTCCATTTTTTCTTCTGCAAAGCTGTTAGATTTGGACCAGAAACACATAGCCCTTGGGTTAGCAGTCAACTCACACACTCCAGGTTCTGTCACCAGAGTTCCCCTCAACAGGCATGTTGTTATTATGTACCATAAACTGAGAACATTCCAACTGGATTTAGAGGCTGTAAAACACACAGGATGAGATTTCCCATCTTTCTCCCAACGAGCCACTGGTGGATTCAAACTGCCTTCCTTTGAGTTGGCAAAGAGCCTCCTTTCAGAGAGCAAAAATAAAATACATTTTAACAGAATCATTTTGGGATGGTGATTCCTTACCCCTTCCATTTTGCGTAACTAATTGACATATTTCAGCTAACAGATGCTGCCCTGGATGTGTTCACCAAATTGTGCCAAGAAATCTGGAGAACAACCACTTGGCCGACTGACTGGAAGAGATCTATATTTGCTCCCCTTACAAAGAAGGGTGACCCAACTGAGTGCGGAAACTACAGAACAAGATCATTGATCTCACATGCAAGCAAGATTCTACTGAAGATTATCCAAAAATGACTGAAACAGCATATCAGCAGAGAACAGCCAGAAGTCCAGGCTGGGTTAGAAGGAGTCGTGGTACTAGGGATATTGTAGCTGATGTTAGATGGATCTTAGCTGAAAGCAGGGAATACCAGAAGAATGTCTATATGTGTTTCATT